>NC_060140.1:616619710-616926663 GCF_021461385.2 Schistocerca piceifrons
TCGGTGCTGTAAAGTGTACAAAGCGAAGATTACACCTATTACAGCACCCACAGAATCATTTCAGTGTCCATTCTTCTCCCGCTCCATTCATGAATGGAACGAAAAGAAACCCAAAATACGTGGTGCAGTCGGAAGTACCGTCAGCTATGTACTTCACACTGGTTTGAAGATTATAAATGTAGATGTAGATGTGACTGTAGATGTAAACGTAGAATTAGATGTAGGTGACCTATTTAGTGCAACCACTCCTGTTATCCAATTTGGCCCCGTAAGTGCTGCAGCTACACGAAACAATAAAATAGATTCGGTCCCGTTCAAAATCTGAGACATGATAGTAGCTTGGTCTTCGCCAAAAGGACGCATAGTGATATTTATCCCTGCAGCTAAGAATAAGGAGCATACAGTTCTTACAGAACACTATATGAGAAGGATATTTACAAAGAGCTCATGCATGTCATATTGTAGGATAGTTCGTGTCACTTGAATATCAGACACTGCTCCGACTTCATTTTCTTCTCCTTCCATTTCTCGTCATGATGTGCCATTTATCACGAACAATAGCTTCGTTTTGAGGTTATGTGAACTTCCTTTTACTCCGTATAAGATGTCTTCATACTGGATCTTGTACACTGAAGACACACATGGGTCATACTGCTAGGGAAGCTGTTCACATGTTACGGTATGTGTACTGTCATATGGCTCATGAATGCGTGGTTGATTGGTATCCGACAAGCATGGTCACAGTTTTGTTAGAAGATTGTGAAACCAAGTCACAACTTTTCTACATCTTACATCGAATGTACGATCGTCATGAGAGCATCATAACTGCAGGGCGTTTCCAGCGATCGTCATCGACTAATAAAGGTTGAATGACTTAATTTACTTCATTAGTAAGAGCCAACACGTAAACAGGGCATGGCCTGCGCCTTACACAAATACAGCCACGGAGTCGAAAGCGAGGGCACCGAACCACATCGAACCGATTCATACGTTTCCATTTTTAGTGGTCTGTTAAGCAATATCATGTCTTCAACTGACGAATCGGCGCTACTGCTGCGGAAGTTACTGAATCTTACCGCTATTCAGCTCCGAATCGCCACAAAGTTTACTCTACGTCTTCTCTATCAGTAAAGCTTCTCTTTTAACTACTTTCGGTAAATGAGTCCGAAGCAACAAAAAATAATAAATGTAAGGAATTTAGCTACTTGTGTAATAACACCGGAAATCACGGACTATGACCATTACTATGAAGCAAAAGATTTCTTTCGGGCAATCAAAAGACTCAAAAAGTGAGTGTTAAATGAAAAGAACTATTATGGAAAGAAGGAGTAGCATATTGACTGAAAAGACGAAATATTAGATATTAGAAAATTATTTTAGTGTTCCCCTAAGTAACGAAGATCCAATCGAATCATGAGAGATAGTGAAAGTGAGGAGATTAATGACTTACCACACTATTGAAGAACTGAAGAGTAATTACAATATGAAGATCAACGAGGGACCTACATATCGAGAAACACTGAAATGAAAGAAAATTGGCTGCACCTCGTGATACTGTGCCTAACGCAAAACATCATCAGTTGCACGAAGAAAATGACTAAATGAATTCGGATTTGGCCAGTTCACAAAAATGGCCAATCGAAAGACTGTAGCAACTCTCGAGCTACACTCCTCAAAATACAAAATGTTTTTTATTTGTTGTAAAGATTTGTAAAAGCTATGGAACACACCTTGCCTGACCACAAAAAGACTTCCGTCAAGAGCGCTGAACTGTGCATAACACATTTATTGTGGGTACTTTCGTAAAATTGTGAAACGGATCCTTTTATCTCTGTTTATTGACTTTAAAAAGACGCAAGAACACAACCATCGCGACTGTCTACATAATATCATCGTTGTTAGCTATAACTGGACAGACGAACAACCTAACAAAAATAAGCACACAAGAATCGCTATCAGCATTACTTTGTGATGAAGAGGTGTCTGTGGAGTTCTAAATGGAATGTTGGGTCACGTAGTGTGATAAATTATTCTCACTTCTACTTGATAAACTTGTGGAATGCTATCTGAACTCAGTTATAGCAGATCAATGGCATAAAATAGAACGGACATCGTATGTGCCGTACGCAGATTTTCTGGTGATAAGCAAAGAGAAATAGAAAATTAGAAGCATGACAGAAGGTATTATGTAGCACGCCGACCTTCCAATAATCACCTGAAGTCTGATGGAAGTGTAAAAGATGTGACTGTACTTCGTGGAGGCACATGCCTTCCATTTCTGACAAATACTGAATTGTGAGAAAAAACATTAGTGTGCTGCTACATTCGGAGTACCTCTGTGTAGCGAAAATTATCGATGATGATAGAAAATCGTAGATTACAAGAGGGCTCTGGAATACGTTGTTATGCATGGATAACAAAAACAAAATTTTGAAATAGTGAGATCCCAATGGTGCCGGATGCCTTGCCATAATAAAGTGTATTTAAATATGTACCATAGACCGAAGAGGACGTCTTTCAAAGTACGACGGGTTCTTATTTAACAGGAACAACTGAAGGACTAAATGAAGCAATTCCAGATTTATAGGCCTTGTAGAAACAAAACTGGAGTTTTTCAATTAACTGCAATTCTCTTCATTTCCTTTTAAAAATTCAACCAGTTATGACAAAATTCAGCTTCATTGTATTTCGAATGAAACAAAAAGTTTACTGCTGATTGTCTTTCATTCACGCGCAATATTGGTGCTGCAACAGGTGCGTCTTTTTGGATGTTCTGTGATGCTGTAGATGTACGTCTAAATAGATACGCTAGCAAAGCTTTTCTAAGCTCTCACATTTGCAGTAGCCAGCGTAGCTGAAATAATCAGTGAGATATTTCTGGAATTTTTAGACAAACTAGGAACTAGGAATGTAGTCTCTTTGATATTATGAATGAAATGTCTTAACTGTGCCATACTGTTCATTGTTTCTTTGCTTACAATCAAGATTGGTGCGGATCGATGGAGATGATAAGGTAATGAGCTTAGTTTTGACCCAGTTGACTTATAGATTCCGATTAGCACCTGTAGCAGATCACTTACCGCTTTGTGAAGCTAGACCCTGGATACCTTTCACCGTTGTCTCCTATCTCAGAAAATATGGATGTAAGAAGTAATATACAACGTTTCCTACGACAGCGAATGTAGAACGCATCCTACCACATACATGCACAACCTATGTTCCTTGTTTACTAGAAAATTCAATTCTCTATTATCATTTTATCCCACCAGTTAAATTTTGGACTTATCACTCGTAGAGGAGGGAAATGTCGTTGGAACTGAGGAACTGCTAAAGTAATTTCAACCAAAATTTGTACATATATGATTCACTAAATGATAAAATAAATTTTGTGGGAGCACTGTACCCTAGCATCCTTATGACTGGATGCGGAGAGGGTGAAGTTTGATGAACGTATTACTAAGTGGGAAAGCTTTCCATGGAAATATGACATCCAGAACTCAAGAGGGGTGGAAGTGAGATGATACGTAAAACATAGATTAACTCTCAAACGCCGAGAGCAATTAATCTGACTTACTACTTGAAAAAAGAAGATACCATATGAGTAAGATCACGTAGAAGTTTCAAGGGGGTATACAGAAATAAAGCTAAGGTCGAATTCATGGGTTTCGGAGTCAAAAAGATGATTCCTTACAGTCCCAGTGACATTTAAGTGCAAGTTCAGTCGAACAGAATGAAAGGCCATGGGTGGGTTCCAAATCGCCTTGCTTTTACTACAGACAAACTCATGTTGGGCATGAACTGATAATTCAGTCAAGATATTATACAATCTTCATTCTGGAAGGGAAAGAAAAACTGCTGTTTAAATCAAGTTTTTTCCTTGAATTAATATTTTTTTATACTGACCTTATTGTCTTGTTACACATATAAATAAAGTTACTTTGATTTTTCTCTATAAATAGATTTAGTTCCTTTTGCTGTCTAAAAGCACTCAGAGACAAACAAATAATCATGTAATGTCATGTAATCAGCTAATATTTTTTAATATGAATAACCACTTCAGCTAAAAAATTATAAAAATTTGGAGAATGCATCATATAAATTTTTCAGTATAATTTCTATAATTGAAGCAGTCATTTATTCTAGTTATTAACATGTGTGCCCGACAATGTAAAAAATGATTTTGTTCATTCTTACTGCTTTCATGTATTATTTTCACTCATCAAGAGTACGCTGTATTTTATAATGTAGTATTGTAGAAAAAAATGCCAAAAGTTGTTAAATTACTAATATATAATATTCAGTCACAGCCTGAGAGGGAACTATAAAATTAAAATTTATAAATGTATTACATCATCCAATGTGTAATTTATATGGAGCTAAAACTTTTTGCTTTTATATATCAAGTACTCCATAGTATAGGACAAAATAATAATTTCGTATTTATTTTATTTGTAGTGTGTCAGATTCCAGAGACTCCGGAATCCTATAAGAAATTCGTCGAGGGTCATATCAACAATGCGTTTGAGAAGGAACAGTCAGTGCACATTTGAAATGCAGCTGTAAGCTGTGTTGGACGTTACGCTTAAATTAAGTCTCATATTTATTTAACTTTTGTAACGATTATTTGTTACCTGTTGTCTTGTAAATATTATGTAAATAGTTGTTGTGTAAAGATTGCAATGTTTTACAGATTAAATATATTGTGTTACATGAAAAAAATACGTTTCTGTGACATATACGATCACAGTTTAGTTATGCAGGTGCCCCCAAAAACGAGAAACTCTTCAACTGAACGCACAGGAAGAAATACTAGTCCCACCTGCTGCTGTTCACGAGATGCAATTGGAATACGTGAGTGTCAAGCGTACTATCCAGAACTTTTATACGTAGTCACCTGTAGCTTTATACCGGTTAGGCTCTAGCACAAGTGACAGTCTTTGCACAACTGTAGTGCCTGCGTGTGCAAGTCAGCCCTAAACAATAAATCGAATGTTTCTACTTCCTAATAGACACACACACACACACACACACACACACACACACACACACACACACACACACACACATCGAGAGTCTATTTAATCGAATCTGAGTTTCATCTGGGGCAACTTCAACCTAAGTTTGTACACATGTGACTTGGTACAAACAGACAGCTGTGTTCAGGGTAGGACACCTCTAGCTCCAGTACTTGTAGGGGATTGTATTGTGAACAAGATGACGTAAACGTGTAGCACTTGAACACCTGTACGAGTTAAAGTGAATACATACTCGGCTCAATCAGCGAAAAAATATAGTTTGGATAAGAGACGACTAGCACGTGTGTTAGTGGAAAATCTCTAATTTTCAGGGTTTGTGATCTTAGGCTTTCCCATTGAATCAGTTGTTTGTATCTTTGTCGGATTTCCAGCGGTCTGCAGTCGTTTTGGTATCAAAATATTTCGATAACGTACCTTGCCATTATCTTCAGATGATTACCTGTAGAATGAGTGTCTTTGCTACATCTAGCCTCCTTTACACTCTTTATCGTCCTCCATCCCTTCCTCCTCTGCCGCCCGCACGCCACGGATGGTGAAGTGATGGTGGGGTGTCTATGGTAGTGGTGTTTGTGGGGGTGTGGTGGTTGTGGTGGGGGGAGAAGGGGAGGGGAGCGCTGCTGGAAGCTGGGCGCGACGTCCCTCAATTCTCCTGCGGTCTGCGTTGGGCGTGAAAGTCGCTCTCGGACGACGCTATGATTTTAGTTGGCTGAGTGCTGGGTCCCAAGCTTTTCTGAGAATGAACCCAGTGTCTCTGTTGATCAGCCCGTCCGCCTCTCTTATTTCAATAGACTCCTTCGGAACACAGCCAAAACGACGGGCTCTGCCTCGACACTTCCGTTTCTTCATACTTCATGGAGTCCTCTGTAGCCATGCTATGTTTTGCAACCGCAGATTTTTTGGTTGCTTAAATTCCAAGCCTCTCCTGTGTTTTTTGCGATTTTCTTCGACTGTCCGTCCAGTCTCCCCAAGTCACCTTTCACCGTGCTTGATAGGGCACGCGGTTTCGGAGTTGCACGGAAAACGCGTTTAATGTTACGTCGAGCCAGGATGCTGCCAGTTTTGTTCGATAATTGGCCGGCGCACGGCAGATACCCTTGTCATTTCGTCGTCGTCGTTTTCTGTCTGCTGGGGAATTACTTTCTGTCTGGAAAGAAGTCGGGGCTGCCTCTCGTCGGAACCGTTCTCCTTGTAAACGTGCTTAATGTGGATTAGCTCCTTTGGTAAGCTTTCTTCGTCCGATATTGCGAGCATGCTGTCTACCTGTGTACGCAGCACACACTCACATTGTGAAGGAGGACGGAAGCTTGCAGCATGGGACACTAATCATCGTTGGCGGCTTTCCTGTACACACTGAGTCGTATAGAGCGGTTCGTTCTGCACTTGACTGAGACGTCCGAGAAGGGCAGTTCGTCATTCTCTTTCACCTCCATGGTGAATTATATAGTGAAGTGCAGAGGGTTCAGATGTTGGAGGAACTCCTAAAGTCTTTCACTCCCACGTGTGCACACCAAGAACGTGACGTCAACATATCTGAAAAAGCTGTTTCCCGAGCTTTCTGTTCGAAATTATTCATAAACAAGTTTGCCACAACTAGTGACAGAGAGGACACTTGGCGACGCCATCCGTTTGTTCACACTAGTCGCCACTGAAGAGAAAGGGTGTTAATACAAAGATCAGCTTGATAGTATCAGCAAGCGCACTCTGGTGAAAAGGGATACCACTTCAAAGCTTGTTGTAAGGTCCTGGTCACGGAGGCGTACATCCTGTAACTGTTGAATGAAATGTACAGAGCTTCTGATGTGCTGCTGACATTTACAACTTAGAGACTTAATGTTGCCGTTAGATGTTCCATTAAGTTTCGGGTGTGCAGCCGCAAGAATTCTCCTCCTTCTTCTAATATTTCGGCCGTATAACGTTCAGCCATCTTCAGAGTGAGCCGCAAGACTGCCGCTCCAGTGCTCGCCTCGTCCCTTTATACTCGTGTACCGCGCAACTGCGCATGCGGCCACAGATGCAAATGCGCCAAATGCGGCGGCAGAGACGTGCACAGTGCGCGAGTTACATCTGTGACTCCGCAGTCGATCTGTGTTGGCATGTCGATATATCATTGTGAGCTGCACTGTGACGGCGTCTTTGTGAGTGTATTACAGCAAGTGCCGGATTCCATGGTTTATGAAGGTTGAAACCACTATCTCTAGTAATTAAATTCGACGTCAAGCGAATTTCAATTGCCTCCTTGACTATCGAGTCCCAAAAAGATGATGTACTTACCAAAATTTCGACGTTGTCATACAACATACTGTGACCAGTGTCAACACAGTGCTCTGCCACTGCCGACTGGTTAGGTTTTACAAGCTCTGTGTACCTCCGGTGTTCTGTACATCTTTCTTGTACAGTACGAGTTGATTGCCAATGTAAGAAAGTCCACATTCACATGGAATTTTGTAAACTCCAGATTTTCGGAGCAGAAAATCATCTTTGACGGAGCCCACGAGTGCAGCTGTCTTGGGTGGAGGACAAAAAATCACTTTTACTTTGTGTCTGCTGAGAATACGTCCTATTTGTGATGGGAGGCCACCCACATATGGCAGGAAGGGCATCGATTTAAAGGTTTCTTCGTCTTCTTCTGCTTTCTTTGTGGCCTGTTTCGGTTTCATTTTCAGTGCCTTCTGTATTTTCTGTGGGGAGTACCCATTGTCTTCAAATACTCTTTGTAAGAGGAAAAGTTCATCTTGCAGACTGCTTTCGTCAGAAATAATGTGCGCTCTATGGGTCAAAGTTTGGAGAACACTCATCGTATGGGCAGGATGGTGGCAGCTATTTGCACGTAAATACAAATCCGTGTCCTTCGGCTTCCGATACCCTTCATGTCCCAAAGTGCCATCCTCTCTGCGCCGAACCAGAACATCCAGGAATGGAAGGCATCCCTCCTTTTCAATTTCCATTGTGAACTTTATTTGATCGTGGAGGGAGTTCAGATGTCTTAAGAAGTCTTGCAAGTTATCTTCACCATGGTGCGAATCTACAAAGGTATCATCAACATACCTCCAGAATACCGTGTGTTTCAAGTCAGCCGATTCAAGTGTCTTCTCTGACACATTTGTATCTGTGGCCGCATGCGCAGTTGCGCGTTACACGAGTATAAAGGGACGAAGCGAGCACTGGAGCGGCAGTTCTGCGGCTCACTCTGAGGATGGCTGAACGTTATACGGCTGAAATATTACAAGAAGAAGGAGAATTCTTGCGGCTGCACACCTCAGACTTAATGGAACAGTCTTTGCGCCGCCAAAACCTGAAGATTCACATTGCCGTTAGATGTTTATCCAGCTGGTATGTTGGTTTGCCTACGTTGTTTACAATAAGACGCAGAGGAACATCCCGTTTATGATTCTGTGTTATGCTTCAGAGCCTAATGGTACAGCAGCTCGTCGTCGAAGCTTCTTGACGATTTCCTTCGGCAGAGACTTTCGCAGAAGCTCGACAGTGTTCTTCTTCAATCTGTTAGTAGGGTCTCCCTTCTATTTCTTGTTCGCTGGATCCTCGAGTATGTCACACATGTTGCGATTGTGCTGTGACAGCGGTAGCTGTACAGCGGCATTTCCTTTATCAGCATGTAGAATGACTATTTCAGGATCGTTCCTTAGTTCTCGAGTGGCAACTCATTCCGATTTTGTGATGTTCGTCCTCTACGGGAAGGCTCAAGTGAGCCAGCGACCTCATCATCGTTAGAGAGGATGAAAATTACTTGTTCTATACGACTGATGAAATCTAAATCAGGTTTACCAGTTGGCGTTGGTGTGAACTTCAGTCCCTTTTTCCAGAACTGATTTTGCCGCATTATCAGTCTCTTGCTCTTGAGGGTGATTATGGTTCGTCGTTGTTGCTCTTCTTACGGCTGTAATCATTCTACCGAACTTAAGCAACCAACATATTCTGTGGTTGCAGAACACTGCATGGCTACAGGGGCCTCCATTAAGTATGAAGAAACGGAAGTGCCAAACATAAATCGTTGTTTTGGGACTGTGTTCTGACGGTGGCTATTGAAATACGAGTGGCTGATTGGCTAATCAACACAGACACTGGGTTGACTCTCAGCAAAGTTTGGGATCCAGCACTCGCCAACTCCACTCCACCCGCCATGGTGCGGCCGGCAGTAGAGGAAGGAAGGGGCAGAGGGGCGATGAGACTATTCAGGAGGCTGGATGCAGCAAAGACGCTCATTCTACAGGTATCGCCTAAAAGACGGAAAGATACGCTGTCGAAATAGCATTTACGAAACAACTGCACCCGTCTCGACATCAGACAACAGTACAAACAATGTTGAGGTTATTGGACTGATTCATGACTTTTCCGACGACTACTTTGCCGATGACATTACTGACATAGGAATGGGAGTGACTCGCATAGAGCAACTTAAGCTTATCTTGGTACAAACGTGAGTTGCTTTCTGGACGAAAATATTATTGGATTTAGACACCCCTAGCACACGTAGCACTGCAGTGAAGCTCTGAAGGGGGACATGTTGAGATCTTAGTCTCAATTTAAATGTTATTCATTCGAGCCCCCACTTATAACACAGACTGCCACATCCGCAATATCTGTGTAGTCGTTTGTTGTCCAGAAATGCAGATTACAGCTTCATATGTATTGTTGAGGCTATTTTTTGTCTTTATAAATGGCAACAATGAACAATAGGACGAGATCGATGCACTGAAGTAGCTTGTTGATCCAGTGGATCAGTGTTGTCAACTTCGCCCTAGGTAACACATCCGCATTTTGGAAATATCTGTCCTCTGCTAATTTGTCTGCCTAGAGCAAAGAGATAGAGCACCTTAGAGAGGCGGCACCGTCATCAGAGTGAAGCAAATTGAAAAGAAAGGGATGTAAGGTAGGATAGAGACAGGTAATGTGTCTGCTATGTCCGCGGACCTAATCGAATCACGCGCGCCCTGCCGTCGCTCAGCCCGGCCGCACGTGCGCGGTGGTCGGCCTTAGCTTCACGTCGCGGCCGCCGGGATTCACGGCGTTATCTCCGGCTGAAGACGTCGCGCCATTCAATAGTTCCTGCCTGCAGCGCCCTCTATGGCCACAAGACAGACCTGACTCCACCGCCATTCGCCCTTGTTCGCTAGCTGTGTCAATATCGAAGTGTTATTGTGTAGATCTTATATGACAACCTTGGGCTTAGAACTTAGTTGTGATTTGGATTGCACTGTGGATTTGTGAATTGTATTGTGAACTTAATTACATAGCTACTTGCTATGAGAGCAATAGACGGTGCCTGCTTCAGTGTGGAGAATAAAGATAAGTAATCTTCCTGATCGCTGGCGCCTTACTTTGAGACTAATCTTTTCTCGGCCATCAGATCTTATCTTTTAACACGATGTTTATCAGAATGTGAAATATTAGACTGCACGTAACTAGAAACTGCTGTACAGCAGTAGACTAAGTTGATGTACAGTTTAACGCTATGTCCGCGTACTCTGAAGAGTGGCTCGAATCCCCTTATGGCCAGCCTGCATCAGAGACACAGGTTTTCCTAAATCATTTTTGGTGGAAGTCGACATGGTACTTTCGACATGGAGACGACCAAGTTTCTCCTACAGCGATGTGTAACTCAGCAGATGTATCCACTCAGTGCTAGTGGATCTCCGTTGGTAAAAGTTTGTCTTCATTCTGTCCTTGTCCTATAGTAAGCGATGTATAACTTTGTATCAAAAAACGTATTCATTCATTCATTCCTTCATGCATTATATTCGTCATTCAAGCGTATTCGATAATTTCAAGGAACAGCAGAACAGTAACAGAATTAGGACGGCTTACAATACACAGAAATAGGTCGACAAATGATCCACAGAAACTAGAAAATTATGTGAGTGACTATTTTTCAGGTATATCAGAGAGAGATTAGAACAAAAACTCCGGAAATCAAACTGTGCTACAACAAAATATTACCGGCAAGTACTACGATGTTTACGAATATCTCAGAGTATGAAATCACGAAAAAAGTGCAAAATTAAAAAAAAAAATAGTCTGAAAGCATAATTGAAGAGCCAAGACGTATACTTCAGGGATGCAAATTAAATATACAAGCCGCATTAACTGACATAATAAAGGAGTCTTTCAGACTATTATCTTTGCAGAGTATCTGAAACAGGCAAGAATTTTGCCTTTACAAAAGAAAGGTGATGCGGAACATGCAGAAAACTACAGACCTGTTTATCTGTAACCATCCACGTCGAAAATGTAATACGGGCTACTTAATAATTCGAATAAATATAATTTCCTCAGTGAAGCGCAGTATGGTTTCCATGGCAATAGTAGAGTTTACAAAAGTGGTGTTTGATGCATTAGATGAAGTTGACCGTGTCACAGGTGTATTTTGAAATCTATCAAAAGCATATGACACTGTTGAACATAAAATTCTGCTAAAAACTATAATCGTTAGAAATGGGAGGATTTGCCAGTGACTGGTTTTGTAGTATCTGAAAAACAGGGTACAACAAGCAGAGGTAGTACAGACTTCAAGTAAAGCAACACTCGTAATAGAACATTTCCCATATACCAAGCATATTAACATAGAAGAACCTCAGGGCAACATCTTAAGACCTATATTGTTCCTAATATACATCAGTGACTTTGAAGATAATGTTAGATACAAGTAAAATATTCTGCTTCCTGTAAATGACAACAAGACTGCTATCAGAGATAAAACGTGAGAACTAGTAGAGGAACAACATAAAATTCCGAAGTATGTCTACAACTGATCATCATACAAAAAGCCTTCTTGAACATAAAGAAAAGAAACTGTATTAATTGCTGCTGAAAGAGGAAAAATAATTCCATAAAATTAATTGTGCTCGAAAATTTTTGGAGTAAATATTGACTGTCATATGAAGTGGAATATATACACATCAAAAAAGTTTTGCATCACCCCGGGTCCCAGACCTCCTGAAGATTGACATTGACTGTGGACATTGTATCACAGACACAATCCATTTGACTGTTCAGAGATGTCACTTCAGCCCGTCCAGTGATGTAAACAACCATACATGAGCAGCGCCTATTAGACGGAGGGGATTCGACAGCCAACCGGTTCCATTTATTCCACAACGAAGGTGGTACACGGCTCGGCAGTTCAGCCATGCCTAGACGGTGAATACCGCGGTTCGATTGCCTCTGCATTGTTACTTTGTGCCAGGAAGAGTTCTCAATAAGGGATGTGCCCCGGCCTCGCGGAGTGAACCAAAGATGTGTTGTTCGGACATGGTGGAGATACAGAGAGACAGGAACAGTCGATGACATACCTCGCTCAGGCCACCCAAGGGCTACTACTGCAGTGGATGACCACTACCTACGGATTATGGCGCGGAGGAGCCGTGACAGCAACCCCACCAACTTGAATAATGCTTTTCGTGCAGCCACAGGACGTCGTGTTACGACTCAAACTGTGCGCAATAGGCTGCATCATGCGCATCTTCACTCCCGTTTCCATGGCGAGGTCCATCTTTGCAACCACGACACCATGCAATGCGGTACAGATGGGCCCAACAACATGCCGAATGGACCGCCCAGGATTGGCATCACGTTTTCTTCACCGATGTCGCATATGCCTTAAACCAGACAATCGTCGGAGACGTGTTTGGAGGAAACCCGGTCGGGCTGAACGCCTTAAACGCCTTAGACACACTTTCCAGCGAGTGCAGCAAGGTGGAGGTTCCCTGCTGTTTTGGGATGGCGTTATGTGGGGCCGACGTACGCTGCTGGTGGGCATGGAAGGCGCAGTAACTGCCGTAAGATACGTGAATGCCATTCTTCCACCGATAGTGCCACCATATATGCAGCATAATGGCGAGGCATTCGTCTTCATCGACGATTATTCACGCCCCCATCATGCACATCCTGTGAATGACTTCCTTCAGCATAACGACAACGCTCGTCTAGAGTGACCAGCTTGTTCTCCACACATGAACTCTATCGAACATCGCTGGGATGAATTGAAAAGGCCTGTTTATGGACGACGTGACCCACCAACCACTCTGAGGGATCTACGCCGTATTGCCGTTGAGGAGTGGGACAATCTGGACTACCAGTGCCCTGATGAACTTGTGAATAGTATGCCACGACGAATACAGGCATGCATCAATGCAGGAGGATGTGCTACTGGGTATTAGAGTACCGGTGTTTACAGCGATCTGGAGCACCACCTCTGAAGGTCTCGCTGTATGGTGGTACAACATGCAATGTGTGGTTTTGATGAGCAATAAAAAGGGCGGAAATGATGTTTATGTTGATCTCTATTCCAATTTTCTGTACAGGATCCGTAACTCTTGGAACCGAGCTGATGCAAAACTTTTTTTGATGTGTGTACAAGCAAAGAAAATGTCATTGGCATCATATGCCCTTAGAGGCTTGTCATCAGTGCGTAACAGGCAGTCTGTAGGTACCACTCCTATATGCAGTCTAACTTACCGTATGGAATCATTTTTTGGGATCCCATACACAAATCATGGAGACAGTCCTCAAGCTGCAGAAAAGAGCTGTTAGAATAATTAATAAAAATATTAACTGACGTGCCTATCAATGTTCAGAAAGTTCGGGTTTCTAACGGGAGTATGTGAGTACAACTAGCAATTTGCTGAGCGAATCAAGAGGAACGTCATCAGTAATTTCCTGGAGTGTAGCCTTATACGGAAGTGGTACGTGAACAGTAAGAGATTCAGGCAAGAAGAGAGTACATGCTTTTGAAACATGCTGACAACATTGAAAATTATACGTGTAGGTCGAAAAACTAATGAATAAGTACTGAATCGATAGGGATAAAAAGAAATTTGTGGCGCAACTTCACTAAAAGAATGGATTGTTGATATAACACACGTTCAGGCACCAAGGAATAGTTAATTTGGTAACAGAACATAGAAATTGTGGATGGAGACGAAGATCTGACTACGGCAATCAGGCTCAAATGGACGTAGGTCGAAGTAGCTATGAAGGGTGAAGAAGATGAAGAGGCTTGTACGGGCTAGACTTGCGTGAAGCTCTGCAGTCTTTGGACCGAAATCCACAGCCGAATTTTACGGTGTAGGCAGTTGAAGATCTAGGCCGCGTCACCAAAAAATGTCAGCAGTGTCATTTTTATTGTTATGACTACCAAAGCTTTCTCTGTATATAAGCCTTAACGAAAATCGCGCTGAGTAAGTGTTAAGTGCTACTATCGGAAAAGTGGTTCAGTATGTTTATAACCAACTTTTTCACTTTTAAAATAAACAGAAGAAGAGAGATGGACCTGTAATTAGAGGTCATTTGGCTACCTCCATCGTTTATAAGTATCTTTTCGTACTGCTCTACTCATTGCCTCAGTAGCTACAGCTTCCCTCAACGGCGGATTAGATCACCACGGACGGTATAACGTCAACCCCAACATTTTAGTACGTTTGTTGAACAATCAACATCTGGCGGCAAAAATGGTTCAAATGGCTCTGAGCACTATGGGACTTAACATCTATGGTCATCAATCCCCAAGAACTTAGAACTACTTAAACCTAACTAACCTAAGGACATCACACAACATCCAGTCATCACGATCTGGCGGCAGAGAAAGCATCCGGCCACATTCTATCATTAACAATTTCAAGTCGGAAAGTTACTATGAAGACCCCATGTACGCACTGAATAAAGGCAAAAGAAAAAGAAGCCATTGAAATACTCAAGTAACCAGCAACATTGATGCTTTAAATTGTCCTAATGTTTTTACTGTCCTCTTTAACAGCTGATCTGGCAAAACTAGTGTTTGCTGGAGGAACAAGCAATGCTTTTCTAAGTTAATCTACTGAATCTGCTTTCATAGGTGGTGACTGTAACCTTCTCCCGGTATTTTCACAATTCACATCGTAAAACTCACAGTCATGCATTAAGGGTTTTAAATGACTAGCGCTTACACGCTGGAGCCTTTGACGTGTTGAAATATGCGAACAGGACTGCTTTTTACAAGTTAATCGTACATAACGTCTCTAGTCGACTACACGCGGGCTTATCAATTAATGATTCATAATATACACGAAATAAAACTAAAACTTCACCAGTATTTAAACTGTGACATTGATTTATTCTGGGGTAACCAGTTTGTGAGTTATCTGTACCTCATAGTGATGAATTAGCTAAAATTAGCATTATTCACAATTAATTGTTTAAAATTAAGGATATTTATCCATCTACAGATGGCTAATCTGAATTATTATTCCATCCTGTCTTCTTAATAACTATCTTCCAAATAAGTTTGTATTTAGATTGATTTTTTAGTTCTAGGGTTAAATTTCCGGCTCATTATTCAAATGGTTCATTAGGAATCACGTTATCAATGGACACATCGTTTCTTTTGATTGCATTAGCTGTTTTGAAGTCACTCACTATTAAAGATAAAAGGGCGACCTACGAGAACTCGCTGAAAAGCAATGCCTCAGGATTTTTTATTCTGCTCTCAATATCGGTTCAGGTATTACATGTCATGCATATAACTCCGTCGACTTTCCACTTTTCTGACGCAAGCTACAACCCACTGCTGCTCGAGGGCTCCGAGTAGTAACGTGTAATATACTGGTGTCAAATTTAACTATGTTGATACGTGAGAAACAGCGTCCTGTAATCGACTTTCGAGCCGAAGAGTTTTTCGCGCTTGGAGCAGATCGCTTTCAGTATGACAATGCCAGACCACATGAGCACTTTGACACCTGCGATAATCCGACGCTTTGGATCCAGCGTCGTCGATCATCCACTTTCCAAAACTTAAAGAATATCTGCAAGGACATCACTTTGACTGTGATGAAGCGATACAAGCAGAGGTGAGGTTGTGGATCCGCCCACAAAATCAAACACTCTACTGTGAGGGTATTAACCAACAGGTTTCTGGTTGGGAGAAATGTCTCCATCTACATCTACATGGATGCTCTGCAAATCACAATTCAGTGCCTGGCAGAGATTTCATCGAACCACGTTCACAATACTCTATTATTCCAAACTCGTGGAGCGCGCAGAACTAACATCTATATCTTTCCGTACGAGCTCTGATTTCCCTTACTTTATCATGGTGATTGTTTCACCCTATGTAGGCCGGTGTCAACAAAATATTTTCGCATTTGGAAGAGAAATTTGATGATTGGAATTTCATGAGAAGATTCCGTAGCAACGAAAAACGATTTTTTAAATTTTGTCCACCCCAAACCCTGTATCATTTCAATGTCACTCTCTCCCGTACTTAGCGATAATACAAAACGTGCTGTCATTCTTTGAACTTTTTCGATATATTCCGTCAATTCTATCTGGTAAGAATCCAACGTCGCGCAGCAGTATTCTAAAAGAGGACGGATAAGCGGAGTGTAGGCAGTCTCCTTAGTGGGTCTGTTACATTTTCTAAGTGCCCTGCCAATAAAACCCAGTCTTTGGTTAGCCTTCCCCGCAACTATTCTATGTGTTCCTTCCAATTTAAGTTGTTCGTAATTGTAATTCCTAGGTATTTAGTTGAATTCACGGCATTTAGATTTGACTAATTCATCGTGTAACCGAAGTTTAAGGAATTACTTTTAGCACTCATGTGGATAACCTCACATTTTTTTATCTTTATTGTCAATTGCCAATTTCCGCACCATACAGATATCTTTTCCAGATCGTTTAGCAATTTGTTTTGATCTTCTGATGACTTTATTAGTTGATAAACGACAGCGTCATTTGCAAACAACCTAAGACGGCTGCTCTCCGAAATCGTTTATATAGATAAGGATCAAATGGTACAAATGGCTCTGAGCACTATGGGACTTAACATCTGAGGTCATCAGTCCCCTAGAACTACTTAAACCTAAGTAACCTAAGGACATCACACACATCCATGCCCGAGGCAGGATTCGAACCTTCGACCGTAGCAGTAGCACGGTTCCAGACTGAAGCGCCTAGAACCGCTCGGCCTCCCCGGCCGGCAGATAAGGAACAGCAAAGGGCCTATAATACTACCTTGTGGAACGCCAGAAATCATTTCTGTTTTATTCCATGACTTTCCGTCATTTACTACGTGCTGTGAACTCTATGATAGGAAATCACGAATACAGTCACATAACTGAGACGATATTCCATAAACACGCAGTTTCACTAAAAGCCGCTTGTGTGGTACAGTGCCAAAAGCCTCCCGGAAATCCATAAATACGGAATCAATCTGAAATCCCTTGTCAATAGCACTCAACACTTCATGCGAGTAAAGAGTTAGTTGTGTTTCACAAGAACGATGTTTTCTAAATCTGTGTTGACTGTGTGTCAATAGACTGTTTTCCTCGAGGTAATTCTAGGCGCGCAGTTCGGAACCGCGCGACTGCTACGGTCGCAGGTTCGAATCCTGCCTCGGGCATGGATGTGTGTGATGTCCTTAGGTTAGTTAGGTTTACGTAGTTTTAAGTTCTAGGGGACTGATGACCACAGATGTTAAGTCCCGTAGTGCTCAGAACCATTTGAACCATTTGAACCTCGAGGTAATTCATGATGTTGGAACACAATATATGTTCCCAAACTCTGGTACATATCGACGTTAATGATATGGGCATGTAATTTTGTGGATTACTCCTACTACCTTTCTTGAATATTGGTGTGACCTGTGCAAATTTCCACTGTTTGGGCACGGATCTTTCGTTGAGGGAACGGTTTTATATGTTTGTTAAGTATGGAGCTAATGTATCAACATACTCTGTAAGGAACTTAATTGGTAAACAGTCTGGACCAAAATACTTGCTTTTATTAGGTGTTTTTAAGTTCGTGTTCGATGCCAAGGTGATTCAGTTGACAATTAAATACGTAAATATGAAGAATAAAGGTACGGAATGCGTATAAAATTTATTTTATTTAAAAAACTTTAAATATTTTCACGTAAAGAATTTGGTAGCATTACTTTTCAGCACGTCCTCCTAGAATTGTTTGTCTCCCCTAATCTTGGGCTCCACAATAAGTGCATCTTGTACAGCCCCATGGACTTTTAACAATATAGCGAGTACCAGATACGATTTTTCTCCGTTTTTGTATAAGCTCGTTTCGATCTTAAGTGATAGTGGTGTTCAACCAGTTCTTCTTTTTAAAAGAAAATTATAAAATGTCTCCATAAAATTCATTTCGGTCCTAAACTGCGTCCCATTTTATAACGAGAAACCAGCCTTTGATCCACTATTTCAACTGTCTAAAACGTTGGTTCATTATTTTACAATATGACACGGTCACCAATATGGAAGAATTTTATGGGAATTGACTCCGCCAGCGAAAACCTATGAAAATACTTTTTGACTAATAAAGTTGCAATGCAATTGCATACGGTAATGCATCAACGTTCAACTGCTCATTTTGCATGTGACTCGCTTAGTCCATTGTCTCAGTCACCAGTCAAAACTCTTTACATTTTAGCAATACAGTTGAGTGCAACTTTACGTTTGTGGTGAAACTGCAGGACTAAAGCTAAGCACCTCATCTGCTTTTTTGTTACGGTCTTGTTGGAAATTATTAATTAAAAAAAAGAAACAAGGCTGATCAGATCGTATAAAGGTAGTATTAGCTGTCTACACTTCCTATTGTTCTCCCTTGTTCATATGTTCAGACAGCTCTTTAATTTGATTTTTCCTCATTTGCTATTGTCGACAAAATGTTTTTAGCCTTAGTTTATTGTGCTGTTTAGCTTCTCAGATATATGAAAAGCAATCCCTTGACGGGTCAATTTTTGTTCAGATCATTTTATAGAAGAAAAGTTCAAATTTTCTTACGAACTTAGGTCATTCGTCCTTAAACATGTAACTGGAACTGTAATTAGGAGAAAGCTCTCGAAATGATGTTGCCATAGAAGAAAAGATTTTTGAAAATATGAATTCCCACTGGTCAATTAAAAAAATAACTAACAAAGTGAGCCTAGATAGAAGTTTTATCTTCATCCATTCAATAATCGGAAACTACCATGACCAAGGTGTTTTTGCAGAGACCTTGTGGCGTCTTGTAGAAAACACAGCAGTTATTCACATTTTCTAATATGGGATAGTTTAAAACAGCTTACTGTATACACATGGTCAGGATCTTTCTCGAGTGCTGATATGCAGAATGCGTCTTTCAGTACACGTATTTGCTGTGTTTCAAAGTTCATGCTCTGTGAAGAGGTTCTTTATCGGTATTTTATTGACGGTGTTGTTTCACGACGACAACGATTCTCTTTCTAGAAATGAACGTGAGCGCATTTTTCGACGCTGACACTCATGTACTCGTAGAGTCCGACGACTTGACAGAGAATGAAGTTGCCTACATCTATGTTCGCACATGGCCTTCAACCGCGTGTAAGTTCAGGAGCATATATTCAAGTCTGCTCTGTGGAAATACATTGCTTTCACCCGACACGCACAGATCTTGATAGTGAGCTACATGAGAGAAGGAAGGAAGGAGTGGTGGGTTTTGACGTCCCCTTGACGACGAGGTTATTAGATGGGGTATGACTTGGAAAGAAATCTGTGCGTGTCCTTCGTCTGCGACCCATCTCAGAATATGCGATAACCAATGCAGCAAAATCAAGAGAATACCTTAATTCTTAACGTGATTCATAGACTGACACCGTGCTCCACCCGAGTGCGGGGCCTGTGTCTTAACCACTGCACTATTTCCCTCACTCATTCACACGGAAATCCTTAGATTAGCAGGCAGACTGTGAATATGATGCTTTCTTCATGTACACCACTTCACCCCGTGTACAACGACAGATCGTCTTGGAAAAAAATTGTCTTCGAAGTCACTGTACAGATACAAAGTGGTAACTTCAAATATTAATACAAAAATGTGCAGTTACAGAATGAACTGATCACCTTAACTCATTGCGAAGGAAGATTACGAATTAAAATTTTTACATATATTTCTTACGTTTGCAGAGCTTACGTAAAAATGAGTGAAAAAATTTGTTTGTAAGACTCTTTTTCTCGACAGGAAGAACTTCCCTTGCGTTTTATGTAATGTTTGTTTTCAGTGACGTTAGTAAAAACTTGCTGGCAGATTAAAACTGTGTGCCCGACCGAGACTCGAACTCGGGACCTTTGCCTTTCGCGGGCAAGTGATCTACCATCTGAGCTACCGAAGCACGACCCACGCCCGGTCCTCACAGCTGTACTTCTGCCACTATCTCGTCTCCTACCTTCCAAACTTTACAGAAGCTTTCCTGCGAGGAGAGGACCGGCCGTGAGTCGTGCTTCGGTAGCTCGGATGGTAGACCACTTGCCCGCGAAAGGCAAAGGTCCCGAGTTCGAGTCTCGGTCGGGCACACAGTTTTAATCTGCCAGCAAGTTTCATATCAGCGCACACTCCGCTGCAGAGTGAAAATCTCATTCTGGTTAGTAAAAACGTTCGCTAATTATACACTGACTCCACAGCGAAACCAATTGCGAAACAGAGATGAAAGTACAGTGCTATGCACACTATGAATTACGCTGCAGTGAACTTTTCTCATGTATTTTTTTCGAGAACTTGTAGTTTCAAAAAGCAATAGTAAAATGAGAGCGTTACATAGAATACTCTGTGACAAGCTATCTACTGCATCACGCTGTTAATAACCCGAAATCAAGTATACTTAATCAACATAAGTTTTCTGATTCATTTATTTAACTGCACTGCATCTTGCAATGGTCGTCCCATCATCACGTGCTGTATTTGTCTCTGTTTTGGATCAAAGATTGCGCTTGTGATATATGTATGTCACGTTACTGACAGCAAGCCATGACTAAAAGATTCGGTATTAAAAAGGCGTAATGGACTCAAACATAGAGCGGCTGCAACAGAAAGTCTTCGTTACTCATGTGCAACCTAATCTGCAGCAGCTCTCGAAAATCAGAAATTTAAGAAATTCTTTCTACATTTGCATTTAATTATATACTTCGCAAACCACCACATGGTGCATGGCGGAGGGCACCTTGTACCACTTCTAATCATTTCCTTTCCTGTTCCATTCTCAAATGGAGCGAGGGAATAACGACTGTCTAGATGCCTCCGTACAAGCGCTGATTTCTCTTTTCTTGAATTCCTAGTTCTTACTCGAAATGTAAATAGTTGGCCGTAGAATCGTTTTGCAGTGGGCCTAAAATGCCGGTTCTCTAAATTTTTTTAATAGTGTTCCGCAAAAAAGAATTTCGTCTTCCTTCCAGGGATTCCCATTTGAACTAAAGAAGCAGCTCCGTAATACCTGCGTGCTAATCAAACCTACCGCTATCATCTGCAACAGCACATGTCTGCCCGCATCTCGTGGTCGTGCGGTAGCGTTCTCGCTTCCCACGCCCGGGTTCCCGGGTTCGATTCCCGGCGGGGTCAGGGATTTTCTGTGCCTCGTGATGGCTGGGTGTTGTGTGCTGTCCTTAGGTTAGTTAGGTTTAAGTAGTTCTAAGTTCTAGGGGACTGATGACCATAGATGTTAAGTCCCATAGTGCTCAGAGCCATTTGAACCATTTGAAGCACGTGTCTGAATTGCTTTGATATCTTCATTTAACCCGACCTGATCTGGGTGACATACACACGAGCATTACTCAGTGCAGTTGGACCGCACTAGTGTCCTATATGCGGTTTCCTTTATTAGATGAGCAACACTTCCGTAAAACTCTCCCAATAAACTGAAGTCGATCATTTGCCTTTCCTACCAGCTTCCTTACGTGCTCATACCATCTCATATCGCTTTGCAACATTACGCTTACATATTTAATCGACGTGACTACTAACGTTAGAGGATTGTTGTTTCCTATTCATCTGCGTTAACTCAAATTTTTGTACATTTAAAGCAAGCTGCCATTTATAACACCAACTGAAAGTTCTGTCCAAGTTATCTTGCATCCTGCTACAGTCATTCATCCACAACTTCCCGTACACCATAATGTCAGCAGCAAACAGCCAAAATTACAACTCACCATATTCGTTAGATCATATATGTGTATAGAAAGTAAATTTGTGTTTTAGAGCATAAGAAACACATATTTTGGCGCTCATTACAACCTATCCAAACCAGTAAATAAGAAATCACTGTACTATGAGAAATGAGGAGAAGGTGCTGGAGATAACTCGGCTGACAATAAGAATGATTTGGGTTCAACCTCCCGATCACACAAAGGTCACCAGCATCTCCGTAAATGAGACTTAAGATACGACGAGTACAACTGAAATGAATCCATTAATTGTAGTATGAACAGTGCCGCAACTGTAGAAGAATGGCAAATGCAGTTGGTCGTGTTATTGTTCTTGGAACTGTCCGAGTAAGCACCGCAAATTGCTCGAGAAACGAGTAACCTAAAATGAGATAACGAGATGCGAATTGGTACTCAGTTGAGAAGAAAATTAAAGAGATAAGGCTAAAGCTTCAGAAGTGACTGACAGTATTGTTAGAGGAGTCAAGCAGTATATTGCTCCCTCCTACGTATATCTTGCGAAGAGATCATGAGGATAAAATCAGAGAGATTAGAGCCCACACAGAGGCATACCGACAATCTTTCTTTCCAAGAACAATACGAGACTGGAATAGAAGGTAGAACCGATAGAGGTACTTAAGGTACCGTCCGCCACACACCGTCAGATGGCTTGCCGAGTATGGATGTAGATGTAGATGTCTTGAGCTGACGACTGGGTGACAGGTGCTACAGCTATGGTGACAAGCTACAGAATATAGCAAACCCTATGCAAAAATCATTCATTGTCAGCAGATACCTGCTATGCGGTTTTTTTTAGTAATGAATGAGTCAAAACCGAAGAAATGAGCAGCACAAATAAAGGTTTGATTTAATACGCGTCCCTGCAGACAGATAGTTGTAGCAAACCTGAAAAAGATAACACCTCTGTATCAGATGTTCAAAGACCTGGAGCACCAGGTAGTGAACCCGGACGACATCAAGGCAGTCCAAAAGAAAATAGCCATGCATCTTGGTGTCTGTGTCGACGTATTGCATCAAATTGTTCTAGATAGCTGTAGTTCGGCAAAATGTGTGTACGAGAGTATCAGTATGAAACTTATGCGTAGATTTTACGACGAATAAAATGGATTCTTACAGGTAATTGTTACATGAGATGAACGCTGGGTGACTGACTATAGAACGTTGCTGTACATCATCAAGATAACCCGCAACTTACTGCATTCAACCATGTTTACTGTCTTTTGCAAAGGAAGTGAGTGATTAAGGAACACCATGGATACTTGAATGGCGTTTGGAAGTCAAAAGAAGCACAACCTTAGCCTTGCGGCGATGAGTAATCGTCGTGGAATTCAGAGGTTACGAGTTTGTTTGTATAAAATAGCCGATCCAGCAATCGCTGCCATTATAAATTTCAAATCGAAATGCCTTGCAGATCCATTTTATTGGTGAAGCCATGTGCCCAAAAACTTTCCCTTGGGATTGATTTTGTTTAAGGTGAAGAGATGAAAACTCGATCTACAATTGTCAACGAAGAGTGGCAGTTGTTTGATGTGCGTTGTGAACACGTCACACTTGAGCAGGGTTGCGGGCGACGAGTTTGACTTGTAGTGATAGTATAGAAATGCGGCTATATTTCAAATTTTTGCCAATAGAAGAGTCTGACGACGGTACCGTGTGTCACCGAAAACGGTTGCATTAGATATCTAAACAAACGGGTCAAAGTGTTACCTTTAATTCTCTTGTACACAGCAGTCGTTGCCCCACTCTCCATCCAAAATAGAAAATGAATACAGGAAACGGCTGTCTACATTCACTAACCATCTTAAAGACATATTCCGAAGACTTGAAACAGATCATTACATTTTGTGTGTATTGAGAAATTACGTTATTACATCACTTCTGTGTAATGTAATACTCAAAAATAAATTTAGGTTTTCATTATATAGGAAACTGATCACAGTCGGAAATATTATGACCTTTGTCTGAAATGCAAAATATGCAGACTTATTGACGAGAATAACTTTTGAACATTTGTGAACCTTTAGGCAACAGTATAAATGCAAAACGATAGTTTAAAATGTGTAATAAACAGCACAAAATTTTACAAACATGTCATTCAGTAATACAGGCAGTTATTAGAAAAAGTAAAACAACCGTCAGTAAGGAACTATTAATTTAAGCTTGACTGGCAACTAAAATTAATGGAGTTAGCCGAATGGTCCATGACGTGAAAATAGTAAGATCGAGATTTATTAACAGACTCAGTTAATGAACGTTTAAATGCTCCTGAAAGCACAAACAGGCCCGCAGCTCGTGGTCGTGCGGTAGCGTTCTCGCTTCCCGCGCCCGGGTTCCCGGGTTCGATTCCCGGCGGGGTCAGGGATTTTCTCTGCCTCGTGATGACTGGGTGTTGTGTGATGTCCTTAGGTTAGTTATGTTTAAGTAGTTCTAAGTTCTAGGGGACTGATGACCATAGATGTTAAGTCCCATGGTGCTCAGAGCCATTTAACACAAACAGAAAACAAGGCCTCCCAAGATCATCGACGCCAGAAGGGAGTGTAAGTCAGTGAAGGCATAATTATTTCGACAGAAGAAAATTACGTGGGCGTGTATCGACTAGGAATTAGTGAAGGTTCTGAAATTTTACTGAATTAAAGAAATTGAGACGGAAATATTATTGTAAATGTATGACGCTGGCAAAAAATTCTTACCATGAGATTAAAACAATATCTGATCAGGTGACAAAAACTTTACAAAATCGGTAACATAAGCAATGGTGTCTTGGTGGATCAGTGGAACGACTAGTAGTGGATAAAATTCATAGAAAAAGCTAAATGTTAGAATATCCGGAAAAAAAATTGTGTCCGCATAGATTTATAATCGAATAAAACAGAGTAAAAAGTAATATGATTGTGTACTCTAATACTGAGAACATTATTAAGAAAAATAACCAGATAAAAGGTAAAATTCGTATACAATTGCCCTGGAGCCACCATGAGAGCTGAAGGTACGAGTGAGAGCTGTCTTGCATACGCCACAATTACATGCTGCCCAGCAGGCAGTGTTGTCACTGTGGTAGTCTGCCTACAGGCGTTGCGTTTAGCTTCTAAGAAGCGCGTCATCCGAGGGCACTTTCACATTTGGTTCTCCCGAGTAACTGTGAGACGTTGAACACATGCCCAAGGATACTTTACCTCAGTAAAAAAAAGGCAATAATTACCAATCAAACAGAAACTTTGGCTTGTAATTTCCAACAGAATTTATTTAACAATTGCATGACAACCGCAAACTATTTTTACCACAGAATAATGTACACAATTTCCTTAGAATTTGAAACATTAGAAACAAACAAAATGTCTACGGGCGTCAAAGCCCAGGCCAAACAATCAATAATTTTAAAACTCTCTTAACATAAATCTTAAGAATCATACAAACAATAAATGGTTTACTGAGAAAAACTCCCACAGAAGCAGGGCATCTTTTAAGACATAGCAGCAGAAACAACTCACAGTTTTTATTTCTTAATGAGGTATTAAAAGTCCAATACAATGAAAGGCATCTTTCAAGTATTACAAAATTTCAGAGACAAGTAATGGCACATCAGAGGTGCGCGGAAACTACAACTCAGATCTAGCCTGAAAGAAATCTGAAAGGAACGGTGAAGACGGAAAGACGAACGCCTCTTTGTCACCAGGGACAAATAATAAAACACTCAAATTAAATTCGCCGAAGAACTGGAGTCTACTGATAAACACAGTGACCGCACTGTCGGTCGCAACTCCAATTGGCCGCCACCAAGGCGTCGTCCCCAAGTTAAACGACCAGCTACAAAGACGACGCGCACCGCTGATTACACAACATTAAACCACACAGCAGCTGGGCAGTATCGAGAGTAACACAGTCCTTAAAACATTGGAAAAATTTCAAAACAGGAATACGGCCACAAGGGACCCACAAGCTAGTCACATTTAGCACTTCCTACTAACATGAAGTCGTGATGTATACAAATTACTTCCCCAAAAGTTTTCGATAACACGTAGCTATTCGCTTTTGTAAATTAATAATTAAAACGTTCAAAATATAATCCCGCTGCAAAGAGTGAAGTTTATAATTAAGCCACTGGTTCAAATGGTTCAAATGGCTCTGAGCACTATGGGACTCAACATCTGAGGTCATCAGTCCCTAGAACTTAGCACTACTTGAACCTAACTAACCTAAGGACATCACACACATCCATGCCCGAGGCAGGATTCGAACCTGCGACCGTAGCGGTCGCGCGGTTCCCGACTGTAGCGCCTAGAACCGCTCGGCCACACGGCCGGCGCCACTGGTTCTGTCCTTCCTCTGTTTACTACTTCATCACTGACGTACCAGAACTTAATCAGGAAAAAGAGTCGCTAATTGAAACACAATACAAATCCACGATTATCTTCTTCTGGTAAGAGTAACATATTAATAATAAACTTCTCACATTCTTTCACGTCGTTTACCAGCACAGACGAGACCATCGCCTTCTCACTAGACACAATACAGACACCCTGACCGCATGCACGTCGCCGTCCGCAGCCCAACTGCCCACGTGACAGAAAGAGGCAGAGCATGGGCAAAGAGCGACCTCCGACAAACAGACTGCACAATGTAGCGCCAACCTACCAACCACAACCAGCCCTCTCCTCACAGCGACGTGCGCTTAAATAGCCGAAAAGCAATCAAAGGGGAAAACCGCGGCCACGTGATACAGAGTCGATCGCAGAGATCTTAAATGAATACAGAGAAGCGAATGACGCCAACGGACCACGTATCAAATTGTAGTACCAATGATCTCACTCATAGGCGATCACAGCACATGACAATTTGTTTGGGGTAGGAACCAATACAATCACATCCTCATCACGAGCTCAATACGTCAGAATCAGGTTACGTTTGCGGTGTAGAGAGTAATGTCTGCAACAGACTGACAGAGCTTCACCACTTAATTTTAAACGTGTGTACTGTTTGTTAGTGAGAGATGACAGTATTTTATCGAAAGTCTCATATCGATTATCGTAAACATTCCCATTAACAACACCAGTGTTCAGAATCGAACTTACGCTTTTACAGAAAACAATGATGAATATCTTGTATCTGTATTGTTACGGAAGATCGGTGTAACAGTTTAGAGTTATTCGTGGTGGGTACGATTGCAATAAGTGAGCTGCTGGTGTGGCCATGAACAAATTGTACTGAAGAAAACACAGCTATATAGCTGCGGAAAGAATAACCGTTTCCATGAAACAATTTATTCATTATGTTATGCCGTTTTAAGTCCCTTTTTAGAAAAATGTATTAAATATTACTATTTGTTCTACTGTGGAATTTTATAACATTAATGTATGAAAGTATTCGCAGCGAAGAGTTATATTACCTGTACCAGATATAAGATCAACACTCTCATATCCGCACTCCTAGCTTCTGTGCGATTCTTTTGAAGATGCAGGATAAATCCAAACACGTCGTCTCTTTAGGAATTTTCGAGTGTGTGTGCAAATGAAATATTCGTTTCTTTTTAGTAACTGTAGGGACCCCCTCTCTCTGCCCCTCTGCTGTTGGTTACACAGATGGCGCTTGCCTGGTATTTCCCAGCAAAGGGAGCCAGACTTCTTCGTGTCTCAAGCAAATGGTGTGTGAAGGCCAGTGGTGGTCAGAAACTCCCATAGTTCTCAAATTAAAGTTCTCTGCAAAAGGAATAAGGTAAAAGTTTCCCCAAGCTATAAAGTATTCCTACAGTTCACAATGTTTTATTACACAGCTTCCTAACTGAACCACAGCCTGTAATGTATTTCAGTCAATCTCATAAACGGGTGTTGTACCATACATACATCAAAATAAGTTTTGCATCACCACGGTTCCCATAACTCCTGAAGACAGACGTTGACTATGGATATTGAATCACAGACACCGTCCATTTGACTGTTCAGAGATATCAATAAACCCGCCCAAAGATGTAAACAACCAAGCATGAGCAGCGCCTATTAGACAGAGGGGTCCGACAGCCGATCAGTTCCAGTAATTCCACTAGGAAGGAGGTACACGGCTCGTGTTGTCTGTAGTTCAACCATGCCTAGACATTCAATACCGCGGTTCCATCGCATCCGCATTGTTACTTTGCGCCAGGAAGGGCTCTCAGCAAGGGAAGTGTCCAGGCATCTCGGAGTGAACGAAAGCGATGTTATTCGGACATGGAGGAGATACAGAGAGACAGGAACAGTCGATGACATGCCTCGCTCAGGCCGCCCAAGGGCTACTACTGCAGTGGATGACCGCTACCTACGGATTATGGCGACCGAGGGAGGTGGCGCAGTGGTTAGCACACTGGACTCGCATTCGGGAGGACGACGGTTCAATCCCGTCTCCGGCCATCCTGATTTAGGTTTTCCGTGATTTCCCTAAATCGTTTCAGGCAAATGCCGGGATGGTTCCTTTGAAAGGGCACGGCCGATTTCCTTCCCAATCCTTCCCTAACCCGAGCTTGCGCTCCGTCTCTAATGACCTCGTTGTCGACGGGACGTTAAACACTAACCACCACCACCACGGATTATGGCTCGGATGGAACCTGACAGCAACGCCACCATCTTGAATAATGCTTTGCGTGCAGCCACAGAACCTCGTGTTACGACTCAAACTGTGCGCGATAGGCTGCATGATGCGCAACTTCACTCCGACGTCCATAGCGAGGTTTATAAAATGCAACCACGACACCATGCAGTGCGGTACACATGGGCCCAGAAACATTGCGAATGGACCACTCAGGATTGGCATTGCGTTCCCTTCACCGATGAGTGTCACGTATGCCTTCAACCAGACAATCGTCAGACACGTGTTTGGAGGCAACCTGGTCAGGCTGAACGCCTTAGACACACTGTCCAGCGAGTGCAGCAAGATGGAGGTTCCCTGCTGTTTTAATGTGGTATTATGTGGGGCCGACGTACGCCGCTGGTGGTCATGGAAGGCGCCGTAATGGCTGTAGAATACGTGAACGCCATCCTACGACCGATAGTTCAACCATGTCGTCAGCATATTGGCGAGGCATTCCTCTTCATGGACGACAATTCGCGCCCCCCAATGTGCACATCTGAGGAATAACTTCCTTCAGGATAACGACATCGCTTGACTAGAGTGGCCAGCATGTTCTCCAGACATGAACCCTATCGAACGTGGCTGGGATAGATTGAAAAGGACTATTTATGGACGACGTGACCCACCAACCACTCTGAGGGATCGACGCCGAATCGCCTTTGAGGAGTGGGACAATCTGGACGAACAGTGCCCTGATGAACTTGTGGATTTTATGCCACGACGAATAAGGCCATACATCAGTGCGGGAGGACGTGCTGCTGGGTATTAGGGGTACCGGTGTTTGCAGCAATCTGGACCACCATCTATGTAGGTCTCGCTGTATAGTGGTGCAACATGCAATGTGGTGTTTTGATGAGCAATAGAAAGGGCGAGAATGATGTTTATGTTGATCTCTATTCCAATTTTCTGTACATCACCGACGTGATGCAAAACTTTTTTGCTGTGTGTGTATTACTGTCAAAACTGGCGGAGAAATATATTGTATTCCTTTCAGAGGCTACCGTCACCTCTCAGATGCCTTTGTTTGCAACATTTAATCATAGGGGCAATTGTCTTTCATAACGTGCGAGATCCTCTATTGAGTCCCCTTCTACATTCACAGTTACTGACGAGACAGAACATAATGACTACAGTCTCCCACAAAACAGAATGCTGCCTATTGACGTTTCGTGTAGCTGACGCAGTAAGGAAAGTATACGAGCGAAGCACATACGAATTCTTTCGAAGATACTCGTCGCAAATGGGGAAATCCAGTAACATACACTGCTCTGCCAAAACATTAAGATCATTCTCCATTGCGAAGTTGGATGCTGCTGGGTGGCGTTGCGAGCATGTGACATTATGAGGAAAGTGCGTGAGCAGTGCAGAAACGGACGGGAGATCACACTAGAGAAGATATGGGCTGCAAATGGCGAAATCCATTGGTAGATGTTACTTTGACAAAAGGGAGATTATTATTACCCATAGCCTGTGAACGAGTATTTCGGAAACGGCGAAGCTTGTCTAATTTTCACCTACTACTGTTATGAGCATCTACAGAAGGAGGTAGAAGGACAGAGAAACTACCACTTGGCGCTAAATGGTTGGACGTCCACGATTCTTCACAGAAATTGGGGTTCGGAAGGTTGTATGCTCTGCGAAATAGAGTAGATGACGATCTGTGGCATCTCTGCTGAAAGAGCATAATTCTGGTGTACGCATAAGTGTTTCGGACCGCGTCGTTCATCGTACATTGTTGAGCATGAAGCTCCGCAGCACACAACCCCTACGTGTTCGCATCTTGACTAAAAAATGGTTCAAATGGCTCCAAGCACTATGGGACTTAACATCTGAGGTCATCAGTCCCCTAGATTTAGAACTACTTAAACCTAACTAACGTAAGGACATCACACATCAATACCTCAGGCAGGATTCGAACCTGAGACCGTAGCAGCAGCGCGGTTCCGGACTGAAGCGCCTAGAAGCGCCATGCCACATGATGACTCAACGACATCGTAATTACGATTGCAGTAGGCACGGGACCATCCGTATTCTACCGTCTATCAATGAAACGTGTCGGCTCTTCGGATGAATTACGTTTTTGGTGCACTAAGTCGATGGTCGTCTTTACAAACGCCTTCTTGAGGTGAACGGCAGCTTGGAATGTGCAGCATCTCACGGACGCAGGCGGGTAGGAGCAGTATTACGCTATGGGAAACATTGTCTTGCGCTTGCGTGGGACCTGTGGTAGTAATCGAAGACACGCTGACAGCTGCTAATCACCTGCATCCCTTCGTGCTTGACGTCTTCATCGACGGCGATGTCATCGTTCAGCAATATAATTGTCCATGTCTCGGAGCCAGAACCATGCTACATTAGTTTGATGAGCAATTTAGTGAACTGACGTTGACGTCTCGGCGACCAAATGCGCCTGATGTAAATCCTATGGAACCCATTTGGGTCGCTGTCGGGCACCGTGGGCGCTAGTTAGCGGCCCATTATTTACGCGAATTACATGACCTGTGCGGACCACCATCATCCCATAAAGCATGGTGTCTTCCCCGACAACGATGGCATCTTTGAGCATGACAATAGTCAGTATAACAAGGCTAGAATCGTACTACAGTAGTTTCACCAGCATGATTGTGAACAAAGGCTGATTCTTTTGGGCACCAAATTCACCTGATCTGAAAGCGATCGAACGAATGTAGGATGCTACTTGGCGTCAGCTGCACGACCGCGATCTGGTGCTACATACCTCTTCTCAAATCCATGTCGAGTAATACTGTATTACGCAAGGGGCCATAATTTGTGTATTCGTCAATAGCTGGTACAACTTTTGATAAAAGGTTTTCGGCACCTGCCATACTTTAGTCTTGGCAGTATTCATAAACTATGTAGTCTATAAACTAACAAAAGTCCAATAAAGAATAACATAATTATGAAATTATTTTGCACCAACATGCTCACGTTAAGAGTGAATGCTTGCTGTCAAACACATAAGAACTCAAATAAAGAAAAACAAAGAATTTTGCTCTCAGACAAATGTAAATATAATTCGATGTAGATAGCTTGAGGTTAAAAGTATGTATTAAGAACTACATATAAGACAACTTAATACTTTTTTCAACAAAGTGTATTCGCGCCATCAGCTGTACACCTTTATATTTATTCTCTGCCGATTTCAGTTATAATAACTATCTGCATAGGAGAAAAACAGTACACATCAGTGGATCAGACACATTTTCGTCCATTACAACATAACCAAAAGTATAACATACGTAACTGTTATAAGAGTCTGTCTTAAAATAAACCACGTAAAAATGCTGTGCGTTAGCACAATTACAGTGATGTACATCTGGGGAGAATTTCACAGTATATATTACTGTAATTGTGCTGATGCACAGCACATTTACGTGGATTGTGTTCAGGCAGACTCTTATGACAGTTGTGTATGTTCTACTTTTGGTTATGTTGTAATTGACGAAAATGAATTTTTATCCATTGCTGTATACTGTTTCTTTGTTGTGAAGATGGGTGCTATAATTTAAACCGGTAAAGAATAAATACACAAGTGTACAACTGATGGCACAAAATACTTTTTTCGAAATGCTTAACCGCCATAGACAGTCACTTAAAGAAGGTTTTATTAACTTTATACTTACTGTATTTTTACACATCCTCAAACAACAAAACATCAGTTCGCTAAAAAGCTACGGTCAAATCTTGCCGTGAAAGCACGAAGCACGTCCTCTGGTCTTTTACCTCTGTAGAGGCGATCCGAGGACGGACGGTCAATATTCAGGGATATGACAGGAACCATCATTCGAAGAAAAAAGTCTAGTAAACTTGGGCTCTAAAATGAAAGAGCTATGAGCGCTTCCTCATCTACAATATTATGAAAAAAATTTCTTCTACCGCATGTCCCTTGCTTTTCGTATTTTGAGAGGATGTAGTACTGACCAAAATAAGTATAAAACTCTCTATCGCAAGTAGGCTCTAAAATGCATACCTTAATAGCTATAAGCACTTATTCAGTAGAACAGCTATGTTTCACAGCAGCGAAAGCGAACAACTGCTCCTAAGTCTTAACCTGTGCTCTTTTGGAGCCCATATGTACTAAATACTTTTATTTTAATCCATACTAGCACTTCCCAAAATATGGACAGGATAAAGCTTGCAGAAGATTCTTGTTTCACAGCAACGAATATGAAGTCCTCATAGCTCTGAAACATGCATTTTAGATCACAAGTTTACTAGGCTTTTTTGGTTCTAATGATCGTTCCCGTCATGTCACTGAATATTGATCATTGCTCCTGGGACATTTTGTAGTGTCAATTTAAACGATAGTTATGAAGCTGCCTTATGAAAAATCCACAATATCAAGTCTAACCGAAGTAGTTATATTGTTAACACTGTAGTTTGTTCATGTGCTTCTATTCAAAGTTGGTTTTTTGAGACATATGTGTACCACTCTTTACCTAGGATTCATAGGTATTTGGCGTGGTGTTCTCTGCACTGACGAGCCAAAACATTATGACCATCTGTTTAATAGCGTGTTGGTCCACCATACAAACTCAATACATCAGCGGTGCTGCTTGGTATGGATTCTACAATTCCTTGAAAGGATTTCAGAAGCATGTGGCACCAAATGTCCAAGCACAGGTTAAGCAATACCCGCAAATTACGGAATGGTGGTTTACGGGCACGCAGCTGTCGTCCGACATGTGTTCCACTGGGTACAGATCAGGAGCATTTGTTGACCCTGACATCAGTGTGAGTTCACCATAATGCCCCTCAAAACACCGCAAGACGATTCTGACCTTGCAACACGGACAGTTATCCTACTGGAAGATGTCAACGCCGTAGTGGGAGACTTCAAACATGAAATGACGCGGCTGGTCCGCAATAAGGTTCACGTAGTTCTGTGCTGCCATGATGCCTACGAATACCACCACAGATCCCATGGAAGCCCAAATCATTGTACCCAATAGCATAAATCTGCCCTCACCGACCTGCATTGTGGCGTGGTGCATGTTTCGTGCAGCCATTCGCCTGGATGATGGCGTGTAAGGACTTAACCATCGACAAGAAATGCGATTCATTCGGCAAGCGACAAGTTGTATTGATCCGCGGTGAAAATTGAACGATGCTGTGCCTCTTGCAATCATAACTAACGATGTCGTTGAGTCAACACAGGAACAGGTAGCGCTCGCGTTTTGTGGAGCTCCACGTTCAACAATGGCCTTTGAACTGTGTGCCCCGGAACACTTGTGTCTGCGCCAGCGTTGTATTCTGTCGTCAGACGTGCCATAGATCGCTGTGTATCCTGGATTCCGCAGTGAGGTAGCCTCCGACCTGTACGTTTTGTTATAAGACGTGTTCGTCCAGTACCATACGGCGTACTCGTTATTTCAACCACTTTCCGTAGGTGCCCACGACAGTAGAATGCCAACGGGTGACCAGCTTCGCCGTTTTAGAGATTCTCGTTTACAGCAACAGCTCCAGAACAATTTTCCCTTCGTCAGTACCGCTTATATCAGTGGATTTCCACCTTTTCGGCCCGTGTTTTCGCTATAGTGATTGCCCATTCGTCTCTCTTCTACTTACCTCTTTCCTTACTGCGTCACGTGCAGCAACACTACCAGGAGGCGTTCAACCTCGCAGTGTGCAGTGGCCAAAATGTTTTGGCTTATCAGTGTGTATCACCTGTTCTATAGTTCAGAATTTATTGCGAGTTCAAGAGTTCCGGCGTTTGTTCTTGAGTTCTACACTCATCCTCATAAACTAAGGATAATTGCAGAATGTGGTGCCACATAACGTGGCGCTGCACACAACTGGCGCTAATAAAAAATGGTTCAAATGGCTCTAAGCACTATGGGACTTAACATCTGAGGTCATCAGTTCCCCAGACTTGAAACTACTTAAACCTAACTAACCTAAGGACATCACATACATCCATGCCCGAGGCAGGATTCGGACCTGCGACCGTAGAAGCAGCGCGGTTCCAGACTAAAGCGCCTAGAACAGCTAGGCCACAGCGGTCGGCTGGCGCTAATAGCCTAGGCACATAGGGGACACACACGACACATATTTGTACGGCCACGGTATTGCTTAAAAGTTGAGGAAACCCTCCCGTAACACATGTGCTACAAAACGCCACTGAATCCTGGTTATATACCCAGACATCAATATGGGTTATGATCACCATGCCCACGTACACAGGCCGCAACACGACTTGGCACACTCTGGATCAGGTGGTCGAGCAGTGCTGGGGTATAGCCTCCCATTCTTGCACCACTGCCTGTCGGAGCTCCTGAAGTGTCCTAGGAGTTTGAAGACGTGCAGCGATACTTCGACCGAGAGCATCCCAAACGCGCTCGATGGGGTTTAGGTCTGGAGAACAGGCAGGCCACTTCATTCGCCTAATATCTTCTGTTTCAAGGTACTCCTCCACGACAGCAGCTCGGTGGGGCCGTGCGTTATCATCCATCAAGAGGAAGGTGGGACCCACTGCACCCCTGAAAAGGCGGGCATACTGGTGCAAAATGACGTCCCGATACAACTCACCTGTTACAGTTCCTCTGTCAAAGACATACAGGGGTGTACGTGCGCCGATCATAATCAAACCCCACACCATCAAACCACGCCCTCCATACGGGTCCCTTTCAAGAACATTAAGGGGTTGGTATCTGATTTCTGGTTCACATCAGATGAAAACCAGGCGAGAATCACTGTTCAGACCATTTCTGGACTCGTCCGTGAACATAACCTGGGACCACTGTTCCAATGACCATGTACTGTGTTCTTGAAACCAGACTTTACGGGCTCTCCTGTGACCAGGGGTCAGTGGAATGCATCTTGCAGGTCTCCGGGCAAATAAACCATGTCTGTTCAGTCGTCTGTAGACTGTGTGTCTGAAGACAACTGTTCCAGTGTCTGTGGTAAGGTCCCCAGCAAGGCTACCTGCAGTACTCCGTGTCCGTCTGCGGCCACGGATGGTGAGATATTGGTCTTCTTGTGGTGTTGTACACTGTGGACGTCCCGTACTGTGGCGTCTCGACACGTTTCCCGTCTGCTGGAATCGTTGCCATAATCTTGAGATCACACTTTGTGGCACACGGAGGGCCCGTGCTGCGACCTGCTGTGTTTGACCAGCCTCCAGTCGCCCTAGTAATCTACCGTCCATAACGTCATCAATATGTGTTCTCTGAGCCATTTTCAACACACAGTCACCATTAGCACATCTGAAAACGTCTTCACACTTACCTGCTGCACCGTACTCTGACATGCACCAACACACCATGCGTATGTGGACTGCTGCCTGCGCCACCGTGCGACGATTGCAGGTCAAATGCACCGCATGGTCATACGCCGAGGTGATTTAAACCCACAAACCGCCCACCAGAGGCTTGTTTCACCATGTATCAGCATTATCCTTAATTTATCAGCATGAGAGTGGTTTACATATCACAAATAAGTGATCTCAGAGTTAGTCGTCATATCGAAACTGACTTATACACGGAATAACAGTGGGCGGTTCTAAGTGTCAAATCTCGCATTCGTCACGAGAATAAAAAATAGGTGAGAAGGTATTTTGATACCACAGAATTATGCTGCTGATCGCATCACAGGAAAATATAATGAGACAAATCTGAAAAGAAATACTTTATTGAGAAAGTTCTAGTGCCATATAAGGAATCTGACTGGTTCCATATGCCAACAAGAAACTTTTTACAAGTCGACTCTCGCAAAGAAGAAAGCAACTTGCCATTGTCAACGATGCTGTTTGTGTATACGAATAACGCCGATAGCGGTTTCGAAGCGACAGGTTCATCTTCAGATGGCTGTTCTCTTTTATATTACAGTTGTTGTTTTTTACATTAGTTGTTGGCTGTTTTCTTTCCAACAGCTAATGTAAATAACAACAAATTTAATATAAACATGAACAGCCGTCTGAAGACGACTCTATAGATTCTAAACTGCTAATGGCATTATCCGTATAAATATAAAGCTTTATTACCAGTGGCTGGATGTCGTTTTCTTATTGGCCAGAATCAACTTGTTGTATATAGGTACTGTCTCGAAAATCAGCTTCCAACAAAATAGCAAAAGAAAGTCATTATTTCAAGTGCGACTAGTACTGAGACACTACGTATTGTGTTATTACAAATAGAGAAATATTGTTGGAGGTTTTAAATTACTAGAATCTGAGTCACAACAAAAAAAACTCTTTTCATATGTTGTACAGTCGTGCTCAAAACTATCCCAACGACCTGAATTGCATTTCACCTGATTCGAATGTAACGGACATAGTGCAGCTGTCTATCAGGTCCTCTAATCGCCCCTCGGTACAGTCGTTTGACTATTGAAAATGGTTCCAACAAGTCACCACTATAAAACACTGCTCTGTATCGCAATAACTCAAGATGTAAAGTAACGCCAAGGTACTACAAATATCAGGGAACATCTTATCACAGATAAGACGGTTCTTAAGGCTTGTAAGCTCACATTTATTACAATAAATGACATGCATGAAATGTTACCACTCTCATTATTACGTCAGATAGGTAATTCACGTAGTAAGTTCGTCGTATTCATGATTTCCTCTTCAAAGTAACATACCGTACTTATTATTTAACACAAGATGACATTAAAAATTTAAGTTATTCATGAGCAGCTAGTTGAGAATATGTATGAACTTCAAATGACACGACGAACCGTCTCGTTCTGCATATGGATTCAAACCCAGGTCATGCAGACTAAGCAAAGACTTCGTGACTGTCGGAAACTAACAGTCATTCCTGATTAGGCATACAGAGAGTGATATACCTCGATTTTAGACAGTATCAGTTAGCAAATATCAACTTTAAATTACATAACGTAAACATTTTTAACGGACGCGAATTTCTACCAAGCATCTATTGTCCTTGTTAACGAACTACGAGAGATGTTAAATATTCTTCACCAGTAACTTACTTGAAATGCCGTGAGGTAAAGCTTTGTGTTGGACAGGGATTCGAACCCAGAACCTAACTGAATTGTCATCGAAGCACAATTAACTGCGACATATCGAATTTTCTCGGCAGTAGCTAGATGTTTTAACTGAAATGACGAGACGAAACATTAATTTCTTCTTTCCCAGGACTCCAACCTGGCACCTATCGCTGTTATATTCTAGAGAAAACGAACGTTAAAAATGGGTTTGTTACACCAGCAGCGACATGTGAGCATGTTTGACCTAGAAATAATATGACGAAGAGTTCAGTGCTGACTGGTAATCGAACCCCACACATATCGTTGTTGACTGCACACAAAGCTACGTCAGCTACCGAATTTTTTTTCCGCCAGCAGCTCGGAATAACATCCTTGAATTTACAATGATTTCGCAAACAGTTCTGTGTCTCACTGGGACTCAAAATCGTCAGATATCGTTAGTGTTGACAACGAATGAAAATACATTAAAAATCAAAATTATTATCCACCAGTAAATAGGTGTTCTCATGCTAGAGCTTGATAACACAATGAAAGCTTTAGTGCCGGGCTAGGATTCGAACCCTTTCACGTTCAATATGTAGATATGTTGAGGGATCTGCAGTTTTGAACAAACACCAAATTGCAGTCGAGCTGTTTTGTCACGAAGGGATCAAATTCCAAGTTAAGGGCGGTCTGAGTTGCATTCCCAGTTGAGAACCAATTTTATCGACATACAGAAGCTCAAATAAAAGATGGAATAAGTGTCCTGTGATCCTACGTAACGTTTGTTTCGTCACTAGAAATAAATAACTAGTATAAGAAAGGTTACTGTTTCCACATGTCGCGGCTCCTGACTTTCTTGTGGTTCAACCTAACGTCTACTTGGTAGAGAAGGAATATCATGTTTAACATGACTGTCAGACCACAGTGCCATAATACCTTCTTCACCTGGCGTCGCCAGAAGAGAACAGAATCTGTCTCTCCTTATCAAAAATCATCAGCAAAAGTTGGAATCGAACCCAGACCATAAGTATATGAACCTAGGATCAATCCAAAAGACCACCAAATTCTCTTCTCTCTCACTCATTTTTCTATCATAACAATGTTGCGCCACACTGGATGAGAATTCTGACACACAGTCTTCCCGTAGTGGTTTGCAGCATGTTCAGTACATTCATTTACTTGGTTGACCGAATCGCCATGTACTAGCTGCCTCGGCTACCCAGTGCATACATTCGACTCTATTTTGTAATCACCGAAATAAAATCACATAACTGACACCTACACAGTACTGCCAACAGTGTAGGATGTAGAAATTTAAATAGGAAGTGTTCCTTTCGACTTGAGCTACTCTAATGCGCTATCTGTTTGTTAAAAACGTCGTGCTGTGCAAAAAAAGAAAGCTGTAACTGTCTGTCTCTCAGAAGTCTAGATCCGGCCATATGCATTATCTCACAGCACTGTGCAATGCGGAAATTCTGGAGGAATTGTTGTTGGGTTCTGAGGTATTGCAGCTATGTGTCAGCAAATAGCGTAACGGTAAGCGTCACGTACTGTTCATAAGACGTCGCGAGTTTGGGTATTGACTGCTACATTTTTTAAAATACCGTACTGCTGTCTGCTGAAGTTATCGATCTAATGGAACTTTGAACATAATTCTCTTCACTTCTCAACCCAAAATAGTCGCATGTGGAAAAAGGGATAACTTCTGCGTCATTTTGTTCTTTTCAGGTTTAATAGATGGCCAGGCTGCAGATGCATCTCGAAACTTTTGTATTGTGTATGGGGAGAGCGCATCGTGCCAGAATACGTCAGAAAAGTATTTTCTACATTAGCTGTCGCGTGGCAGTGGCATTTTATTCTTCATCAAACCTTGTTTGACACCTTTAACTCAGAACAAGTTTTCTACATACATGTAATAAATAAACTGCATGTGCATTGTCAGACTGTTATACATGACATCAGAGAATTCGCATGTATCGTTGATGATTAATTTCTCTCTCATGTTAACTAATGTCTTAGCAACACTAAAAGAAACCGTACGAAAATTGTGCACTTTATTATAAGAAATGAAATAAAACTACCCACGATAACCTTACGACGAAAGTCTGTTTCAATAAAACTGAGTATCTGTGCACCAGCGTGCCTCTATCGGCACGAATTAGTAAAATACTAATCACTTAGATTTCGATTGGGTCAATGTTTGATTGGTATGCTGTGTCATACTCAAGTGTAATGCAAATGTTATGTATTTCTAGAAACCCAAAATTTGCTTGTCAGCAGCGGAAAGAGAAGTTGCCTGTTGTGTAGCATTGTAAGTTCTTCACCATTCCACTATGAGCCGAAAGTATTTTCTTGCGATTTCCTTATCGATGTGTGATCTGACTGCTTGTAGTTCCTTCACAGAGGGGATGAAAACGCTACAGTCAGCAAGACTGGAACCGAAAACCATAACAGACACTTCCTCACAGGTTAGTACGTTTCCACAGAGCTAGGGAATAGGCATGCGTCTAGATTTCCTCTTACGAGTCCAGTAGTGGCTTAATTCCGTGCATACCAGGAAGTAATTCGTCGGTCATAGAGTTGCCAAATATACCTTGAATTGTTGCCAAATCTCAGTTACATTACCAGCAGGAAGACGACGAACCGATGTGTTCCTACAGGCTGCTGGGAAGTGACCATAGCTGGCGTCCCAAAGACGCGGCTGTTACCGCCAGGAATACGTAATCCGTCTGATTCACATTTCTGTAACTGGATATAGGGACTGGAACGTAGTGACTAATACTCAGAACTGACTGCTGACTAACGCCGGCCGCGGTGGCTGTGCGGCTCTGGCGCTGCAGTCCGGAACCACGGGACTGCTACGGTCGCAGGTTCGAATCCTGCCTCGGGTATGGGTGTGTGTGATGTCCTTAGGTTAGTTAGGTTTAAGTAGTTCTAAGTTCTAGGGGACTTATGACCTAAGATGTTGAGTCCCATAGTGCTCAGAGCCATTTTCGCATTTTTTTGACTGCTAACTAAGCTTCATAAATCAGTAACTCTCATAGTTATTTTTATATTTCTTTCGTAAGTGTACTCAAAACTAAGAAAATCATTGACGAACGTTTTCGTGGCTCGCCGATAGTCGAGCACAACAAACAAATAAAAATAAATAAAGACTGTGTGTGTGTGTGTGTGTGTGTGTGAGAGAGAGAGAGAGAGAGAGAGAGAGAGAGAGAGAGAGAGGGAGTGAGATAAAAATTAAAAAACTGAGAGTGAGAGAGTAAAAAATTGTTGCAAAGAAACTGAATCATGGTATGTAAAGAAGTCTTTCATTAAAATGACACGTTCTACATTATTACAAAATGTCGCATTCATGATCTATGGAACAAGTATTAATCTAATCTAGTCTTATCATATCATATTGCTGACTATTCATGAAGAAGCACGAATTACAGAAATTTTCGCCAATATCAGTAACCAAATCTAAACTTGAAAATAAAAGACGACAGTTTTTGTAATAAACAGGGACTCCTGTAAAGACCCTTTCGTCCCTGTTAACTAACCACGAAAGATGTGTGATATACCTCCATTCAGAAGGAACAAAGTATTCATGCAATTAAAGATGAAGCGTATGATGTGAAGTTCTGTGACGGAGATACGAACCCAACAAGCAATCGGATTGTTAACTAAGTAAAATCAAACGTTACGTATCGGTTTTTCTTACCAGCTGCTAGATGCTTGAATCTAAAATAAGGATACAAATTTTTGTGCCTGAGCGACAATCGAACTGCACACCTACTGTCCTTCTTTATCATCCACGAACACTTGCTTACTCACCAACAGTAAGGTGTGTGCGTGATTGACGAGAAATAACGACACCTATTGCGATTGTTGGCAACACATGAACATACATTAAAAGTGCACGTTAATTTTCACTAGCAAACTGGTATGCACGAGAAAGGGCTTGAAATGAAATTATGAATATTTTTGTACTGGATCAGGATTCGGAACCACATACTTACTTGGAGGAGACCTAGAGAAGATTGCAGTCTTGGTAAAAAGAACGAAATGATTGAACTATACTGTTCCGAGAAATTCAGATCCTGGTACGAATTCGAATCACAGTCCAGCACGAAATTTTTCAACGTCTATAGTTCAATCAAGTACAAGAAAAATAAGAGCCCTGTTCCTTTAAATGGCTATCGTTTCATCAAATAAAATAAAATTTTCTAATGTAAGTAAGTTTACTGGAGACAGTATTTCTGTTTACCATGACTTCCGCCTGTGTCATTTCCCAACGTAAACCGGCTCTGCCCAATTGGTAATGAAGGAACGTGTTGTTTAATGCGGATTCTGGGTTATAACGCCTTTCTCTTGAGGTTACCAGAGGTAAAGTAAATCTGTTTGTGCCCCTTAAAAGTAAGTGCCTGAACCCACGCATTGCACCTGTGATAGTTCGTTCCACCAGACCATTGTGGCCACATTTCCCAGCCACAGGAGTGTGCTGTAACGGATGATGTGCTTAGCGTACAAAATTAGTCACGGTGGAAAAAAGATGAGCCTATTAAATGGTTAAGTAGAAGCAATATTCTGACGTGGAGATTATGCTATTCTCATGTCAGCAGGATGTAAAGACTCTTCTAGGCATCATAGCGTCGATTTGAAGCCATTTTGAAATATTCACTAATTCAGCAAATTTCTTAGTTCGAGAAAATCCACTGTGAAGTGTGAAGTTACCGGATAATTCGATTATTACCGTCATTGTTACTATCATTTTCTTCATACCGTTGCTGGAACACATGTGCTTGAAGATCATTTAATGCCTTTTGGTCTTTATAGAAGTAGTTGCCCAAGAAGAGGTTCTTCCCCAGTCTACGGAGTCCTTTTCATGTTAATATCAAACATTAGCAATTCCTCGCAGATTACATTAAAACTAAAGTAATTGATGAAGACGTTACTTGATAACAAAAACGCGCTGCCCTTCTTACTTTACTTGCGCCTCTCGAATACTGCCAAACCAAAAGCCAAGGGATCTTACTGCCTTCCGTTATGCGTCGCTGTCAGTTGTTCCATATGATTTGGTCGACGTGACCTGTTGCAAGTTGTGTATGGCAGAGAATGTATTAGAAAATCAATTGTTTTCCTTTGCAATAAACAGAAAGATTTTCAAAATAAGCTATCCAAGTTCAAAATTTTCGCATTATTAGTTCAAATTTAATATTCACTTCTACAATGTTCGAAAGTATTTCACAGTTGCAAAACCCGCATCCGACTCATTGACCTTATACTTAGTCGCTGACCATAAATTATAGCTCAGAGTGACACCAGTTTAAGTAACCTAATGTAGCGAAGACTGTTTGCCAGTGCTCTTTTTCACCGAAAAATATGCAGTTCACTCATTGGACTCCAATAGTACACTGTAACAATAATTTCTCTGTGTATGCAATGCATGCGGATTGTGGAATTTAGTGGTGCTCTCTCTTCCACTTCTGTATACAATATGCCTGACCTACACGGGCGCTCTATCACTACAGGCCCTGGGCAGTGCAGCAACATACTGACGACAGTAATGTGCTTATACTGACAGCCTCACTGTTCGATTTAGCTGATTTTGTAATCATTTAAATAAAACAACATGACCTTCCAGTAGGAGACATTTCGTACCCCTTTTACTTGTGTGAAATTTGTCAGTAAGCGTTTTTCCTTCCAACCAGCGAAATGAGGCAGAGTACGGTCAGTAAACGATTCACAAACCACGATTTAGTGCCGTTAAGACGAATTCCTTAAACATTGTCGTAGCTGAAGGAATTTAGTTTCTTCTTAAATCGTCTTATGCAGGAAAGTTCACAGATATCTGAAATAGGAAAAGCTCTTTATCCAGGTACAAAGGTTGTGAGACAAATTTCCCAGAGTTTGTGTCAGGTTGATCTTTTCGTCTGATAGCACTGCAAAAGTATTTTGTCTAAGAGGTATCACAAGTAGTGTTCCTGTAGCTGTGGGAATCATTGGTTGAAAACGAGTTTAACACCAATATGTACAGTACTGCTAAATATTCAAAATGATTGTCAACCTAAGTTTAAGTTCATCCACAAACTGAGGAGTGTTTATAATACTGTAGCTAGACTGTGAATCCTTGTCTTCCTTGAGTGGGCATTGGACCAAACTCAACGAACTATATCGAAGAAAACCAGCGTGTTCGGTCAGAGGGTTAGCAGCCCCTATAATAAAAAAAAAAACAAACTGAGTTAACCGATCAAAGACGAACTTAAACGGATGTCTTACGGCGTCCGCCCCGAGCACATACAACGAACGATAACGAACAAAATGAGAATTTAAAAAAAAGAAAAAAAGGGAAAAAAAGCTCTGTGGAAACGTGCTAATATGTGAGGAAGTGTCTGTTATAGTTTGCGGTTCCAGTCTTGCTGACTGTAACGTTTTTATCCCTTCTGTGAAAGAGCTACAAGCAGTCAGATCACACACCGATAAGGAAATCGCAAGAGAATACTTCCGGCTCATAGTGGAAGGGTGAAAAGAAAAACTTACAATGCTGCACAACAGGTAACGCATGTTTCCGCTGCTGACAAGCAAATTTTGGGTTTCTAGGAATACATAACTTTATTAATGAAATGCCACATTTGCATACCACTTGAGTATGACACAGCATACCAATCAAACATTGACCCAATCGAAATCTAAGTGATTAGTATTTTACTAATTCGTGCTGATAGAGGCACGCTGGTGCACAGATACTCAGTTTTATTGAAACAGACTTTCGTCGTAAGGTTATCGTGGGTAGTTTTACTTCATTTCTTGTAATACAGTGCACAATTTTGGTACGGTTTCTTTTAGTGTTGCTAAAACATTAGTTAACATCAGAGAGAAATTACTCATCAACGATACATGCGAAATCTCTGATGTCATGTATAACAGTCTGACAATGCACATGCAGTTTATTTATTACATGTATGTAGAAAACTAGTTCTGTGTCAAACAAGGTTTGATGAAAAATAAAATGCCACTGCCACACGACAGCTAATGTAGAAAATACTTTTCTGACGTATCTTGGCACGATGCGCTCTCCCCATACACAATACAAAAGTTTCGAAGTGCATCTGCAGCATGGCAATCTACACTCCTGGAAATGGAAAAAAGAACACATTGACACCGGTGTGTCAGACCCACCATACTTGCTTCGGACACTGCGAGAGGGCTGTACAAGCAATGATCACACGCACGGCACAGCCGACACACCAGGAACCGCGGTGTTGGCCGTCGAATGGCGCTAGCTGCGCAGCATTTGTGCACCGTCGCCGTCAGTGTCAGCCAGTTTGCCGTGGCATACGGAGCTCCATCGCAGTCTTTAACACTGGTAGCATGCCGCGACAGCGTGGACGTGAACCGTATGTGCAGTTGACGGACTTAGAGCGAGGGCGTATAGTGGGCATGCGGGAGGCCGGGTGGACGTACCGCCGAATTGCTCAACACGTGGGGCGTGAGGTCTCCACAGTACATCGATGTTGTCGCCAGTGATCGGCGGAAGGTGCACGTGCCCGTCGACCTGGGACCGGACCGCAGCGACGCACGGATGCACGCCAAGGCCGTAGGATCCTACGCAGTGCCGTAGGGGACCGCACCGCCACTTCCCTGCAAATTAGGGCCACTGTTGCTCCTGGGGTATCGGCGAGGACCATTCGCAACCGTCTCCATGAAGCTGGGCCACGGTCCCGCACACCGTTAGGCCGTCTTCCGCTCACGCCCCAACATCGTGCAGCCCGCCTCCAGTGGTGTCGCGACAGGCGTAAATGGAGGGACGAATGGAGACGTGTCGTCTTCAGCGATGAGAGTCGCTTCTGCCTTGGTGCCAATGATGGTCGTATGCGTGTTTGGCGCCGTAAAGGTGAGCGCCACAATCAGGACTGCATACGACCGAGGCACACAGGGCCAACACCCGGCATCATGGTGTGGGGAGCGATCTCCTACACTGGCCGTACACCACTGGTGATCGTCGAGGGGACACTGAATAGTGCACGGTACATCCAAACCGTCATCGAACCCATCGTTCTACCATTCCTAGACCGGCAAGGGAACTTGCTGTTCCAACAGGACAATGCACGTCCGCATGTATACCGTGCCACCCAACGTGCTCTAGAAGGTGTAAGTCAACTACCCTGGCCAGCAAGATCTCCGGATCTGTCCCCCAATGAGCATGTTTGGGACTGGATGAAGCGTCGTCTCACGCGGTCTGCACGTCCAGCACGAACGCTGGTCCAACTGAGGCGCCAGGTGGAAATGGCATGGCAAGCCGTTCCACAGGACTACATCCAGCATCTCTACGATCGTCTCCATGGGAGAATAGCAGCCTGCATTGCTGCGAAAGGTGGATATACACTGTACTAGTGCCGACATTGTGCATGCTCTGTTGCCTGTGTCTATGTGCCTGTGGTTCTGTCAGTGTGATCATGTGATGTATCTGACCCCAGGAATGTGTCAATAAAGTTTCCCCTTCCTGTGACAATGAATTCACGGTGTTCTTATTTCAATTTCCAGGAGTGTATTAAACCTGAAAAGAACGAAATGACGCAGAAGTTAGCCCTTTTTCCACATGCGACTATTTTGGGTTGAGAAGTGAAGGGTATTATGTTCAAAGATCCATTAGATCGTTAACTTCAGCAGACAGCAGTATGGCGTTTTAAAAAATGTAGCAGTCAATACCCAAACTCGCGACGTCTTATGAACAGTACGCGACGCTTACCGTTACGCTACTTGCTGACACACAGCTGCAATACCTCAGAACCCAACAACAATTCCTCCAGAATTTCCGCATTGCACAGTGCTGTGAGATAATGCTTTTGGCCGGATCTAGACTTCTGAGAGACAGACAGTTACAGCTTTCTTTTTTTGCACAGCACGACGTTTTTAACAAACAGATAACGCATTAGAATAGCTCAAGTCAAAAAGAACACTTCCTATTTAAATTTCTGCATCTTACACTGTTGGCAGTTCTGCACTGTTGGCAGTTATATGTAGGTGTCAGTTACGTGATTTTATTTCGGTGATTACAAAATAGAGTCGAATGTATGCACTGGTTAGCCGAGGCAGCTAGTTCATGGCGATTCGGTCAACCAAGTAAATGAATGTACTGAACATGCTGCAAACCACTACGGGGAGACTGTGTGTCAGAATTCTCATCCAGTGTGGCGCAACATTGTTATGATAGAAAAATGAGTGAGAGAGAAGAGAATTTGGTGGTCTTTTGGATTGATCCTAGGTTCATATACTTATGGTCTGGGTTCGATTCCAACTTTTGCTGATGATTTTTGATAAGGAGAGACAGATTCTGTTCTCTTCTGGCGACGCCAGGTGAAGAAGGTATTATGGCACTGTGGTCTGACAGTCATGTTAAACATGATATTCCTTCTCTACCAAGTAGACGTTAGGTTGAACCACAAGAAAGTCAGGAGCCGCGACATGTAGAAACAGTAACCTTTCTTATACTAGTTATTTATTTCTAGTGACGAAACAAACGTTACGTAGGATCACAGGACACTTATTCCATCTTTTATTTGAGCTTCTGTATGTCGATAAAATTGGTTCTCAACTGGGAATGCAACTCAGACCGCCCTTAACTTGGAATTTGATCCCTTCGTGACAATACAGCTCGACTGCAATTTGTTGTTTGTTCAAAACTGCAGATACCTCAACATATCTACATATTGAACGTGAAAGGGTTCGAATCCTAGCCCGGCACTAAAGCTTTCATTGTGTTATCACGCTCTAGCATGAGAACACCTATTTACTGGTGGATAATAATTTTGATTTTTAATGTATTTTCATTCGTTGTCAACACTAACGATATCTGACGATTTTGAGTCCCAGTGAGACACAGAACTGTTTGCGAAATCATTGTAAATTCAAGGATGTTATTCCGAGCTGCTGGCGGAAAAAAAATTCGGTAGCTGACGTAGCTTTGTGTGCAGTCAACAACGATATGTGTGGGGTTCGATTACCAGTCAGCACTGAACTCTTCGTCATATTATTTCTAGGTCAAACATGCTCACATATCGCTGCTGGTGTAACAAACCCATTTTTAACGTTCGTTTTCTCTAGAATATAACAGCGATAGGTGCCAGGTTGGAGTCCTGGGAAAGAAGAAATTAATGTTTCGTCTCGTCATTTCAGTTAAAACATCTAGCTACTGTCGAGAAAATCCGATATGTCGCAGTTAATTGTGCTTCGATGACAATTCAGTTAGGTTCTGGGTTCGAATCCCTGTCCAACACAAAGCTTTACCTCACGGCATTTCAAGTAAGTTACTGGTGAAGAATATTTAACATCTCTCGTAGTTCGTTAACAAGGACAATAGATGCTTGGTAGAAATTCGCGTCCGTTAAAAATGTTTACGTTATGTAATTTAAAGTTGATATTTGCTAACTGATACTGTCTAAAATCGAGGTATATCACTCTCTGTATGCCTAATCAGGAATGACTGTTAGTTTCCGACAGTCACGAAGTCTTTGCTTAGTCTGCATGACCTGGGTTTGAATCCATATGCAGAACGAGACGGTTCGTCGTGTCATTTGAAGTTCATACATATTCTCAACTAGCTGCTCGTGAATAACTTAAATTTTTAATGTCATCTTGTGTTAAATAATAAGTACGGTATGTTACTTTGAAGAGGAAATCATGAATACGACGAACTTACTACGTGAATTACCTATCTGACGTAATAATGAGAGTGGTAACATTTCATGCATGTCATTTATTGTAATAAATGTGAGCTTACAAGCCTTAAGAACCGTCTTATCTGTGATAAGATGTTCCCTGATATTTGTAGTACCTTGGCGTTGCTTTACATCTTGAGTTATTGCGATACAGAGCAGTGTTTTATAGTGGTGACTTGTTGGAACCATTTTCAATAGTCAAACGACTGTACCGAGGGGCGATTAGAGGAGCTGCTAGACAGCTGCGCTATGTGCGTTGCATTCGAATCAGGTGAAATGCAATTCAGGTCGTTCGGATACTTTTGAGCACGACTGTACATTTTGGAACTCCCGACCGAAGCACAGCTTGGCACAAAGACCGTCTGCTGACGCATGTTTCACTTTCTGTACGCTTTGGCATCTGGAGTAAGTCTCCGGACTTGCAACAGAGTACTGGGAACAAAACAGCACTGAAAACGCGTCTCTTGGAAAACGGACTCTTAGAAAGTTTTCCACTACCACGCTTCAAATGGCGAGCGGTGCTGATATCTGCGGCATGTATCACTCATTTGACATTGCGTCTTAATGTAGCTATAATCGTTTGCTTAGAGTGAGCATTTTTTAATAAAGGTTGTGAAAACATGAGTCAGAAAACTTTCAGTATTTTGTTGCAGGAATAGCTGATAGTGAATAACAATAACAGCAGTCAACACTCAACAACCATTCAAAATATAAAAATTATAACAATTAAAAATCTAAGAATGATGATGTGTTTCCAATGAAGGTGCTTTACCCGCAGATACCGATTCCAAGACAGTACAGATGCATTTTCATGTCTATAGTGGTTGTATGTCGATAATAAGGATAGACAGTTACGGAGTCCCAAGCTTAGGGTATTATTCCAAGTTAATAGTCAAACCACACTGTGGGTTGTCATAATAAAACTGAGTACACATGAAATATGTTTCTCAAAATCCATAAAGCATGGCTGCTGAATGAGCCAGGCCGGATAATACCCCGTTGGACATGTTACAAGATGCGGTAGACTCCAGCTGTATAAAACCAATGAAGTGAAACTAAAAATCACGTGTAACTTACGCACTTCCGCCGTACTGCTAACAGGCTTACGTGGGTGTAAGCAACCCGAGGTTTTATACAGCTAGTGTCTGCCGGATCTCATGATATATCCTACGGGATGTTATCCGGTCAGGCTCATTTAGCAGTCATGCTTTGTACATTTTTACAACAATCATGCTTTGTACATTTGCACATGGGTTTTTTTTAGGCTAGGCAGTAGTGCGAGGTGTCCTGATGAACACTCACCAGTCGACGTGCAGGCAGGGAAATCAGGACGCGCTCAGTGTAAAGACACTTCAGCTATCAAGATATTAGCAGTAAATTTTCAGAGTGTTCGGAATAAAGTTCCTGAATTTACTGCCCTCCAGGAAGAGTGTGGCGCGCAAAGTATTCTCAGGACTGAGGCCTGGCTGAACCCTGAGATAGGAAGTTCTGAAATATTTAGTCAGGGTTGGAACGTGTATCGGAAAGACAGATTAGACGCCGTAGGAGGTGGTGTCTTCATTGCAGTTGACAAAAATATTGTGTGTACTGAGGTTGAAGTACAGTGTGATTGTGAAGTTATCTGGACACGTTTAACAGGGCTAGGAGAAATAAAGTTAATTGTGGGGTGTTATTACCGGCCACCAGGCTCCACCGTGACAGTTCTAGAATCATTCAGAGGGAGTCTACATTCTGTATCGCAGAAGTACCCCGGATCATGCTATATTAGCCGGAGGCGACTTCAACCTACCTAGTGTAGACTGGGATGTCTATGGATTCATTACGGGTGGTACAGACAAGCCGTCGTGTGAATTACTTATGAACACATTATCCGAAAACTGTCTTGAGCAGATAAATCGTCAGCCAACGAGTAATGGAAATATTTTAGATCTGATAGCCACGAACAGACCAGACCTCATCGACGGTGTCAGTGTTGGGACAGCGATTAGTGATCATGATGTTGTCATTACGACTATGGTTACGAAAGTTAAATAGTCGGTCAAGAAGGCTAGGAGAGTATTCTTACTAGAAAGAGCAGATAAGCAGTTGTTAGCATCCCACTTAGTAAATGAATCGACTTCATTCATTTCGGTACGATGGACATGGAATAATTATGGGCAAATTTTAAACACATTGTAAATCACTCATTGGACAAGTATGTGCCGAAAAAGTGGGTTACAGAGGGAAAAGACCCACCGTGGTCTAACAGCGCAATTCGGAGAATGCTCAGGAAGCAAAGGCAGTTGCACTCGCGTTACAAGAAAGAGCGGGAGAATGAGGACAGGCAAAAATTAGTAGAGATTCGTGCTGCTGTAAAAAGAGCGATGCGCGTAGCCTTCAACCACTACCACCGTCATACCTTATCAAAAGATCTTGCTGAAAACCCTAGGACATTCTGGTCTTACGTAAAATCGGTAAGCGGGTCGAAGGCTTCCATCCAGTCACTCACTGATCAGTCTCGCCTGGCAACGGAAGACAGCAAAACGAAAGCTGAAATTTTAAATTTAGCATTTGAGAAATCTTTCACACAGGAGGATCGTACAAACATACCGCCGTTTGAGTCTCGTACAGATTCCCGTATGAAGAACATAGTGATAGACTTCCCTGGGGTTGTGAAGCAGCTGAATGGGTTGAAAATAAATAAATCGCCAGGTCCTGATGGGATTCCAATTCGGTTTTACAGAGAGTACTCTACTGCAATGGCTCCTTACTTAGCTTGCATTTATCGCGAATCTCTTGCCCAACGTAAAGTCCCGAGCGTCTGGAAAAAAGCGCAGGTGACGCCTGTATATAAGAAGGGTAGAAGGACGGATGCTCTAAATTACAGACCAATATCGTCAACATCGATTTGTTGCAGGATTCTCGAACAAATTCTCAGTTCGAATATAATGAATTTCCATGAGACAGAGAAGCTGCTGTCCATGTATCAGCACGGCTTTAAAAAGCATCGCTCCTGCGAAACGCAACTCGTCCTTTTTTCACATGATATCTTGCGAACCACGGATGAAGGCTATCAGACGGATGCCAATTTCCTTGACTTCCGGGAAGCGTGTGACTCGGTGCGCCACTGCAGACTCCTAACTAAGGTACGAGCATATGGGATTGGTTCCCAAGTATGTGAGTGACTCGAAGACTTCTTAAGTAATAGAACCCAGTACGTTGTCCTTGATGGTGAGTGTTCATCGGAGGTGAGGGTATCATCTGGAGTGCCCCAGGGAAGTGTGGTAGGTCCGCTGTTGTTTTCTATCTACAGAAATGATCTTTTGGATAGGGTGGATAGCAATGTGCGGCTGTTTGTTGATGATGCTGTGGTGTATGGGAAGATGTCGTAGTTGAGTGACTGTAGGAGGAAACAAGATGACGTGGACAGGATTTGTGATTGGTATAAAGAATGGCAGCTAACTCTAAATATAGATAAATGTAAATTAATGCAGATGAATAGGAAAAAGAATCCTGTAATGTCTGAATACTCCATTAGTAGTGTAGCACTTGATACAGTCACGTCGATTAAATATTCGCGCCTAACATTGCAGAGCGATATGAAGTAATACAAGCATGTAATGGCAGTTGTGGGGAAGGCGGATAGTTGTCTTCGGTTTATTGGTAGAATTTTGGGAAGATGTGGAGACCGCTTATAAAACACTAATACGACCTATTCTTGAGTACTGCTCGAGCGTTTGGGATCCCTATCAGGTCGGATTGAGGGAGGACATAGAAGCAATTCAAAGGCGGGCTGCTAGATTTTTTACTGGTAGGTTTGATCATCACGCGAGTGTTACGGAATGGCTTCAGGAATTGGATGGGAGTCTCTAGAGGAAAGGAGGCGTTCTTTTTGTGAATCGCTACTGAGGAAATTTAGAGAACAAGCATTTGAGGCTGACTGCAGCACAATTTTACTGCCGCCAACTTACATTTCGCGGAAAGACCACAAAGATAAGATAAGAGAGATTAGGGCTCGTACAGAGGCATATAGGCAGTCACTTTTCCCTCGTTCTGTTTGGGAGTGGAACAGGGAGACAAGATGCTAGTTGTGGTACGAGGTACCCTCCGCCACGCACCGTATGGTGGATTGCGGAGTATGTATGTAGATGTAGATGTAGACAAACTTCTTTTGGTTGTACTCAATTTTATTATGAAAACCCACCAGTGTGGTTTCTCTCTTAACATGGATAACTTTCAAAACTATGGGACTCCGTAATAGGCTACTTTCCTACGTTAAAAATGTGGTTCGGATTGTTGTTATTCTGGTTATTTATAACATATAAATAGCATTAATAGTCAATACTCTCACAAAATAACAGAATTTTTATGTAAGTAAAACTTAAAAATCATTAAATATCATGATCTGGTCACGTGATCTAAAACGATCTGTTATTGGCTGCGCCTCTGGTGACGCCACGGGCTAGGAGTAAGACGGAGCTATACGTATGTTAAGGAGCGTTAGCCGAAGTCGTGAGGTTTTTACGTACGTTTTCTCCAAACAGTTCAGCTATTTAGTGATGGAAAACGCAATTACAACCTTTAAGTAACAAGAGAACGTAATTTTGTGAACCCTTAGAGTGGAAGCCTTGCGAAAGTTGATGCTTTTATTCTCCATCCTATTATAGTGGCGGTATGTGCAACTTCAGACATTCTTTTCCATATTCGCTGCAACATCATTAAGGACGCTCAAAAGTAAGGAACTGTAAATTTCGAAAATGAGTCCGTATATTGTAACTAGATTGTCGACTAACACTCATGAGCTACGACCCAAAGCACAACAAAATTATTCTTGGCAAAACTTACTGCTGTGTTACTCTCTAGAAGACTCTCAGCAGGGTACTTTGGTAACAGGATTTGGGGGCGCAACGAATAGCGCATCTGACTGCAGAGGTCACATGTTCGAATCATGGAAGGTTTATATATTTTTAAAAGTTCACACGAAATAAGAAAATAGCGTTAGAAGAACTGATGTAGCAGTTGTTTCGATTGTGGGATTTATTATAAACAGCTTCACATTAGTCTTAGCCTGAAAAATTGATAACAGAGCATAAATGCATTTACTTTGGGAACAAGAAACTCACTCTTTTAAAAATCATTGCTAGTAGTGAAGATATCACCATAAGCCCAGAGCACAACGAGGTGTAGGACGATGAGATTATACGGAGGGATATAAAGTGCATACAAGATGCAGGCGACACAAAGGTAAGGGCTTTGTTGTGAGTGTAAATTAACGTTAGCGTATGAAGCAGACACTTACTTCATTCTTATGTAAGCCGATTAAACAATAAGGGTCATAGCTGGACAGTTCAAGATAAAATGTGTGGTTCTAATAAAGTGAAAAGTGTGTGGTCACATTAAGAAGAAAATATCTTTTTGAACGTGACGTGGGTGAACAGCGAATGCGAATGTAAGCACATGTAAACAGCAAGGAAAACACAATAATACTCTGTTTCTGATCGGAGTGGTGAAGTTTTGTAATTGTTAGTTGGTTTTCATATGAGAGGACTGTCGAGTCGTTTTATAAAAGAAAAGTTAAAAATATTCTTTCGGTTAGATTCGAATCATCGATCTATAAAAGTCGTCTCATAAAACTTGACGGTCTACCTCTCTAATAACTAAACTACCGAATAACTGAGGCGTAGTTGAGTAAAACGACAATTTTCATTAGTTGTTTAATCTCGTTGAACGAAGCAATCCTTTGTTGTAATAGTGGGAGAGTATATCTTGGAGGGAAGTTAATGTTAACTCACGGTGCAACGCATTTTTAAAGTACAAAGAAGGGCGGCTCGTTTTGTATTATAGCGAAATAGGGGAGATAGTGCCATAGACATGATACGTAAATTGGAGCAGCAGTCATTAAAACAAATGCGTTTTTCGTTGCGACGGGATCTTCTCATGAAATTTCAATCGCCAATTTTTTCCTCCGATTGCGAAAACATTCTATTGGCACCCACCTACATCGGGAGAACTTATCACAATAAAATAAGAGAAATCATTGCTTGCACAGAAACATTTAAGTGCTCGTATTTCCCGTGCGCCGTTCGAGAGTAGAACGGTAGAGAGACAGCTTGAAGGTGTTTCATTGAACCCTCTGCTAGGCACTTTATTGTGAATAGCAGAGTAATAACGTAGATGTAGATGTAGAATTAGAATAGACCAGTGGTCGTATTTTGTAATAGTAACGCTGGGTCTCCAACGTTTGCCATTTAGTCTATGGTTCCCACAGTGACGGCCGATGCAAACGTCCGATACTGACCTCCATCTTATCCGCAATAGAACTAGCAAACTTGTCCAAGGCTACGATGTTAGTATGTGATATAATGAGTTTTATAATATTTTGTTAGTTAAATTGTACATGTGGACAAATATCACTGTTTTCACACTTACGTTCTTTCGCGTGTAGGAAGTTCTCTACTGGTGAGTCAAATTTACCTAAAATGTACAGTTCCTTGCTTTCTACTGACAATTTTGTTCAATTGAAATAAATAACCTAGATAATCTACTAGTTGTGGCTGTTCATCACAGTGTGGATAGTGTGACTACTCAGGAACAAGAGCACTGCGTTCTGCATCTGCCCACTAACAACTTGAATAAGGAAGTGATTGAAATATAGAAGTAAAAGCAACAGCCAAGGTAGCTAACTATAATGTTATTTTTGACGACCGGTTTCGGCAAATCTAAGCTGTTATTATCTGGTCTGTAAAGCATATAGATCGATATTTACAATTACAATCAGGTCATTTACAATAACGTGGGGCACATATTTCCCCGAAATTGATATATACAGTATATCTTATGCAAGTACATCTCAGTACATCTTCACCATATGTACAATATACCATGAGAAGTAGTGACACGTCATTCCAGAAACAGGCAGAAAGTGGTAAATCTGCCTGTCAATAGTAAAACAAGGTTTACATAAAACACCATGCATACTGCGCCGACTGCAAGAGCTCATGTTGATACAACAGATGAAAGAAGACTGAGGGTCACAAGACAAAGCAAAGATGTTTCAACCACCTGCAGGTGGCGCTGTAGTAGTAAAAATACAGAAATATGAAGTATAAGGAAGAGGTTACATCTGAGAAGTCGACAATGGAAACCAATGTATACATTTCAGTATCCAATTACATAACACAAGTAATGCAAACCAGAGTATATTGAAATTACAAAATCAATTAAAAATTTAAAAAAATTTCCCAAAACTTTTTAAAATTACAAATCTTGTGAAATTGTATAAGAACGTATTGTATTTAAATTTTATTACCTGCTGCCTACGTATTAAAATAGCTGTAAGGCAAGCTCAATGTGTAAAAATAGAGAACAACTGAATAAGCTTATAGAAGAGCACTCGAGGTCTAGGTGATAAGGGTAGAGACATCCTGTGCTTCGTCTCAAGTGCGATTGGGGGGAGCGCAGAGGGGGGGGGGGGGGGGGGGAGGGACCTTTTATAACACTTCAAGCCTGAAGCATTAAAACCACCATCTAAACTTTTTTTTAGAATTAATCTAGTCTCGACACGTTGTGGACAGACGGGTATTTATGCGATTTGAAGATATGCAGGGTGAAAAATTTAGTACACAGAACTTTTCTCTGCAATATGTTATTTACTTTTATACGCTCTCATAACTTCATTTCATCTTTAAATCATTCTTTAGCTTTTTTGCTTATCAATTTTCTAATCAGTGTTAAACACTGAAGCGTCAAAGAAACTGGTACAGGCATTCGTATTCAGATACAGAGAAATGTAAACAGGCAGAATACAGTGAAGCGGTCGGAGACGCCTATATAAGACAATATGTGTCTCGCGTAGTTATTAGATCGGTTACTACTGCTACAATGGCAGGTTATCAAGATTTAAGTGAGTTTGAACTAGGTGTTATAGTCGGCGCACGAGCAACGGTACACAACGTCTCCAAAATAGCGATGAAGTGGAGATCTTCCCATACGGCTATTTCACGAGTGTATCATGAATATCAGGAATCCAGTAAAACATCAAATCTCTGACATCGCTCCGGTCGGAAGAAGATCCTGCAAGAATGGAACTAACGACGACTGAATTGATCAGTGTGACAGAAATGCAGCCCTTCCTCAAATTGCTGTAGATTTCAATGCTAGGCCATCAGCAAGTGTCAGCGTACGAACCATTCAACGAAACATCATCGATATAGGCTTTCGGAGCCGAAGCCCCACTCGTGTTCCCTTGATGACCGGACTGTTGATGACTGGAAACATGTTGCGTGGTCGGAAGAGTCTCGTTTCAAACTGTATCGAGCGGATGGACCTGTACGGACATCGGGTATGAAGACAACCTCATGAATATCTCGACCTTGCATGTTATCAGAGGACTGTTCAAGCTGATGGAGGTTCTGTAATGGTGTGGGGCGTATGCAGTTGGAGTGATATGGGGTCCCTGATACGCCTAGATACGACTAGGATAGACGACATGTACGTAAGCATCCTGCCTGATAACCTGCATCTACTCATGTCCATTGTAGATTCCGACGGACTTGGGCAATTCCACCAGGACAATGCGACACCCCACACGTCCAGAATTGCTACAGAGTGGCTCCAGGAATACTCTTGTGAGTTTAAACACTTCCGCTGGCCACCAAATTCCCAGACATAAACACATTTGAGCATATCTGAAATGCCTTGCAACGTGCTGTTCTGAAGAGATCTCCACCCCTTGTACCCTTACGGATTTATGGACAGTCTTGCAGTATTAATGGTGTCAATTCTCTCCAGCACTACTTCAGATATTAGTTCAGTCCATGCCACTTCGTGTAGCAGCACTTCCGCGTGCTCTTGGGGGTCCTACCCGATATTTTAGGCAGGTTGAAAGGGTTCTGTAGTCCCCTTTGAATATAATTTTATTTGCTTCCCAATGATACAGAACCCTCTGGCATGCGTGAGTGAATGAATGAATGAATGTGACTGTGTTTCATTTTGCTATACAGTGGTTCAGCCTATTGCAGAGAATCAACGGTAGTCGTACAGAATGGCCAACCCATGTAGTTTTGAGGTAGGCAAAGAGGTTTGCTCCCCTTGTGTAAAAGTTACCGGTGTTAGCTTGGTGGTGGAAGGATCATCTCTGGGTTTCGTTGGCCACGGGGTCGCATGGGAGACGCTGGAGTCTGTGAGAGGGTCAGTCTGCTTGCAGCTCGCCGAGGGTTGCAGCCGAAGCCTCGTCGAAGAAGGTGAGTTGAGTTAACCGCTTGATGCGTTGTCTCATTTCAAGAGGGGAGCTTTTAGCTTTTGTTCTCGCGTTTCATCTTATGAAGATTGATTTGCTGGGTCGCAGGAAGGAATGCGAGGCTTTTGAAGACTTCACTTTGATCCGTAAGAAGAACGTAGCACAAAGGTGCTGCATATGTTGAAGCGCCCTTGGTTCAGTGTGAATGTTTGTGTGTCTGCAACTGCGTGTGTATGCATTCTGATCTTTTCCGAATCTTGGTAATTTTTGATTCTTTTTTAATCTTCTTTGTCTCATTACTTTGTGGAAACCATCCACATGGGTTAATTTTAGGTACAGTTGGCCCTCTTCCTTTATCCTTTGTCTGTTCAAATGTGTCCTCTGTAAGATGTTAATTGTTCGCGATTGTGTGGTGTGATGTTACTAAAATTTGGTCCTGGTATGTAGACATTGTGTCTCCGTGAACCACGTGGGCACACGAGTCTATTGTGAGATGTATAGCATTTCACGAGCAATCGTACTTAGTTACCAGACAACAGCAGCCTATAGAAGCATTACATCAATGTTTTAAGGATTAAATTATTTTGCCTCCAATCTTATCCAGTGTATGATGTTACGTCTCCATTACCTGCGCCATTTACCTTGTAGTTTTCCTTGTCAGCCCATCCATAGCATTTCCATGTTCACAGGTCCATAATTAGTGTCCTTTTTATTTAAAACAAATGCTCTGGAATAAATTTTGTTTTCAGGAATGTTGCTGCAAGATGCACTTATCCACAGTTTTCGCACGCTCTTTACTTTATCCAATATTTGATTCATGGGAACAATGCCTGGATCATTTTAATAATCACATCCCATTCCTTACCAGTGGCCATACAATGAACATTCTTTTGTGAGTTTTTGTTATGAAGAGTTGGTGGCTACCCAATCTTGTCTGCTGATTTCAATGTCAGATAGCATTTCTTACTCAAAGTGCACATGGCTCTTTTAGCCATCAGGACACATACAAAGTGACTCCATGTTACTTACACATGGCGACCCTGCCAGGATTTCGGTAAACCACAGAGCTTCTTATGCACAGTTAGGTTTAATTTAATTTCTTTTGGGTGTGCTAACTTGTATATTGCCCTTCTACAATGCAGAATAACTTTTACATTGATTTAAACTATAGGTGTAGATGACACAGTTTCTGTGTTTTATCTTTTTATGTATTGCTTTATGGGAATGGTAATTTATTATTTAATTGCGTTGCAAGTGTGGTAATTAGTGATTCTTGATCAATGATGTGTGTCTGTATACTGTAGTAATTTTTTTGAATGCTTTGTGGAGAATGTGAGTCGATTAGGAGCCTTTTGGTATCATTCTTTTTGTTTTGAGCGTGGAGTAACTAACTATACAATGGAGACGCATAGCCCTTCAGGAAGCCGCAATCGAGGGAACCGGTCAGACAATAATGCTGAACATGGACGAATTCAAAACGTAGTGTCCGCCCAGGACGAAAACACGGAAAACGCAAGTCGAAGCGTTGTCCGTCCTGAGCCCATTGTAGTAAATTCGAACAAGTCGGTAAATGTAAATTCGTTGCAGGATATCCTACAACAGTTAGCTGAGGGTAATAAGAGGCAAGCAGAAGAGAATAAGAATCATCTCGAGGAAATTACTAAGAGGCAAGCAGAAGAGAATAAGAGGTATCTCGAGGAAGCTACTGCAAAATTAAGTAACGAAATAGTACAGGGTATAGGAGATAAACTGGACGTCATCGACCAACTCATTTGCGCTTTAGAGGAGGGGCAGCTAGTCGTTAGCAAGCGTGTTGTGGAGCACGAAGAAAGGGTCGCTGGGAAACTCTGCGCGTTCGAGGAACAATACCTGAGGGACCACACGGCTCTTGTGTCCCGAGTAGAAGACGCTGCTGCTAAGTGCCCTGTCAACTTTAGAGCCCAGGTAGAAACCCATTGCCAGGCGCTGACAGTCCTCGAGCGAGATCTAGAGCGAATGAAATTACAGGACACGGCCCATCGAAAGGTGCGGGAAGAGGTAGCCAAAATCTCGGACACAATAGCAGGCAACTCAGACGGCAATAAGGGGACGAACACATCGTCATTAGTTGCCACAGACGGAATACGGTCGCTAATGAAATTTCAGAACAGAGAGTGTGAGATAAATGGGCAACAAGAAGGAGCTACCAAGGGGTGAGTGTTCATCGGAGGTGAGGGTATCATCTGGAGTGCCCCAGGGAAGTGTGGTAGGTCCGCTGAGGGTATCATCTGGAGTGCCCCAGGGAAGTGTGGTAGGTCCGCTGTACATAAATGATCTTTTCGATAGGGTGGATAGCAATGTGCGGCTGTTTGTTGATGATGCTGTGGTGTATGGGAAGATGTCGTCGTTGAGTGACTGTAGGAGGATACAAGATGACTTGAACAGGATTTGTGATTGGTTTAAAGAATGGGAGCTAACTCTAAATATAGATAAATGTAAATTAATGCAGACGAATAGGAAAAAAAATCCTGTAATGTCTGAATACTCCATTAGTAGTGTAGCACTTGATACAGTCACGTTGATTAAATATTTGCGCCTAACATTGCAGAGAGATATGAAGTGGGACAAGCATGTAATGGCAGTTGTGGGGAAGGCGGATAGTCGTCTTTGGTTCATTGGTAGAATTTTGGGAAGACGTGGTTCATCTGTAAAGGAGACCGCTTGTAAAACACCAATACGACCTATTCTTGAGTACTGCTTCAGCGTTTGGGATCCCTATCAGGTCGGATTGAGGGAGGACACAGAAGCAATTCAGAGGCGGGCTGCTAGATTTGTTACTGGTAGGTTTGATCATCACGGGAGTGTTACGGAAATGCTTCAGGAACTCGGGTGGGACTCTCTCGAGGAAAGGAGGGTTTCTTTTCGTGAATCGCTACTAAGGAAATTTAGAGAACCAGCATTTGAAGCTGACTGCAATACAATTTTACTGCTGCGAACTTACATTTCGCGGAAAGACCACAAAGATAAGATAAGAGAGATTATGGCTCGTACAGAGGCATATAGGCACTCATTTTTCCCTCGTTCTGTTTGGGTGTGGAACAGAGAGAGAAGATGCTAGTTGTGGTACGAGGTACCCTCCGCCACGCACCATATGGTGGATTGCGGAGTATGTATGTAAATGTAGATGTAGATGTAGGGCTATGTGAATGCATGACCCGTTTAGAATTACACATGAAATGTGTAACGGCCCATGGAGCTAAGGTAAATGACCGTAAAGGCAATTACACCGACAGTGATTCCGGGAATGATGGCGAGTTTGATTATCGTTACGGATAAGGTTCTCGTACCACTTGCGAACGGCGCGGATAGCATCAGGAACGTTCCCAAAGGAGTAGAAATCTTGATTTCATTTCAGACACTTTCTGACGATGAGGAAGTTTGAAGTTTTTCGTAATTCGGCCACGGGAATTCACCTGCAGGCCTGGTTGCAACAATTCGAATTCTCCCTTCCTCCGACGTGGCTAAGTGCGCACAAAATTGAATACATGTGCGGTTACCTCGAAGGTGAGCCAGCGGTGCATACGAGGTCAGTTGCACGCAATTGCTACTCAGGGAATTTCGACAGTATTTTCTTTCAATTTATTGGTCAGTAGCAGCCCAAAGTCGAGTAAAGCACGGACGTATCACGCTACCAGAACTCAACCGGTCGAAGTTTTCCAGTCCTGTGCAGATGCTCGAACACAGGCTGCAGGCGAATGAGTATTTAGACCATCACTATGGGCCTGCGGAAATTATTCGCTTTTGTCTGGGAAAATTTCCCATGCAACTGCGGCATATTATCTTTGCAGGACGGCGTAAGCATGACATTGAGGGCTTCCGTAATCTGCTCATAGAATTTTAGTGCGATGCGAACGGCAGCGCCCATGATTACAGCCCGAGCGTCTACGAGCAGCGGCCGCGCGAGTGGGACAGCAACTCTCGGGGCAGATGGCATTCACGGCGCAACGGGTCACACGGGCGTCACAGAGCGAGCGATCGTTGGCAGGGTCGCGACTCTTCGCGGAACTCGGGTAGAGCGAATGATGCCAATGGTCACCGATCGCCAAGAGGGAATCGGAGACACCCCGGAGAGGTAGAGAGATATGGAAATGAGTTGCGATTTAGGCGTAACTACGGCAGACTAGGGAACGGTATTCGTGACCGGCCCCGGAATGATTACCGACCAAGCAATGGCAGGGGTGCTATAAACAGTGCATGTGATCCACCAGCGGTTGTAGAAATTCGTCCGGCAAACCCCCCGAAACAAACCGCCAAATGTCCCTAATCAAATGGAACAATGACAGTTGACTGACGAAGAAGGCGTCAACTTACCGAGGACCAACGCTACTGTCGATATTGGAGTACATTTCATTGGGTAAGAAACAGATGATCATGCACCTCTGAGATCGGAACGACGTGTTTCCCCTATGTTTTTGATTCGTTTCTTATGTGGGTAAAACTAAAGTGTATTATCCCCTATGAATTGTGAAGGGTTTCTCAATATGTTTAGTGTTGTATCTTCTTCTCAGCAGGAAAGGGTCGTGTTGCGTAATGTTATAATAACAATGAATGGTAATGTCCCGCGCCCGGGTTCCCGGGTTCGATTCCCGGCGGGGTCAGGGATTTTCTCTGCCTCGTGATGACTGGGTATTGTGTGATGTCCTTAGGTTAGTTGGGTTTGAGTAGTTCTAAGTTCTAGGGGACTGATGACCATAGATGCCATAGATGTTAAGTCCCATAGTGCTCAGAGCCATTTTTATGAATGGTAATGAGGGTCAGATGAGGCGCTTTCTCTCACAGCCAGATAATTTATTTTTCATGACTGAAAAGGTATAGTGTATGGTGGTGTGGCGAGTAAAAGATCATAAAGTGTTTTTTTATGATTAATTGTAGTTGTAGCGTATTTATTCCCTCAAGGTGAGCATGATTTTGTGAGATTTGCAACTGTACTGCGATGTTTATGCGCCGATTTGACGCCTTGCAGGTTGATGGATAATTGCGTAAAGTAAACTTCACTTGTGGTGTATTTATTCCCTCTAGGTGAGGATGATATTGTGAGGCTTGCAAATATACTGCGATGTTTATGAAATGATTTGACGACTTGTAGGTTGATGGATTTGTGTATGAAGTGAGAGTAATAGTGTTTGATTTTCAGTGATGCCACATTATCAGATGGTTACAGTGTAATTTGCCACCACCTACTGCTAGGTACGTTTAAGGATACCAGAATATGGAAGCTCTGGAAGATGAATATTGAAACACGTTTTGAAAGCATGCAATTTTATATTTGGTAAATAATCAAGGTAACAACCTATAAGTGTGAAATAACGTGAAGGTATGTGAGGATCCCTGGCGACACGTGGTGAGTAATGGTGCAATGGTGTGGATATCTTATGACAATTAGTAAGATGAGAAATTATGGCGATGAGCAAATGATTTGATTTGCCTTTTGACAGTATTTTATGTGTTTAAGTACAGAATAGAGTGATTATGACTTCTGCTTTATGCCCACAAATTTCGTTTAAATCAATGTGATGCCTAAATATTAACACGTTATAATTCCAGGTATGACTTGCATGAACCTTCTGTGTCTCATTAACCATAACTTCTATTGTGAAATGTTCATAGAAAACGTGTCACAGAAATTTTCCACAGATCAGCAAACGTGTACTGCAAACCACAGAGAAGCAGTCAAAAAATAGCAATATGTGTTTCGAAAAAATACATTTTTATGTATGGGAACCGTAGTCGTACTTTATGTTTGTGGTGACTGGTATCAAATATGTAGATTGTGTGTGGGAATGTAGTTAGTAGTAGATAAAGTTTTGTGTTTGTAGTTAGTAGCGCCCCCCATGAACCATGGTCTTTTCCGTCGATGGGGAGGCTTGCCTGCTTCAACGATACACATAGCCGTACCGTAGGTGCAACCACAACGTAGGGGTATCTGTTGAGAGGCCAGACAGACGTGTGGTTCCTGAAGAGGGGCAGCAGCCTTTTCCTTAGTTGCAGGGGCAGCAGTCTGGATGATTGACTGATCTGGCCTTGTAACATGAACCAAAACGGCCTTGCTTGGCTGGTACTGCGAACGGCTGAAACCAAGGGGAAACTACAGCCGTACTTTTTCCCGAGGGCATGCAGTTTTACTGTATGGTTAAATGATGATAATGTTCTCTTGGGTAAAATATTCCGGAGGTAAAATAGTCCACCATTCTGATTTCCGGGCGGGGACTACTCAGGAGGATGTTGTTATCAGGAGAACGTAAACTGGCGTTCTACGGGTCGGAGCGTCGAATGTCAGATCCCTTAATCGGGCAGGTAGATTAGAAAATTTAAAAAGGAAATGGATAGGTTAAAGTTAGATATAGTGGGAATTAGTGAAGTTCGGTGGCAGGAGGAACAAGACTTCTGGTCAGTTGAATACAGGATTATAAATACAAAATCAAATAGAGGTATTGCAGGAGTAGGTTTAATAATGAATAAAAAATAGGAATACGGGTAAGTTACTATTAACAGCATAGTGAACGCATTATTGTGGCCAAGATAGGTACGAAACCCACAGTAGTACAAGTTTATATGCCGACTAGCTCCGCAGATGATGAAGAGTTGATGAAATGTATGATGAGATATTCAGATAATGAAGGGAGACGAAAATTCAATAGCCAAGTGTGACTGGAATTCGATAGTAGGAAAAGGAAGAGAAGGAAACGTAGTAGGTAAATATGGAATGGGGCTGAGGAATGAAACAGGAAGCCGCCTGGCAGAATTTTGCACAGAGTATAACTTAATCATAGCTAACACTTGGTTCAAGAATCATAAAAGAAGGTTGTATACATGGAAGAAGCCTGGAGATACTGACAGGTTTCAAATAGATTATATAATGATCAGACATAGATTTAGGAACCAGGTTTTAAATTGTAAGACATTTCCAGGGGCAGATGTGTGGACAGAATTTATTGGTTATGAACAGTAGATTAAAACTAAAGAAACTGCAAAAAGGTGGGAATTTGAGAAGATGGGACCTGGATAAACTGACAGAACCAGAGGTTGTAGAGACTTTCAGGCAGAGCATTAGGGAACGATTGACAAGAATGGGGGAAAGAAATACAGTAGAAGAAGAGAGATGAAACAGTAAAGGTAGCAGAGGATCAAGTAGGTAAATAGACGAGGGCTAATAGAAATCGTTGGGTAACAGAAGAGATATTGAATTCAATTGATGAAAGGAGAAAATATAAAAATGCAGTAAATGAAGCAGGCAAAAACGAAAAGAAAATTCTCAAAAATGAGATCGACAGGAAGTGCAAAATCGATAAGCAGGGATGGCTAGATGACAAATGTAAGGGTGTAGATGCGTAGGAATTAAAGCCCATGGAGAAAAAATTAGAACCTTGAGGTGCGCTGATGACATTGTAATTCTGTCAGAGACAGCAAAGGACCTGGAAGAGCAGCTGAACGGAATGGACAGTGTCTTGAAAGGAGGATATAAGATTAACATCAACAAAAACAAAACGAGGATAATGGAATTGTGTCGAATTAAGTCTGGTGAAGCTGAGGGAATTAGATTAGGAAATGAGACATCTAAAGTAGTAAAGGAGTTTTGCTATTTCGGGAGAAAAATAATTGACGATGGTCGAAGTAGAGAGGATATAAAATGTAGACTGGCAATGGCAAGGAAAGCGTTTCTGAAGAAGAGAAATTTGTTACCATCGAGTATAGATTTAAGTGTCAGGAAGTCGATTCTGAAAGTGTTTGTATGGAGTGTAGCCATGTATGGAAGTGAAACATGGACGATAAATAGTTTGAACAAGAAGAGAATAGAAGCTTTCGAAATGTGGGGCTACAGAAGAATGCTGAAGTTTAGATGGGTAGATCACATAACTAATGAGGAGGTACTGAATAGAATTGGAGAGAAGAGAAATTTGTGGCACAACTTGACTTGGAGAAGGGATCGGTTTGTGGGGCATATTCTGAGGCATCACCAATTTAGTATTGGAGGGCAGCGTGGAGAGTAAAAATCGTAGAGGGAGACCAAGTGATGAATACACTAAGCAGATTCATTAGGATGTAGGCTGCAGTAAGTATTGGGAGATGAAGAAGCTTGCAGAGGATAGAGTAGCATGGAGAGCTGCATCAAACCAGTCTCAGGACTGAATATCACAACAACAACAACAACAACAGTTCGCAGCGTCACCAAATATACTCCAATTCCTTACCAAATCTTGTACAAGACCTGTCCTGAACCATTGTCTTAATGTATGTAATGCTGTATCTATGTTATAAAAGAAGTATCTTCGTTGTTTAAATTTTGTGTATCATATCGCTTTTGTGAAGGGAGATCAGATGATTTCCTAAGAGTTAAATTCATTTCCCTTTATCGTTAAAACTAATCCTAATGCATAATAATTCACCATATAAGTTTTCTTTTTTAGATTATTAAGAAGGCCCTCTTTGTAAATCGAATTTCGGGCACTTTTTCATGTATTAGTCAGTTGTAGGAATTTTTGCTGATTTTTTTTTAAATTTTAAAATAGGCGTTATATTATGTGAAAGTATCTGCGAGTGCAGCTATTAATTGGGCGAAACATCGCCAGGCCGCCTAGTGAGCCTGTGCATCAGAAAGTACGGGACCTGCTGCAGCGGCAGGTGTTGCGGAGCCTTGCTATCAACAGCGAGCCAGTGGTGTGGTGAGCGGTCACAGCTGTTTCCACTCCAGAGGGGGGCGGATGCTGTTTTCCCAACCCCAGACTATCGGTCGCCACAGACAGCATGGCATGACAGGGCATCCCCCTGGTCGCTGATCCGCGCCAGGCACCGGTACGCGACGCTTCCGCACACACAAGCGAGATTTGGGCAGTAACCGAGGCCCGACCAAAAAACATTATTACGGTATGATGACGTCTTGGGCCCTGGTCTACTGAGACGTTGCCATCTCAGGAAGATGGTTTCGCTCAGTTTCACGGCACGCGGGCGTGCCCATGTGACAAGTACAGAACTGTGCAGCTGACCGCTACGAAACAACACCTGAAGTGGACGTTACCTGCTTGCTGATGAAAAGCACGAAGAAGAGCTTATTAGTGCCTTCCTCGCGCGAGAATGTCCTGACGAACATTGCATGGCTCAACCAACTGAGCTGTGCGCAAACGATGATGATGATGGTATGAAGACTGAAGTCACGTACCCTGACGTTCAGAAGAAATGCAGTCGAGGTCGACGTTCATTCCTTGCCGAGGGCGGTGCTAACAGAAGAGCCATTTTTAGCCTCCCTCGGGCAGGAACGTGAAGCAACCACGGCGCGGTAAGATGTCCTAGCGGAAGAATTGACATCGGCCAGGACGAAGTACTTCCGCGGAGTTCGGAACTGCCGAGTAGGCGTGGCGAATAGACAGTCATGCGTGCTGACAGCTATGCCGGCGGGAGGCGTTCTAGCAATAAGGTCCTCCACTCTGTGGGACGACTGCGTGCACTCTAGTGGATTCGGGGGTTATGTCACAGCACGATCAGTGAAGTGCAAGTGTTTCCTTTTTGTGTTGTTCGCCGCATGATATGGATGTGTGACTGTCTTGAGATAATCTATCGAGGCGCATATGTCTTTAGTGTGAAACTAGCTACGATGATAAACAAAGTGTAACGGAACTTGCGAAGTCATGCTTACAAACCACCGATGTAATATTTTCTTGTCTAACCGTGCACTCACCACTGATGAATATCGTTATAAATGTGCACTCACGACTTTAATCTTGTAATCTTGTGTGGTAATTTTTTTTTTTTTTTTGGTAAACGTGTATATTTTGTGTACCTTTTATGTGTGTTTCTGTGTTAATTATGATTTTGTATTGAATATCGTTAAACAATTTAATTTCCAATGTTTCTTTGATGACCGACAGAGGTCTGTTTTGTCACATACATTTCATGATTTATTCTTTAAAATTTTATGAGATGCGTGTAATTTGGCTCTTGCATTGAGCATGATGATCAGGACACAAGTACTGATCACCTTATAATAATCACTTTTAATAACTTTTTAAAGCAATTTTTAAGATGATATCTCATGTTTGTTATTGCAATAAGTTGGGTGATATGATGTCAACTTCCAAAGTCATACGTTTCATTTATCTTAATCTGTTTGCTTTGCGGACCACATGAAGTCACAACTACTGAAAAGTCATCCAAAATTCATTTGAATATTGTAGATCAGTCGTTTCTTTTGAACTGCTGTTTGCCTGTTGTGATAATTGTTTCTTCTGTTCTTTTCGAAGACTGTTGGCGAATCTCCTATCATGGCTCGAAAATTTACGGCACAGTCTTCTCCGGGACATTTGGGGTGATGAAAGGGTCCTGTAATCGCCTTTCAATATCATTTTATTTGCTTCCCAATGATACAGAACTCTCTGGCATACGTGAGTGAATGAATTAATGAATGTGGGTGTGTTTAATTTTGCTATACAGTGGTTCAGCTTGCTGCAGAGAATCAACGGTAGTCATGCAGAATGGCCAACCCTTGTAGTTTTGAGGTAGGCAAAGAGGTTTGCTCCCCTTAAGTAAAAGTTACCGGTGTTAGGTTGGTGGCGGAAGCCTCATCTCTGGGTTTCCTGGCAACGGGGTCGCGTGGGAGACGTTTCGATGTGTGTGAGGGTCAGTCTGCTTCCAGTTCGCCGAGCGTCTGCAGCCCAAGCCTCTTCGAAGAAGGGTGAGTTGACTTAACCGCGTGGTACGTTGTCTCATGCAAGAGGGGAGCTTTTAGCTTTTGGTTTCGCGTTTCATCTTATGAAGATTGATTTGCTGGTTCGCAGCAAGGAATGCAAGGCTTTTGGAGACATTCAGTTTGATTCCTAATGCAGACTTGACTTTGATCCGTAAGAAGAACGTAGCACAAAGGTGCTGCATATGTTGAAGCGCCCTTGGTTCAGTGTGAATGTTTGTGTGTCTGCAACTGCGTGTGTATGCATTCTGATCTTTTCCGAATCTTGGTAATTTTTGATTCTTTTTTAATCTTCTTTGTCTCATTACTTTGTGGAAACCATCCATATGGGTTAATTTTAGAGACTGTTGGCCCTCTGCCATTATCCTTTGTCTATTCAAATGTGTCCTCTGTAAGATGTTAATTGTTCGCGATTGCGTGGTGTGATATTACTAAAATTTGGCCCCGGTATATAGAAATTGTGTCTCCGCGAACCACGTGGACACACGAGTCTATTGTGAGACGTATAGCATTTCACGAGCAATCGTACTTAGTTACCAGGCAACAGCAGTCTATAGAGGCATTACATCAATGTTTTAAGGAATAAATAATTTTGCCTCCAATCTTATCCAGTATACTGATGTTCCGTTTCCGTTACCTAAGCCATTTACCTTGTAGTTTTCCTTGTTAGTTCATCCATAGCATTTCCATGTTCACAGGTCCATAATTAATGTCCTTTTTTATTTAAAACAGATGCTCTGGAATAAATCTTGTTTCCAGGAATGTTTCTGCAAGCGGCACTTATGCACAGTGTTCGGGATACATTTACTATATTCAATATTTGATTCACGGGAAAAATATCTGGATCTAATTGATAATCACATCCCATTCCTTATCAGTGACTGTAAAACGAATATTCTTTTGTGAGTTTTTCTTATGAATAAATTAAGTAATTTTCCAACTCAGCACAACCTTTTATGTGTCGTGCGGCTACAGTTGGTGGTGACCCAATCTTTTACGTTGATTTCCATGTCAGATAGCATTTTCTTTCTCAAAGTGTGCGTGGCTCTTTTAGCCATCAGGATACATACAAAGTGCGCTTCACGCTACTTGCAAGGTGTACCAGTTTCTTACACTCATGAATGTATAAACTAAGGTGGTGTGAAAATCTTGTGGATGAAAGTAACTTTCATATTATGTATCACTTGCCAAATAATACACGTCGATGAAACCTGGACCGCAGCAGGAAGAACAGCTACAGTACAGTACAGTACAGTACATGAGGTATTTGGAAGAAATACGCGATGTGACGAACAAAAATGACACTTTTATTCAAAGACAATAATTAACACTATCGTGCGGATCTTCTGGACGTTACTACAGGCGGGACATCGTTACATCGTTCTCAGTAGGATGTGTAATCAGCACCCACGACTATACATTCTCTGTAACGTGCTACCTTGCTGGTCACAAAGTTGATAATAAGATGGTGGGGTAGCGCATTGTCATCCACAAAAATTAAATCAGGCCGAATATACCAATGAAAGACGCACCTGAGGAAGCAGTACTGTGTCACATTAACACCAACCAGTGAGTGTACCATTTTAAGATTTGGAAGTCAGCATAACGGTGCCACATTGCGCCTCCCCACACCGTAACACTTGGACCACCAAATCAATCGTGTTCGACAATGTTCCTGGGCGCATTTCGTTTTCGCATGTCTCACTATATTAGGGTACGTCATGAATAGTCGAAAGTGATCGTTTAGGTGGTCCAGGTATTAAGATGTGGGAAGGCATAATGTTGCTCGAGCGTACTGACTTCCCGCACTGCTTCCCCATGTGAGTCTTTTTAGGGATTTATTCGGCCCTGACTTTGTGTTCAGCTTGGAAGACCGTTCAAAAGCATGCATTGCCATCCGTGGTAGTGACACACCCTGTTAAGAACCTTGTCACACCTTTTGTAATGTCCAGGGGACAATCATAAATCACGGTGACTTCGGTGTAATTATTATCTTTGAAGAAGTCATTTCTGTTCGTCTTCTTGGGTATCTCTTTCATTTGCCTTCTGTAATATACGAGGATTGTCCAGAAAGTACGTTCCGATCGGTCGCGAAATGGAAACCACAGTCAAAACCAAAAACGTTTATTTGCAACAGTTACGTACACCTTCTACCTACTGCTCTACACAGTCCCCGCGCTCGAACTTCCAATTTTCTCGTAGTGTTGTATCAACTTTCCAATATCCTCGTCATAGAAAGCAGCCGCCTGTGCTTTTAGCCAGTTATCTACACTGGCCTGCAGCTCGTTGTCTGTGGAAAAATTTTTGTCTTCATAGCCAGCGGTTCTTGTGACCAGAATCAGGGTGAGCCAATTACGGACTGTATTGTGGGTGATCAAACACGTCTCATCGAAAACGCTGCAGGAGCGTCTTCATTGCCCCTGCAGTGTGCAGCCGAGAATTGGCATGAAGAAGGAACTGCTCGACAGTTGCATTATGTGGGATGCATGACACATGCGAATTCTCTAACCAGGCCCACATACTTAGCGGGAGACGCTATTCCCTACGCATCTTCATGTGCTCACTGTTCACTCGAAACTGAAAAGAGCGACGCGACTCGATTAACGGGCATGCCAGAGACACTGCCCAACACATCTGTGCAAAGCTTTGCCGGATTTTCCCAGTGGTTTCCATTTCGAAAATGATCGGAACTTATTTTCTGGAAAACCCTCGTAATAGCAGTTCTTTCATGGTATGGTCGAAGTTCCATCGACCTGTGTTACTTGGCAGTGTCACATTATGTGAAAGTTACTTTCGTCCTTATGTTTCGCATACTGGTATATGAACTGACTCATTCCTGTAACACAGCAGGGTATCGAGTCAAACTGAGCTTAGATGACACATAGGGGTACGTCATTCCATGGTACTTCAAGCCTACGCTAGAGCAGTGGTTGACGAGTTGTGGTATGCCAGTCTCTATGTAACCCGTAACCAGATGTTTTCATGAGTGAGATTTCCAAAGGAAGAGCTGAGCTGGACAATAGTAAAGGTAAGAGTAGTTCAGGAAATCACAGTGAATGGTCCTACTTCATTTTGTTGAAGGACTACGCCAAAGATACCTCGACGATAGGGCACAATTACCAGCCTTAACATTTCGAAATCGTAACACCTGCTATCGCAAAATGGTTCAAATGGCTCTGAGCACTATGGGACTCAACTGCTGAGGTCATTAGTCCCCTAGAACTTAGAACTAGTTAAACCTAACTAACCTAAGGACATCACAAAAAACCATGCCCGAGGCAGGATTCGAACCTGCGACCATAGCGGTCTTGCGGTTCCAGACTGCAGCGCCTTTAACCGCACGGCCACTTCGGCCGGCTCCTGCTATCGCAATTAACGGCTGTGCAAACCAATGATGATCGTTCCTGTACGCACTCCTTATTATCACGCCAGGTACTGTGCTTGTATTGTATCGAATGCAGTCTGCCTCGGAGCTCGCACGCATGGATACGTCCATCGTTATGCTACATGCAGAACCGAAACCCTCTAAATAGTTGATGTACCATTCCTGCGTCCAATGGTGTCACTGGATGCATCACTGTCGTCGTGCCTCTCTCTCTTTGTTATCTTATCAAAGGAAGCCGCAAGAATGGTCGCCGTTCTGACAGTCCGTGGTAATCCAGACTGCTCGTGTCGACACTTGTCTTTGCTGCAAATAAGACAGCTTTGCAACTCAAGGCAGGTGACGTGGCTGTATGATTCTGCACCGCCGAGTGAACAACATGTCTTCTCTCGGGTGTTAATCGCAAGAAGCCGTTGAGATCCATTACATTTTAGTGGAACTGTCGGATCCCGAACAAAATGCGTATTACCTTGGTGACGTTATAGATTACAGATACAGACACTTAGGTGTAATTCCTCTACAATTTACAAAAGACATTTAACAGATTTAGAGCTTTTACCTTAAATGTAATTTAAGTTTGTTTTATTGCAAATTTAGGTGCTGGGTAGAAACCATTTCCCTTCAAACAACTTCGGCAAACGTTTGCCCTCAGCTTGTCAGCAATGTTTTTGAATCTGAAAGTGTTTGAAGCGAGCAACCTATGTGTTCACATTAGGAAAACGTATAGCCTGATGACAGATGCTGTTCTATCACATAAATCCTCCAACGGCCCGTAAGAAACGTAGATACACGGCTAAAACGCAAACAGATGGGAAATTAAATCTAAATAGAAAAAGAGACTGAACATGTTACGGCTACGAAAAAATTTCGTTTCCTCATACCACACGAAATTCCATCTGATCACCGACCTCTAGCAGCTATTTCCGCTCTTTAGTTTCCGAGAATTCTTATGAGATAAGATGCTGTAGCGATTACATTAGTGGACGCTGATATGAGCAACTACTTTAGTGAGATACCCTACCGGGTCCCCTTTCAACTCACCATCGTTGACGTTGTGTTGCGCCTGCCGATGAGTCTGGGCGACACGTTCGAGAAACAAGAGGTACTTTCCTTTCAATTCGATGATGGCGTATACGTTGCTTAATTTTCTGTAAATACCTGTTAGGTGACTAGTCTCACAGATAAGGACCTGGCGCTCCGATAAGTGGCACATAATTTCCCGGTGTATGCCCAATGTTATGGAACCGGCAACACGGTTCTGTTTCTAGATGCGGCACAACGTCAATCTGGCGTTACGTCTCCGACAGAATGGTAGATTCTGATGCCTAAACTCCAGTCTCAGATCCTCAAATACTATATTAGGCACACGTGCTTGCCTCCCGCGCAGCGGTCCCGGGTTCGATTCCCGGCCGGGTTGGAGACTTTCTCCACTCGTGGACTTGGTGTTGTGTTTTCCTCATCATCATTTCATCCTCATCAGCGGCGTGCAAGTCGCCCAATGTGGTGTCGACTGAAATAAGACTGGCACTTGGCGGCTGAACTTCCCCGGTTGGGGCTTCCCGGCCAACTATGCCACACGCTCACTTCCATTTTTACCAAACGATAGGTGTAATGTATATGGGCACCACCCCAGTCATCCTGCATCAAACGAAGAGACAGAGAGGTTGGTCATGACAGTCAATTATTGAGTAAATTAAACGATGACAGCTGCGAGAGCTCCGTACACGATTGCAGCCCTACAGAGATGCTGCATGTCCCGCCGGTGTGACACTCTTTCAGACTTACTGCAGTCGACATTGTAAGCCTAGTACTTACAAAGGCACCAAATTCTGCTCTACGTCTAGGCCAGGCCAGTATACTGTCTTATTTCGTGTGTAAACTTATTTGAACGTCGCTGACATAGAAGACCGCAAACCTTCTTTCCTTCCCGTCTGGGCAAGCAGTGCTGTGACTAGAGTACATGTAAAATTTACTGGGACAGGATAAATACTAGCTACAATGAAGTCAATAATTCGATTATAATACTGGAATTTTAATTTGATATCCCCCACAACTGACAAAATTTACAAAAAAAAAATGTGAATTTCTTTGTCCACCCACACACTCCAGGGAATGGCACATTAACAATTTGCAATTACGCGCCCATATCACCAGCAGCTACGTTGATAAATACTCGGCACCTCGCAAGGATAACTACCAGATCAAGAATCAAGAATATTAGGTAAGTTGTTGGAAGTGGTTAAGCGTTGGTGAAAATCTCGCTTCTGAGCACACAAAGAGCTCTAATCGCAGAACTCTGCACGGAACACGCGTTGGTGCAGTGCTGCGATACAGACCGTACATCTCCCTTCGAAGATGATGGCCAAGACGCCGTCTCCAAGTCCATACCGCTCGATGGGTGAAGGCTTACTCCACTCTCTCCGCAATTCTCCCGTCTTCCACGCGTACGAATACGTGGCGGAAGAATACTCAATTTCGGCCAATGTCGAGCGGTCTATCATCGTCGAAATTCCTCCAACTGCATTTCTGAGATCTACCCAACGATCGAGTAGGTCATAACGTCCCTAGACAAACGAAATTCCCGTCTTCTCCACGTGTTGCCCAGCACAGGTGGCTCCGGATGCCGGGCTATCCCCAAAAGCGCCGTATTTTCCCGCGTTTCCGGTGACCGCTACTTGTCGCCCACGGCGTCCCGGCGAGCTATGGCCAGCTGCAGACTTAATATTCCACAATTCTCAACTTCCGACACTTTTCACCAGCGCTTTAAGTTAGTGACTTAATCACGCAGACATGCAGGGAATACTGCTCGACAGTGCCTCATATTTATCATATTTCAATAGAGTCATGATCTTTTGCCCTTGGCAGTCCCTTTATTGTTAATACTAATGTTGGTGAGCTAACGTGTAAGTGCCCATGTCCTGGCACCTTACACAGCCCCAACCTTCGTAATAAAATTTTTGTTAGTATCAGTATCAGAAATTTTTTTTTTCAGGTGACCCGAGATTAGATGTTACCCCATCTGCCATCCTCCTTATTCACACACTCATACAATCTTTGTGAGACATGAATTACTTGGAAATCTCTGAGAAGCAGGACTGAATGTCATTAGTTTTACCGACACTGCTTGGAGGGAGCTTGTTCCCGTGCAGTCTTACAAATTCACTAATGCTTAGCCTGTATGGAACTACAGCAATACAGACTCATCGTGGCAATACTTCGATCTGTAAGCTAGCAACATGTCTCACCTACCCTTGGGATACGCTGATGAACCCCCTGAGAGAGGTCCTAATTACCACAATCAACAGATACATTCCGCAAAACATTACAAGATCATATTAATTCAAAAATTGGTGTTAGCAAGTTACCTTACTTTTTATTAACGATTTTACTTGTAAAAATACGGCTCTAGGCCCATTACTGAAGTTGCAAATACAAAATAAAATAAAATAAATAATGTGAAACTGTTATGAAATTAATATTTTAAGCAAATTGGCAGCACCACTCAAATTGGAAGTAAATTCCCTGTCTTAACAAACTATTTTGTGGTTTGATATTAATATAAAAAAGAAACTAAACATATGTGACCTTATTCTTCATTAGTGTAAATATTTAGTTATGAAAAACTTTATCAATAGTCACTGTCCCTACACAGTTGGCTTAAACAAGACAACTTACCGTTTTTATGGTCACTGCATTTACTCTACTTCTTGTTAATTTGCAAGCAATAGTATGGCAACAATGTATAAGGGTGTGCCTTAACCCAGTTGTACAAAAATCACGAACATATATCAGCAACACAAAACATTAAATATGAACTCATGAATATATAATACGCAAAACCAAATCAAATATATTAATTTGCACCAGAACTGTATAATAGAACATAGATTCATGAAAAAAAATCTAAATGAACAGACATGACGTTTCTTCAACCGCTAAGATTCAATAGTGAATGATTAAGCAAATTTAAGATCAATTAAAATTTAACGCAAACCCCTTTATGGTTGTTCTGAACTTGGGCTCACAATTTTTTTCAACACAAAAAAAAAAAAAAAAAAACGATTGCCTCTGTTGACGGAGTTCTTCTGTGATGTGACACTGACTGTTCTTGGGGGTTTGCACACGAGAAGCAATGGCACTAGTTCATTTATTTAAAGTGAGTGGCAATGATTTGTTTATGGACGCTGCAGTTTGCTGATGTGGGAGTCCTTCTATCTAGCAGAGAGCTACTGCCTTTATAGGCGTTGGCGAGGTTCTGGAGCGTCATCCGTGTCGTCTACGCCCGCTGTAATGCACGTAAGCGCATGCACCTCCGCCGTCGACGGTCGGCGGCGTGTCGCGGTCGTCGGCGCAGCTTTGTGTATTTGTCGGTCGTGGCGTCAGTGGCGTTTATCGGCTAACTTGTGCGCTCTGGCTTAGCTGGGACACACGGCAGGGGTCATAGGCGGAAAGGCACGGTTATCGTTTCTCTGTTGGCGCCCTCGTACATCTTGCATCCTCGTCTTACGGTAACGATTAATTACTCGTCGTCTTCTTGACTGACTCAATAGCAGCACCACACCTTCTCTATTCTCTATCTCTAACTCTTCTGGAAGCTTCCGCTCCTGCAGAGACCTCCTCTTCTGAAGTCCCGTCCACACGGTACCGCTATAATTACGGAGTCAGCCTGATCCGATTATAGTTGGGGACGGGAGGGTGAGCTATGCAACTGTTCCCACCAAGTGTCACCGTGTAACTTGCCCTGCAGTTGGCCGCACATCGGGTGATCCGCGCGTCTCCTTCTAACCAGATTACAAGTTGTTGACCGCTTGTTAGCCGCTGCCACAGCCGAACACTAGGAACCTGTCGGCCCCATCTCCATGGAGCGTCCAGTGCTGTATGGGCGTGTCGTTGGGCAGAACCGGTCGCGGTGCCACACAGCTGCTGAATGCTGTCTGGCACTGCCCTTGCTCTATTTGCCGTTCAGCTTTCCATTAGGTCAAAAGCCGTGTGTGCTGACAGCTGTCTCACCACTATTGCTTCTCTGCATACCGTGCCCCCATTGGTAGTCACACCTAATCTGCAATCGCTATGTACAACATACATTTATTTCACCTTGTCTTAACCTAAATGGCACCCTTTTTACTTCACAATATGGGTGAACTAAATCTACAGGAATGGCCTAAAGCTATACTTAAGTGATTCTTCTAACTTAACAGACATAATAATTAATCAATTTACAGATGAAATTGAATGAACATGCATTTTTTAATACAAAGTCGTAAATAAAAAAGCTTTTTTTTGTCAGGTGTCTCATGTCTGTAGCATGTTGTCAGTATGTTGTATATATTTCATATATACATATATATTTTTTTAAAAAATATGCAAAGTTATTATTATTATTGAGGAAGAGGAATGAGGAATATATAGGATCTTCGTGCACATGAAGATATGTCGCCAAGGTCCTCCTGTGAACAAAAGAATCAAGCATAGACACCAGCTCTCGCTTGTGCCTAATTCCTGGATTAATATTTTAGCTATTCTGTTTTCTTTCCGGCCATGATTGTTACACATTTTTCCTTGCTCTTACTTCAAAAACCTTTTTTCTGTGATTTAGTTCTCCTTCGAAATTTCCTCTTCAACTGGAAGCCAATGTGGTTTCACATAAATTTGTTTGTGTAATTGTGCCTGGTTGGACCTGACGAACATAAAGAACGATTAACCGTACAATATTTACTTTATTTAGACTACTTTTCTCTGCTGACATTCATTATTTATTTTCTAAAGCCCAGATGTTCGGAACTTTCTTCCTATCCAACGACACGTCATGTCATGCGTCCCTTGTGATTTTTCATAAGACTATTCTACCTTGCTTAGCATCCTGTACCCTTATTTAGGGTTGATCTCCACTCTCGCAACCGCGCAGAGCCTTATCCCATCAACCACTAATAAAATAACACTCTCGCAACTGCGCAGAGCCCTCTCAACACATACTTCCCCCGTTCACATCACCCTGACGACGAACTTCTTCGCATAACTTTTCAGGTCACTCTAACTCTGCTGATAGGTACTAATTACATTAAAAAAAATAGCCTCGCTATAGCTTCATGAAAAATCTGTTCGGTAACCCCTTGAACCAACGCTCGTTACGTTTTTCTCGTCTGTTTCAACGAGCTCGCTCGTCAAAAGGTCCGCCACAGACTCAGATATCTAGTCAATTTTCTACTTTACTGTAACCGCTAATTTCTCAATTGTTTGCCCAACATTCTGCACATTTACTAACGACTATAAAGTCGCTTGAACCACAAATTACTGACTTCTTATGGACAGAACTGTAGGCCGTATCTGCCCAAATGTACCCCTTATTTACTAATCAACAACATACACACAAATGGTTCAAATGGCTCTGAGCACTATGGGGCACAACTGGTGTGGTTATTAGTCCCCTAGAACTTAGAACTACTTAAACCTAACTAACCTAAGGCCATCACACACATCCATGCCCGAGGCAGGATTCGAACCTGCGACCGTAGCAGCAGCGTGGCTCCGGACTGGAGCGCCTAGAACCGCACGGCCACCACGGCCGGCAACATACACACAAGAACATACCGTAACAATTATATTTCTAACATCTAACTAACATTAACATTGTTTACAAAAACAGAACAACATGGCCTCATCCCATGCCACATAGGGCTTCTCACGTGTGATATGGTGCACTCCCAAGGACTTTCCGGTTTTTAGGCTCTCTAGCTCCACGACATTGGGATGGGGAATTCGCCGCACCCGCACAGGGCCATGATAAAGAGCGAAGAACTTTTTGCACACTTTCTTCTGTCTATTAGACAAGCGGTGAGATTTCACCAACACTTTGTCATTGACTGAAAATGTCCTCACTACTGCCGACTTGTCCGATCTCACCTTACGCGAGTGTGCAGCCACCTGAATGTTTTGCAACGCCTGGCGTTCAATCTCCCTGTGTCTTGATCTTGGGCGTGGGGGAAAATCTACAAGTTCCCGAATTCTGTCCGGCGGATAGGTGTTTTTAAGCACTGTCACCGGGGGAGGAAGTGTGGTGCAATGGGGCATTTCATTGATGGCCTCCTCAAAGTCTTTAAGAAAGACGACCCGTGTTTCATGTCGTCTCGAACAGTACATGCGACACATCGCTCCCAAATCCTTCATCGTCCGATCGCCGGGATTACAACCTGGTTTGTACCTAGAGATGTAAATAGGCTTGATATTTTATTCCCGAAGGGTTGCCTGCCACTGTTCTGACCTGAACTGAAGACGTTGTCAGATATAATTCGGTCGACACGCCCAACTTGCTTAAAAAATCTCGCCGCAAAGCTTGACTGACACTGAGACTCTAACATTCTGCGTAGTGTCTGTTGTTCTAAGTCGTGTCTCCCTGCCACTTTCACGCAACGACGCTCTGAGCGTGTTTTTTTTAGGGAATTAACTAGTCTGAACCTGGGATCTATTGCTGGTAAGGAGACGCCAGACCACACATGATATATAGATTTCAGAAGAGTTCAGTGAGACTAGCGATGATATAACCAAATACTTAATGATTTCAGCGTGAGCTCCACTGCACTCCCTGTAAAAGAATCTTAATACTAACTAAATTTAGCGGAAGGGGTTCAAGGCTTTCCTATTTTTAGTTAGCTGGTAAAATAACGTCGAAAAAGCAGTTAAGTTTACCATTGGAAATTTTATTCTACTCACAAAACATCGTTTATAAATTGCAATATTGATAAAAGGAAATGTTTTAATACAGGATGATAAAAACAAACTGCGTTCAACAAAAATGTGAACGAATATTCCCTGAATGGGTTTCCAAGTTCTACAATGGATCGAAGGATGACCTATACCATATCACATCTATAATCTAGATTTAAATTAAGTTTCGCAAAAGAGAAAACTATCAAAATGGTCTACAGTGACCCTCAATTATCTTTAATTACTTATCTAACTTGTCGTAAATTACAGTGGCTGATGTGGCTTCTCAATAATTATATAACAGAAAAATCATCGCGTTTCAGATTTTAACTTACGTAGCAAATGTGAATACCATGAGCTTCAATTGACGATCGACACTAGTATTACGTAAAAAGGGGATGTAACAGATGAGACTTCTGCACTTCTGAGTGAAGCTTTATGCGCTGTTATGCGGCATCGCGTGCGTTCATTACGTTGTCGTTGGATAGGCAGCGTCAGGGGGCGTCGGGCGACGCAGCTCCATCCAACTAGCCGTCTCAGAAGCAACTCCCTTCTAACTTCTCCTTACCACAATTTACCGAAGTTGGTTGAAAAAAAACTATCTAGCTGTGTTTTCATCTGTCCAATCAAGGTCTCAATGTTAACCTTAAGCTCCGCCTACAAAAATTATGTCTATCCAATGAGAAACGTTATACTTTTCGTGGTGGGGCAATGTTTTTAAAGTTTTCAACGTAACAGAGACGCGAAAAAGTCTCACGCTAGAACTTGCAGCTGGTGTGGCCCATTTAGTGTTATAGTATGATCTATACTGTTCTTCTGGAGGGCTCTATCTTTTAACATGAGCTTGGGGGTGGTCCTGTCGGTTACTTTATGTGGTGGGGCAATGTTTTTAACGTTTGCAACGTAACAGAGACGCGAAAAAGTCTCACGCTAAAACTTGCAGCTGGTGTGGCCCATTTAGTGTTATTGTAAGATCTATACTGTTCTTCTGGAGTGTTCTATCTTTTAACATGGGCTGGGGGGTGGTCCTGTCGGTTAGCTGGCGACGTGGGTGTCCGTCCCTTATCATAGGGCCTTCTAGCTTAACACGGTTCTGCTCTCGGCTTCTGTTCTCGTTTCTCCCCTCGGAACTGCGTCTGTCTCACGGTGGGAAGGTATGACAAGCGTTTAGGCACTCTTGTGTTAGTCTGTGGTATTCCATTTGCTCACTCGTTACTCGTATTACTCTGGTTAATTTAATGTCACGATTTATTCGGAGCTATGTGACATACTACTGGGATTGCTTATCATGTCAGGGTTTTCATGGAAGGTGTTGGATTTGCCTGACACTTTACAAGACCCGTAGCCCTTATCAAAGGTGTCAGCGTTACCTAGTTCGACGTCAGCTCAATTACTACCAGTATGTAGCAGTAGCCTCTCCTTGACCTGTTAGGGGCCCATTAAGTACGACGCCGCAGTCTCTCGTAGCTTTGTAGGGACAACTGGATACATTGGTGCCTGCATGGTGACCGTGCTAGTTTTCCCTTTCTGGCAAACCTTACAGTAATGCAACACCGCCCGTATTCTCCTCTCCACGTTACGAAAGTGGCATACGCTCCGAAACTTCAAGAAACACTTACGAGCGCCGAAGTGGGCATCGCTAAAATGCGTGTACCAGCTGACCTTGTTGATCAGGTCTTCCGGCACACATACTACCCATAGCGAGCTGTCGCCTTTCCTCCGATAGAAAGGCACATTCTTGCGCATCAAGTAAGGTTTGTCAGAAAGGGTAAACTAGCACAGTCACCATGCAGGCACCAATGTATCCAATTGTCCCTGCAGAGCTACGAGAGACTGCGGCGTCGGACTTAATTGGCCCCCTAAACAGGACAAGGAGAGGCTACTGCGGATCCTTATCCTGTTCTTTCCGAATATCATTCATCGAAACAGCCACGTAGTTCTCAAACGCCACCTTCTTCATGTAGTAGAGAGGAAACGGTTCGTCATCTCTCTCCCGTAGCTGGGTGTCATTTCCACCAATTGGCGATCGTGAACACATGTCAGCGATGACGTTTGATGACCCCGGTACATAAACCGTTGTAAAGTTAAATTCTTGTAACAACAAAATCCACCGGGTCAGTCGACCATGCGTGAGCTTTGCTGTGAAACGTCCCCTTTGAACAATTATACATGACTGTGCTTAAACTGAAACACAATATTTTTAGCGCAACGCAATCTGACTTTCAAAAATCCCTACAAAAGAATGGCCCTGACTAACATTAACAGATACATTTCACAAATCACTTGCCTCACAAAAATCTTCGTTACTCGAACTACTGCAATACGGCGAGCGCCGTTACTGCCAGCTAAATAAAAGATTCAAACTACTGAAGGCACTAACTACTAATAGGCATAGTTAGCAAACGAAAGATTTTGATAGAGAACAAAGAATGTATTTACCTTAATAGTGTTCAAAAGTCATAATATATATAACAGTTCATGATATCCAGTCTTACAAATTTACTGTCTCTGTCCAGGTCATCCGCTATCAAAACTCCACCATCTCACTCCCCACATCCACCACTGCTGGCGGCTCACCTCCAACTGCGCAACGCTACGCGCTGTTAACAGCCAACTGCCCAACACTACAATAGCCAACAACAATCCAAACCAGCCATGGACTGCACACAGCACAGCCAGTGATTTTCATACAGAGAGCTACGTGGCGTTACCAAAAAGAAAACCTAAACAGCCTACCTACATAGCCCCCATTCTCCCCACAAAAAATTTTACAAATTGTTTTGGGCAGTGGCCAATACAGATTTGAATAAATTTTTCATAATCATAATTACAATAACAAGGAAAACAAATGCACACACTTATTGATACAATGTTGGTCAAAAGCTAAAATTTTCTCACAGTCCATAAAGACAGTCCTGGTCATTCATCACAGTAAAATGGCAGTTTTTTTTCACAAAGTCTGAGCAGTACTGAGCAGTAAAAGACAGTGCACACGGAAGTAGTGGATTTCAATGCAGTCTTGAAGAAGTAGTGTTGTCCTTCCAACAGAAAGACAGTGCTGACTCTTGACATGCAGACAGGTAATGGGCCACAACAGAGCAAACCCACCGCAGAGTCTGTCGAAGTTTTGAAGAATATTGGTAGGTAGGTCATTACAGAGCAGACCAACTGTAGTCCTGGTAGAGATTACGGTATTGGTGGGCCACCAGAGGTGCAGATCCAGTGCAGTCCTTGTAGAAATAATGGTATTGGTGAGTCAACAAAGGTGTAGACCCACTGTAGTTCTTGTAGAGATGGCTAGCAGCCATCTGCTGTGACTGTGCAGGTGCACAATCACCATTGAAGAGTCTTGCAGAGAATATAGCAAGTCCATGAACCACCACTTGTGCACTCACAAAAATTTTTTTTGAAATCTCCTTAGAACCAGCAATGCTGTTATCCAATCCCTTGCTGAATTATTAACACACGTGCAAACACTAACAGTCCTCTTTTTTTCACATATTGTGCATATATTATGACCAACAGAAATGTGTGCAGTGAAATGAATGCTTACAAGTTACTTAATTTGATAAACTGGTGTCAATTACAATTTTATAACATGAGAATACAATTACAGAGATACAGAAAACATCATTAAAAACATAATAATACAGATAACATTTGTAGTAATACGGGCTTTACAAAAGAATAGAAATAAACATATACATCAGTGTTACAGGAATTATGACATAAGTAAATATATAAAATAATGAAAATAGTTTTTGAAACATTAATTTTCACACAAGAGCATTAAAACAGAACAGAATAAATAATGTCTAAACATCTTTACATAGAAAATCACATATTTTAGAAAATTCTACAACATAACCCTTATCAGCTAAACACATCAAGACAGAAAGAATACAAATACACAAGGGTACACAAACACATAGCAGAATAACACAAGAGGAAAGGGCAGGGTTTGTTTTCAGTCTAACATTTGGTTCTGCAGTCCAACCCAAAACTTCATTCCATAGATCTTTCGTCTTATTTCAACATTTGTTTCCACCAAAAAAATCCAATCCAAGCTTGATTTCTGTATTTATATGTTCACATATTTCTTACCTCATTATTTATTTTCCATTGTCTTACCTCATCATTTATTTCCAAGAAAATCCTACCTAAATCTGTTGTCCCTAAACCCTACTTTTCTGTTCATATCCTCTTTCAAAATACTTGTTTGGCCAAACTATTTTCTTATAGCTTCTCAATGCATTTCTTCCAATTCATCACAACTCGTTCTCTCATATAGCCTACCCCATCTTAAGTTAACTTAAATCTACTGAGCTCAGATATATATACTAAGGGACGAGGCAATGCAGCAGTACAAAACAATTAACACAAACAGCAATGACAAAAAATGCAAATTGGCAAAGCAAGCAGCAATAAATATAAATTAGCAACGCAATTGCAATATTACAACTAATATAAGGCAAAGAGCAGCAAACAAGAAATATAAATAAGTAGTAAAACTGGCTTAACAAAGTAATGCAATGTGAAATTGAGTAGCACTATGCCTGGCGAACAGCAGCATCAAATGCTATACCTTATATCTAAACATAACAAAGCTCAAGCAAAAAAATATTACAGTAAAGACAGGAAATGTCCAATAACTATGTCACATCTTAACACTAGAGTGATGCATCACAAAAACTTATTCTACACAAAAAATTACCAAGTACTTGAAAAGATAATTATATATGCAGTTACTGTTACTAGTCCCTACTTATTGTTCTTTCCTTTCCAAGTGCTCTTTTTTTTAAGAATGTGGACGATAAAATTATTATCTAACAGATCTGTTGACAGAAAGTGTTCACATTAGCAAATGCATTTAATTTTATTTCATAAAACCAATGATGCAAAACACCTGGAAAACAGATATCAAATAAAATAAGCAACTATGTACAAAGTACAGCACAAAAATATCATTCAATAGTCATGTGGCATTTCATAAGTTAGTAGAAATTCTCTCTACTCTCGTAGAAAGACACTTGTCATAATCAGGTGTGCAGATGTAAGAATATTTCCCATCAGTTTATAAGCATTTCAGTAAGTAGCACAAAGTACAATACATTTCCAAGTAATGATCATGTCGTATTTGCGATGCTTTCTACAAAGGAATGTCAATAGCGAGGGTAATGGCCTCTTTTCTTTTTCTCCACCTGTGCCTCTGAAAGGCACACACTAAAGGCTTTTTTCCAGGCAACTGTCACGCAGCTGGGTGCCCATGACGCATTACCTGAAGGTGGTCACTTAACTTTCTTACCGAAATACACTCCTGGAAACTGAAATAAGAACACCATGAATTCATTGTCCCAGGAAGGGGAAACTTTATTGACACATTCCTGGGGTCAGATACATCACATGATCACACTGACAGAACCACAGGCACATAGACACAGGCAACAGAGCATGCACAATGTCGGCACTAGTACAGTGTATATCCACCTTTCGCAGCAATGCAGGCTGCTATTCTCCCATGGAGACGATCGTAGAGATGCTGGATGTAGTCCTGTGGAACGGCTTGCCATGCCATTTCCACCTGGCGCCTCAGTTGGACCAGCGTTCGTGCTGGACGTGCAGACTGCGTGAGACGACGCTTCATCCAGTCCCAAACATGCTCAATGGGGGACAGATCCGGAGATCTTGCTGGCCAGGGTAGTTGACTTACACCTTCTAGAGCACGTTGGGTGGCACGGGATACATGCGGACGTGCATTGTCCTGTTGGAACAGCAAGTTCCCTTGCCGGTCTAGGAATGGTAGAACGATGGGTTCGATGACTGTTTGGATGTACCGTGCACTATTCAGTGTCCCCTCGACGATCACCAGTGGTGTACGGCCAGTGTAGGAGGTCGCTCCCCACACCATGATGCCGGGTGTTGGCCCTGTGTGCCTCGGTCGTATGCAGTCCTGATTGTGGCGCTCACCTGCACGGCGCCAAACACGCATACGACCATCATTGGCACCAAGGCAGAAGCGACTCTCATCGCTGAAGACGACACGTCTCCATTCGTCCCTCCATTCACGCCTGTCGCGACACCACTGGAGGCGGGCTGCACGATGTTGGGGCGTGAGCGGAAGACGGCCTAACGGTGTGCGGGACCGTAGCCCAGCTTCATGGAGACGGTTGCGAATGGTTCTCGCCGATACCCCAGGAGCAACAGTGTCCCTAATTTGCTGGGAAGTGGCGGTGCGGTCCCCTACGGCACTGCGTAGGATCCTACGGTCTTGGCGTGCATCCGTGCGTCGCTGCGGTCCGGTCCCAGGTCGACGGGCACGTGCACCTTCCGCCGACCACTGGCGACAACATCGATGTACTGTGGAGACCTCACGCCCCACGTGTTGAGCAATTCGGCGGTATGTCCACCCGGCCTCCCGCATGCCCACTACACGCCCTCGCTCAAAGTCCGTCAACTGCACATATGGTTCACGTCCACGCTGTCGCGGCATGCTACCAGTGTTAAAGACTGCGATGGAGCTCCGTATGCCACGGCAAACTGGCTGACACTGACGGCGGCGGTGCACAAATGCTGCGCAGCTAGCGCCATTCGACGGCCAACACCGCGGTTCCTGGTGTGTCCGCTGTGCCGTGCGTGTGATCATTGCTTGTACAGCCCTCTCGCAGTGTCCGGAGCAAGTATGGTGGGTCTGACACACCGGTGTCAATGTGTTCTTTTTTCCATTTCCAGGAGTGTATTTGCGACACCAGTTTGCACTACAGTGACAGTCTCATATAAAAATTTCACAGGTTCGAGAATTTGTGTTGCAAATCTGTAGAAACAAAATCATATAAATATAAGAGTGTCCAAAAAATTTTCGCTGGCATTGTGATACATTCACACATTTACACACATTTCATAACCCTTAAAGTACGATTCTTGGTTTCCAACATTCTTTTTCACAAACCAGAGTCCCTAACTTCTATTCATTATTCATATACATATAAACACGTAATCACATTCCTCATATATGGTAGCATCATCTTATTGATCATAAACATACATCAACAGCATAATACACATCATCATCGTAATAATAACATCATAACAGATCAATCACATCTCAGAATCATCGCAGCTTCTTTCAAAAATTTCAAGACCTTCAATAAAGTCATCTACCCTAAACGTACTTCAAAAATCATGACCCCTTACCAAATACATCACTCAAAACTCTCATAGTATCACAACGGTTCCGAAAAAATTTGAACAGTTCACAAAGCACAGACAAAATACCATTTCATAAGTGTGAAGTTATCCAACTGTGTAATTACGTAAACATCTGTCACTGATGTAGTAAAAAAAAAGTTTGTCTCTCTCAGTTGAATGATCAGATAGCTGTATAATTTATGTGTTAGAGAAATATGGTACCGATGTGTAAAGTTGTATAAGCTAATACCATATTAGCTATGGCTCCTTGTGCTTGCCAAACACATGGGACACAAAGTAACCATGTACCCCCCTGAGGATCAATGTAATTATACCCTCAGGTGTTACAGATTACAGCAATGGAATGAAATGTATCAGGGAAAACCTTTGTAGCATTGTAATTCAAAAATCTTTAAAAATAAATGTTTTAAGTACAAAATTAATCACTCAGATACGTGTCCTTTAGCGCTAAATGTGCGTCTTGCTTTAAGATAATTCTGTGAGAATGTCATACTTATCGTCCTCTGTAAGCAAAGTTCTGCTGAAGTCAATGTACTTACCTCATCATAAACGAAAGTGAAATGCCTTGCGTATAGATATCGTAGTTATTATGTAGCTTACTGTGATCTAGAAATTACTATAATGTAACGTATTGTTGTGCTATGAAAAAGGCTGTCTCTTTGTAGCTATACCACAAAAGTTACTACTAAAACATGTTTTACTTTCCAGAATAATACAGAAAAACTGTGCAGATATAAAACAGATACAGCGCAAAAGCAATAATGTAAATTGTGTCACACATTAGTAGCGTCGTGATATAATTTTGTAGTTGTCAAATAAACTAACCACTGTGTCATCTGATATCTCTCAGAATGTACTTTAAATCCAGAATGCATTTTCAAGTAAACCAAAACGTTGCATTAAAATCTCATTAGCAGTATATGTTCTAAGTATGTGAGCCTTATAGTCGATACGTAATCGTGCAACTAACAAGCAAGAATGTACACACACAATAACATTGTGTCGCTTGTGCACTATAACAATGCATTCGTAATTTCTGTTTACATAAGTTCTATTGGTTCTAGACTGGATAGTTAACTTCAAAACATTGTTGCATGTTAACAGTTCCTCAGTGTGACAAATTGTACTAGTAGCGTGAAGTGAAAAATTTTATGGCAAAGACTAAGTTAAAAAGCAGATTATCTCTCCATAAACGGTTTTACATGTGAAATGTGGTGCAATCCTTTACTCTACCTAGTAAGCAGAGATTCATCTTCAAAGCAATTATCATGTTGTATACGTTGGTAAGGAATGCTAAAATTTTTCTCAAGGTTAGCGTCTATGTTATTTTTCGCTGAGCCAGGCGGCGCACGTGGCTGCCTGCGGTGCGAGTCATTATCTGTCTCTTTGTTGGCGCGCATCGTTATTGGGATTAGGAGACCTAACTTCTACAAATTCACCTTGTCGAGAGGGCCCTGCCCTGTTTGAATCCCGCCAGTTCTGATGCAATTCAGGTCTGTCGTTATGATCATATCATCTGTCGTCGTGTTGGTAGATTCAATAGTTTCTTTCTTGTCGGTCACGTGGTGGAGAATTTGTTCCTGAATCGTAACTGCACGCTGGACCATTGCGTCTAAAGTTATTCTATCTCCCTTGATAATAATTATTTTGGTTCCCACATTGTCTGTTTCTCTGATTGTCTCTGTGATAGTCACTAAGTCACTACTGCAGAGAGGTGCTCTTTCCCTGTAATTATTACTACTCTGCCAACGGTTGTCATATGGGTGGTATCTGTTTTGGTCACGATTTGTGTTGTGAGAATAGCCTTATCGTGTCCAGTTCTTATTTCTTTCATCACGGAATTGTGACGGATGGGACCTATAATTGTTGTGTTCCTGTTTTCGCATTCCGCGATTGTCAGTGTCAATTTCTAATTCTTGTAAGAGTCCCTGAAAAGCTTCAATGTCGTCTTTGCAACGTCCTGCCAAAATAATATGTCGTAAATGTTCAGGTAATTTGATTATGCAAATGCAGATGAGTTCTGAGGGGCTGTATGGGTTTGAAAGATACTGATTCTTATGTAACATGTCTTCGATATATTTGACAAGACTAGAAAATTCCGATTGTTCTAAATGTTTCATCATTATCATGCTATGTTTTACTCGGTCTTGTGTAGCTTGAGACCAGTATGCTGAGAGGAAGGCATGATAAAATTCTCCTTCACTGTGACAATCGTGAATGACCGATAGCATTCTTACAGCTGGTTCATTCTCTAAATAGCCACACATAAACTCTAATCTGTGCTCTAATGTCCAGTTGGGAGGAAAACAATGAGAGAATTGATGAAGCCACGCTTGTGGATGAATGTCGTTGCCGGAATTCTTAAATGTTTTGAATTTACGTGTAGTAATAAACAGCTTATAGTCAAAATCATCATGTCGGTGAGTCGCATATCGGTCATTGTTACTTCGTTTCGGCGGTTCCATCTCAAAATTCGGTGTACCTTACCAATTTCTTGCATAATTTCCGAAGTACCCCGTGTTATTATTATGTGGCTGTTCCGTATTTCGGTGTCCCTCGTCCCGTATTGGAGTGCGAGTGTCCTCTGAAATATGTAATTCTTGTATTACCTGTGTCAGCTGATCTTGTACGTCCCGGATTTCTCTTTGGTGTTGCGTATTAATTTGATTCTGATTTTGTTTGAATTTCCTAATTTGTTCGCACTCTTCTGTATCATTAAAGACTACCGGTTTTGTGTCATACATATTATCATCTACCTTCGTAGATAAATAATTTAGCTGATCCGAAAGTTCAAATACTTTATCTGATAATGAACTAATTTCCTCCATGTGTCTTTCTGAACCAATTTTCAAAGTATCTACTGTGTCCTTTAAGTTTTCCTGAGTTTTTGTAAGTTGCGTAGCTGCAACTGAGTCCATTTTAGCTTGCAAGGTCTCATGATTTTCTTGAACAATAGTTTGCAGTTCTTTTATGGCTGCTTCGTGATTCTGTAATGCATTTTCACGCCGCAAAAAAAGAGGTTGAAAATGCTCACAAATTTGTGTTTTTACGTCATTACAGACTTTTCGACATTTCGATTCGATTTTATGTAACTCAGTAGTTAAATCTTCCCTTGTTTGTTCAAGCGTATGTACCACTGAGTCTAACTTTTGAAGCTTTTGTTCCATTGCGTCTAACTGTTGCTGTGTTTGTCTCTGGTGTTGTTCCATTGTGTCTAACTTTTGAAGATTTTGTTCCATTGTGTCTAACTTTTGTAGCCTTTCTACCACTTGTTGCATTAACTGTAATAATAATGCACTGGTGTCTGAAACATGTTCCTCAGTGCTTTTCGGCAGTGAAGTTGCACCGGCAACATTCACATTTTGACAAGCAGAAAATGTGTCTTGACTTATTTGAGATAACGGTGAGGACCCAAAACCTGAATCTGCAGTATTTGCAAGATTGTGTCCTGTCATTCCCGATTCCTGAGGCGGGCTGTTGCCGACCGATCGATCGATAATGCTTCCCTGTACACTAATTGTTTCACTGTCTACACCATTGTTTGCCGCCCGCTCCATTTCCCTATGCACAATTACCAAATTACTATGTTGAACCTTAGTTAATTCATTACACAGTGGCGCTAACACACTGCTTTCGTCTTCACAGTCATATCTCAGTTTACTTTGGAGCCTAGTATTACGTTTTTCACACGATAACACAGAAAAGCACAATTTGAAGAGCAAAAATAAGAGAACACATTAACATAGCAACGAAAATAATATCTAGTTAATTGCAAGCGCAGCTGCGAAATACTTGGTGCAAATCTACCTGTATGCCACAACTGTTTTACTGTACAACAATGAAAGACTGCTACTACAAAGGAGATTCTCTCGCGCTAGCAATAAACAATAGCTACACTAATTGGGGGCTATGTAAGTAGGCTGTTTAGGTTTTTTAATTGGTAACGCCACGTAGCGCTCTGTATGAAAATCGCTGGTTGTGCTGTTGGCAGTCTGTGGCTGGTTTGAATTGTTGTTGGCTATTGTAGTGTTGGGCAGTTGGCTGTTAACAGCGCGAAGCGTTGCACAGTTGGAGGTGAGCCGCAGCAGTGGTGGATGTGGGGAAGTGAGTTGGCGGATTTTTGAGAAAGGATAATCTGGAGGTGTGTCCATCAGAAGCAATACATTTGTAAGAATGGATGTCATGAACTGCTATATATATTATGACTATTAAGGTAAATACATTGTTTGTTCTCTACTAAAATCTTTCATTTGCTAACTATGCCTATCAGTAGTTAGCGCCTTCTGTAGTTTGAATCTTTTATTTAGCTGGCAGTAGTGGCGCTCGCTGCATTGCAGTAGAGTAACGAAGATTTTTGTGAGGTAAGTGATTTGTGAAAGGTATAGGTTAATGTTAGTCAGGGCCATTCTTTTGTAGGGATTATTGAAACTCAGATTGCGTTGCGCTAAAAAAATATTGTGTGTCAGTTTAAGCACAGTCATGTATAATTTTTCTAAGGGGACGTTTCAGCTGTTTGGAGGAATTCGAGCGCTCGATGGTCCGTATACACGCGGGTTCTACGGCCAAACAAGAAGTACCGAAATTTTTGGAATCCCCAAACTATCGCCAAAGCTTCCAGTTCCGTTACGGAATAGTTCTGCTCGCTCTTGCTGAGCACACGACTTCCGAAAGGTATGGTTTTGTGTATCCTCTGACCATCCTGCTCATTGTCTTGAAAGCTCATGACTCCAAGACCCGTCTTCGCGGAGTCAGTGGCCATGCAGATGTCCTGTTCAAGATTGGGATGGGCGAGAATAGGAGTCTCAAGGAGTGCCTGCTTCAGACTCATAAATTCTCCATCGGCTACCTCTTCCCACACAAAAGGCTTGTTCTTCCCGGTCAGTGCACAGAGGCGGAGTGTGGCTAACTTCTGTATGTGTATGAATCGTTTAAAAAAAGTAATTACTTCGAGGAACCTATGTAAACTCTTCCGAGAGTTTGGAGCAGCCAATTGGGCTATTGCTTTCAATTTCTCAGGATTGGGGGTGATCCCTTGTGCTGAAATAACGTGCCCTAGGAAGTCCACTTCCTTGGTTCCGACACACGATTTCTCGATGTTTGCCGTGACGCCACGCTCGCGCAGTTTGTCTAGCAACATCCCTAACACCTCGTTGTGCCGTCCCCACGAACTTCCCCCTATCAAAATGTCATCTACATTGCACGTGACGCGCTCCTTCAACGTGTCATTCAGTATCGATCCCAGAACGCGAATGAATGCAGCTGAAGATACATTTAGCCTGAAAGGTAAACGTCGGAACTGGTAACATCAGCCGACTGCTAGAAAGGCTGTATACACTCCTGGAAATGGAAAAAAGAACACATTGACACCGGTGTGTCAGACCCACCATACTTGCTCCGGACACTGCGAGAGGGCTGTACAAGCAATGATCACACGCACAGCACAGCGGACACACCAGGAACCGCGGTGTTGGCCGTCGAATGGCGCTAGCTGCGCAGCATTTGTGCACCGCCGCCGTCAGTGTCAGCCAGTTTGCCGCGGCATACGGAGCTCCATCGCAGTCTTTAACACTGGTAGCACGCCGCGACAGCGTGGACGTGAACCGTATGTGCAGTTGACGGACTTTGAGCGAGGGCGTATAGTGGGCATGCGGGAGGCCGGGTGGACGTACCGCCGAATTGCTCAACACGTGGGGCGTGAGGTCTCCACAGTACATCGATGTTGTCGCCAGTGGTCGGCGGAAGGTGCACGTGCCCGTCGACCTGGGACCGGACCGCAGCGACGCACGGATGCACGCCAAGACCGTAGGATCCTACGCAGTGCCGTAGGGTACCGCACCGCCACTTCCCAGCAAATCAGGGCCACTGTTGCTCCTGGGGTATCGGCGAGGACCATTCGCAACCGTCTCCATGAAGCTGGGCTACGGTCCCGCACACCGTTAGGCCGTCTTCCGCTCACGCCCCAACATTGTGCAGCCCGCCTCCAGTGGTGTCGCGACAGGCGTGAATGGAGGGACGAATGGAGACGTGTCGTCTTCAGCGATGAGAGTCGCTTCTGCCTTGGTGCCAATGATGGTCGTATGCGTGTTTGGCGCCGTGCAGGTGAGCGCCACAATCAGGACTGCATACGACCGAGGCACACAGGGCCAACACCCGGCATCATGGTGTGGGGAGCGATCTCCTACACTGGCCGTACACCACTGGTGATCGTCGAGGGGACACTGAATAGTGCACGGTACATCCAAACCGTCATCGAACCCATCGTTCTACCATTCCTAGACCGGCAAGGGAACTTGCTGTTCCAACAGGACAATGCACGTCCGCATGTATCCCGTGCCACCCAACGTGCTCTAGAAGGTGTAAGTCAACTACCCTGGCCAGCAAGATCTCCGGATCTGTCCCCCATTGAGCATGTTTGGGACTGGATGAAGCGTCGTCTCACGCGGTCTGCACGTCCAGCACGAACGCTGGTCCAACTGAGGCGCCAGGTGGAAATGGCATGGCAACCCGTTCCACAGGACTACATCCAGCATCTCTACGATCGTCTCCATGGGAGAATAGCAGCCTGCATTGCTGCGAAAGGTGGATATACACTGTACTAGTGCCGACATTGTGCATGCTCTGTTGCCTGTGTCTATGTGCCTGTGGTTCTGTCAGTGTGATCATGTGATGTATCTGACCCCAGGAATGTGTCAATAAAGTTTCCCCTTCCTGGGACAATGAATTCACGGTGTTCTTATTTCAATTTCCAGGAGTGTATTTGCAACACTCTGGCGCCAACTCTATTTGCCAAAAACTACTTCGCAATTCGATCGAAGAAAAGATCGTTACGCCGTCAAACTTCTGCAGCAGCTCTTCTAGCGTTTCTGGTCTATCCGTTTCTGGAATGATTATGGTGTTAATTTGACGGGAGTCTAGGACCAGGCGGATTTTTCCATTCTTTTTCTCTACTACACGCAAGGGGCTGTTGTACGTTGGACGTAGCCTCTTCTATTGCTCCGTCTCTTAGCATTTCCTGAAGTTGGAGCGCTACCTGTTTCCGATATACCAGCGGAATGGGATAGGTAGGTACACGGAAGGGAACATGCGTCCTTACTCTAAACCTATATTGAAACCCTTTTATGGCTCCCGGTTTCGGAAGAAATACCTCCGCAGTTCTTCTGAGCACTGTCCCTAATTCAATTCTCTCTGCAGCGGCTATGTCTTCCAGTACTGCCACTTTTCCGTGTATTGCCTCATGGATTTATGTCAGTGTTTCGTCTCTATTCTGACAGCTCGTTTGTAATCGGTCCTGTGCAGAGTGCGGTCGCACACCCTGACTCTGGTCTCCAGTAATCCTTAGGCTCAGACAATCCACTGGTAGTTCATCTTTCGTCATTTGTTCTCCGAACCTAATGCACGTTTCGCGTTTTCCACCTAACATCAGTGTGTCTAGGCCCATATTGATTATCGCCTTGTGTTGGGTCATAAAATCAATTCCAGTGATAATTTGAGCCGCGAGGTGAGGAACGATGAAAAAATTTCCCTGGAGAACATACCCCTGACAACTAAACTCCAGTCTTGTCTGATGCTTAATTTCAGTGGGTTTCCCTCTGACAGCACCTCGGATTTTAATCTTGTGGATCTTTAGTGTCGGAGGTTTCAACTTGTTGCATCTATCAAATAGGGCTTCGGAGATCGCTGAAATTTCGCTCCCGCGATCCAGTATAGCCTCAGGTACTATATCACCTAGTTTAATCTTAACGACCGGATGCAGATCTCGCGTAACCCCTTCCTCCCTCTCTTCTAAGAGCGATTCCCTAATATCCTCATACATGAGCATGTAGCTGTGGTGGTTTCTGATACGTGGTGCGGGATTTGTGCCACCGTCCCCGCAACGTTCGCTACTCATGGCTGTTCGTCACCTCTTCTATCTTTGCACGCCCAGGATTTGGCCCCCTAATATCTATTGTCTGCGTTTTGTTTGTGGTTGTCCTTGCGACCGCGGCTGGCTCTTGCCCCACTTTTCTTTCCTCCATTTATTACCGATATTCGTTTTTGCTTCCTGTTGACCGTTATGCGTGTGCCAGCTGTTACTATTATGCCATTGGTTCACCCATTTTTTATCTGCTTGTGCGAAAGACCTAAGCCGAAACAAGGCCCCAGGAGTAGACAACATTCCATTAGAACTACTGACGACCTTGGGAGATCCAGTCCTGACAAAACTCTACCATCTGGTGAGCAAGATGTATGAGACAGGCGAAACCAGATGGTAGTTGTAAGAGTCGAGGGGCATGAAAGGGAAGCAGTGGTTGGGAAGGGAGTGAGACAGGGTTGTAGCCTCTCCCCGATGTTATTCAGTCTGTATATTGAGCAAGCAGTAAAGGAAACAAAAGAAAAATTCGGAGTAGGAATTAAAATCCATGGAGAAGGTTCGCTGAAGACATTGTAACTCTGTCAGAGACAGCAAAGGACTTGGAACAGCAGTTGAACGGAATGAACAGTTTCATGAAAGGAGGATATAAGCTGAACATCAACAAAAGCAAAGCGAGGTAAATGAGTTTTGCTATTTGGGGAGCAAAATAACTGATGATGGTCGAAGTAGAAAAGCTATAAAATGTAGACTGGCAATGGCAAGAAAAGCGTTCCTGAAGAAGAGAAATTTGTTAAGATCGATTATAGATTTAAGTGTCAGGAAGTCATTTCTGAAAGTATTTGTATGGAGTGTAGCCATGTATGGAAGTGAAACATGGACGATAAATAGTTTGGACAAGAAGAGAATAGAAGCTTTCGAAATGTGGTGCTTCAGAAGAATGCTGAAGATTTATTTATTTAATCGTGTCCAAGCCATAGACAACCCACATATTACATATACACACAAATACAAATACAAGACACATATGTATAAGTAAAACAAACCCAAAATGGGGAGTCACATTACAATATAAACATAGTATATATATCATATCACATCGCGCCAAAATTCAGCGCATTTAACTGCCACTGCCGTAGCGTTTGCCAGATCTTCTTTCCTGCACACTTCCCCCATGTTGCTGCATTCCAGGAGGTGGTCCATTGTTTGGGTCTGTCCGCACTGGCACGTGTCCGTCCCGTCTCGGTATCCCCATTTACACATGTTTACGTTGCATCTGCCCACCTCAGTTCGTAGGCGGTTGAGGGTTCTCCATAATGGCCATTTTAGTTCATTTCCAGAGGCCAATTGTTCGTTGGGTGAGATTAGAGGTGCCTGGTCTCCCGTAGGCAGTGTTATTTACATTTTGGCAATCTGGCCTTTTGTTTTGAGGTTCCGATCGGTTGAACTGAGGTGAGGAAACTCCGTCTTGATTTTAGACGTGTGTGTGGAGGGTTTTGTCCGAAGAGAGGATGGCGCTTGTCACGCAGCTGCTTGAGGCGCTCTGCTTCGCTTGCTATAGCTCGTCTGATGTTGGGTGGAGCTATTCCACTAAGCAAATAAAGTTGGCTAACCGGGGTGGGTCTTAGGCATCCCGTGATTATGCGACAGGCATCGTTCAGCAGAGGATCCACTCGTTTCGCATGCGCTGATCTTTCCCAAACTGGGGCAGCGTATTCAGCAATCGAGTAGCAGAGTGCAAGTGCCGATGTACGTAAAGTATGTGGGTCGGCACCCCATTTTGTGGAGATGAGCTTACTCAGAAGGTTGTTTCTTGTTGATAGTTTGCCCCTGACCTTGACTACATGATGTCTGTAAGTAAGTGTGCGATCAAGGGTGACGCCTAAATAACAAGGAGTGCTGCTGAACGCAATCCGTTGGTTGTTCCACGTGATGTTTAGGGTATGTTTGGCGTCTCGATTTCGAAGACGGAATAGGCAGGATAATGTTTCGTTCGGGCGTAGGCAGTTGGCTTCGTAGTATGGCGTTAGACCTTTGAGGGCATTCGTAAGGCTAATTTCTATGTCGTTAAAGTTTCAACCCTGCACGGCTATTGCAAGATCATCCGCGTAAGCAAAGCTCCTAGTCCCTGGTGCAACTGGTTGATCATTCACATATATATTGAAAAGAGTGGGTGCGAGGACACTGCCTTGGGGTAGTCCATTTTTCTGGATACGCCATCGGCTTCGCTTCCCTCCTAGGTTTACGATGAACCGTCTGTTGCTGAGAAGAGTTGATATAATTTGTATGAGCCCGAAATCATTGGTCATAGCGTATATTTTAGTGAGCAGCAGTTTGTGATTTACAGTGTCGAATGCGGATGAGAGGTCGACAAGTACGGCTCCAGTAATTAGACGATTCTCGTACCCATGCTCTATAAACTGGGTAAGATTCAAGACCTGTCCAGCGCAAGTTTTCCACAGGGCGAAACCCCGCCTGTTCAGGAATTATCTGATGATCAATATTAGGCACAAGTCGGTTCAGCAGCATGCGCTCGAACACCTTGTACAAGCAGCAAAGTAATGTTACCGGTCTGAAATTTTTTGGCTCGTCCAATGGTTTGCCGGGTTTTGGAATGGCTATGACCTTGCCCTTTCTCCAGATTTTCGGGATGTTGTTTAGCCGGATACAAGTATTGAAAAGTAGGAGCAGCCAGTTTTTCGTGTACTCGCCAAATTTAAGGATCTGTTCATTTCTAAGGTCGTCTAGCCCTACTGCTTTGCGAGGTTTCAGAGATTTAAGTGTGGACTCTAGCTCTTCGATGGTAAATGGACGGCTGTAGTAGTTCGTGTCACTTTCGCCCCTTCTTATTGGGATGGTTTTTGCTGGAATCTTCGTTTTCCCATTAAGAACGAGTTGGTGCGCTATTTGGTTGGCTGTTACTCTTGGTGCTTCCGTTTGCTGCTTAGGGTCATTATTTAGCTTCTTAATTGTCTTCCAGGCAATCCGGCTAGAATGTTTCATGTCTACACTTTCTATTAGATGTTGCCATTCTTCTCGGCGCTTCTCGATTAGCTGGTCGGTAAGTGCATTTGCAAGTTCAAGAGTTTCTTCAGAGAATGGGTTCTCCTCATACTTTTTCTTATATGCATCGTATAGCTGCCGGCTGTCTTTCGCTAGGCCCGGTACAAACTCCGTTCTGCAGCCCCTAGGGATAGACTTTCTTGATACATTCTGGACGATTTCTATGAACTTATCGTAGTTGCTGGGTGTTGGTTCTAGAGTTTGCAGCTTTTCGTCGATTCCAATTGCGAAACCTTCCCAGTTTGCCCTCTTGAAATTAAATCTTCGTCGAAATGGAATCCCCACTGGCACCACTGCTGAAGTAACTGTGAGTTTGATGGGTCTATGTTGGGAGTGTGGAATAGGACCCAGGACATCTTTCACGCACTCAGTTACCAAGTTCTGGCTGACGAAGGCGAGGTCAGGGTTGTATCCCCTTTGCCACCTGCCGCTGTTAAAAGATGGGGGGAGTTTGGCTTCGTGTATGAGACAGAGTGGTTCAGCATCTGCCCATGTCCCCACTTTGAGTCCGTCTTCATTAGATTCATTGTATCCCCAGCGTGTATGGTGACTATTGAAGTCACCCATTACAATACTGCCCGTGGGAAGGGGAATATTGCGCGGTAGGTCGTATTCGAATGGCGTATTTGGAGGCTTATATATTTATGTTATTGTCATATGATTAGTCTCAACTCTGAGAAGTTCAATGTTGTTTTTGTCTGAAAGTTGAAACCCGTCGTAGGCTACTCCCTCTCGAATGAAAATTGCACTTCCGTATTGATCGTCAGGCCGTTCGATTGCCAGTTTCATGCCCGCAATTTTAGATCTATTGCTGTTTGGGCCTCGGTGCGTTTCCTGTAGGCATAGGACGTGACATTCGTTCCATCTGCACAAATCAGCCATGCTGAAGATTAGATGGGTAGATCACATAATTAATCAGGAGGTACTAAATAGAATTGGGGGGGAAGAGGAGTTTGCGGCACAACTTGACAAGAAGAGGGGACCGGTTGGTAGGACATGTTCTGAGGCATCAAGGGATCAGAAATTTAGCATTGGAGGACAGCGTGGAGGGTAAAAATCGTAGAGGGAGACCAAGAGATGAATACACTAAGCAAATTCAGAAGGATGTAAGTTGCAGTAGGTACTGGGAGATGAAGCAGCTTGCACAGGATAGAGTAGCATGGAGAGCTGTATCAAACCAGTCTCGGGACTGAAGGCCACAACAACAACATCTCTCTTATGGTTACGCGCCAGCTCCTCGTTCAGCAAGAGTTCGACTTCTTTCAGTGTATTTCCGAAGCCCTCCACATTGTCTCCGCATTTACCTATCAGATCTTGTTGGTAACGTGTCGGCAGCTTCATGTAGCAAATACGGATAATCTCGTTATTCGTATACGGCTTGTCTAGTAATTCATTTTTCTTGACCATCTGGTCAAGGAATTTCACTGCGCTTTTGAAGCTTGCAGTTTCCATGTCTTTAGCCATCATCATTTCGTGTTGTATTCTGGTCTACGTACTTTGTGACCAGTATCGATTGAGAAATATTGACCGACTCTGAAGACTTCCTACATTTAAGCATCGTTTCTGCCACCAACCCTACTAAATGTGCAAATACAAAATCGATCTGTTCCGCGCTGGCCAATGCGGTGGCAGTGCTTCTGTGAATTGGGAGATAAAAGTCCGTGGGTGTATTGCGTTATTGCCCTCTCGATAGTGTTGGAATCTTCGTAGGCTTAAGTATTTTTCATGGTCGAACTGCTCCTCGTATCTTGGAGCACGTTCATTTCCATGACACTGCTGTATACCGTAGTGTGTCGGCGGTGTACTGTCTCCTCCGTTCGTACTGATTTGTGTTTCCGTACTACCGGACTCTCCGCTCTGCGAGTTGCACCGTTGCAGAGGTAAACAGTTCTCACGGCTGCTTCGTACCGACCTCGGCTCGGCAACCGTGAGGGCCACCGTATCTTTCCCCATCACGACCTGTCTAGCTGCTTGAATGGGACTTGGTTCATAAGTGGGAGGTGGAGGACCTGACTGCTCCTGTTCCGTGCTACTTGCACTGCCACCGTTCAGAAACTCTGTGTCCCCAGCTAGCGGTGTTACATTTCCTGCGCTCTCTTGTGATTGCACCACGTCCCCAGTTATCTGCTTGCGAAGATTTTCGCGTTCTTGCTGCAACTATCTGCGCGACCCTTTCGTTGATGAACTTTTCCATCTACCCCACTCTCTCTTCAACTACTTCCTCGACATTAATGTGTAATGACTTTCCCGCAACTTTCGCCAGTTTGCCCAGGCGATGTTTCAGTTTAGTCAGTCCCTTTTTTCCGACGGAGGTCGCCGTCTTAGTTTCCTCGCGAGCCTCTTGGGCAATCCGTTTCGCACCGCGTGCGTCTCGTCTCGCCAGAACTGCGTCCTTTTTAACTTCGCCTAACTCTTTCTTAATTTTTTGCTCGAAGGAAAGCATTTTTGTTTCCAAACCTGTACGCATCCCATCTAATTTCTCGTCGGTCTTTCTGCTTTGTGCGTCTAAATTTTCCATGATATCATTCTTGTTTTCATCCATCTTCCTTATCAATTGCGCGAGCGACCACTCATTTATCGTCGCAGTTCCTCCAGGACTTCGCGGTCTCCGCGAGTGCCTAGCTTTCTCTACCCGGTATCGTTACGGTTAGATTCGTGTCCGGTTGGTCTTCTTACGGTGCTAGCTCGACTTGCCCCAAACGCCAGAGGCCCAGTGTAGCAACGTCAGGTTGGTATCGGACTATAATTCTCCTGCGGTTCAAATTAATTTTACTACCACGGTACTCGAATTCAACTTCAGATTCGGAGTTGTCTCCTTCACCACCAGTATATCCATAACCTCTGCTAGCCAAGTTACCTGTGATGGCTCGTTCTGCCTGCATTTGCTCATATTGAAACGGAACCTCGTGAACTTCTGCACCTACCAACATTCTATTTTCCTCATTATGGCCTTCCCTATTTCACTCACGAGCCTGTGTTCGCTTTTCCGCCTTGACCTGGCTACGCGTCATCATGTACTAACGATTGTTACCCCCAAAATTACAATTAACTACACAAAAATGCAGCACACAAAACACAAATCAAATCACAAAAGAATTCACATAAAACTTACAGCAAAAGACAAGAAGAAGAGAAAAAAAATTTGGACGATTTAGCGAAAATTGCACTTATGCACGATATAGGAAGCCCATGAACTGCGCGATTTCTGTGTCACTGTCCCACCAATATTTCAACATAGTCGTAGGTTATTCTCTCGCGTCAATACATATTCAAGAACATACAAACTACATGATGTATCAAATATCCTGAAAAACGAAAAACAAAAAAATAAAAAAATCACAACGATACAGCAATAAAACAAGAAATCATTTATCTTATATCGCACAATTGCTGCGTCAAACCTTCTGACTTATTCAGTAGCTAGAGTTTCCTTCCAACACCACAACGAATAGCTGAAATTAGGGTCGTCTTTAACAAAAATTTAGAAAATCCGACTACGTCACAAAAAATGCCTATTTATGAACAATCCTGGCTGCGGTCGCCATGTGTAAACTTATTTGTCCGTCGCTGACATAGTAGATCGCAAACCTTCTTTCCTTTCCGTCTGGGCAACGTGTGCAGTGACTAGAGTACATGTAAAGCTTACTGGGACAGGATAATGCTAGCTACAATGAAGTCGATAATTCGATTACAATATTGGCATTTTAATTTGATATCCCCCACAACTGACAAAATTTACAAAAAATGTGAATTTCTTTGTCTACCCACACACTCCTGAGAATGGCACATTAACAATTTGCAATTGCGCGCCCCTATTACCGGCAGCTACGTTAATAAATACTCGGCACCTCTCAAGGATAACTACCAGATCAAGAATATTAGGTAAGTTGTTGTAAGTGGTTAAGCGTTGGTGAAAATCTCGCTTATGAGCACACAAAGAGCTCTAACCGCAGAACTCTGCACGGAACACGCGTTGGTGCAGTGCTGCGATACAGACCGTCTATCTCCCTTGGAAGACGATGGCCAAGACGCCGTCTCCAAATCTGTACCGCTCGATGGCTGAAGGCGAATACTGCTCGAGAGTGCAGGGAATACTGCTCGAGAGTGCCTCATATTAATCATAATTCGACAGAATCATGATCTGATGCCCTTGCCAGTCCCTTTAATACTAATGTTGGTAAGCTAATGTGTAAGGGCCCATGTCCTGGCACCTTACACATGGAAGGAAATACATGTCTTACTTACGGTGCAACATACTGTATGAATAAACACGTATCGCCGGCCGGAGTGGCCGAGCGGTTAAAGGCGCTACAGTCTGGAACTGCACGACCGCTACGGTCGCAGGTTCGAATCCTGCCTCGGGCATGGATGTGTGTGATGTCCTTAGGTTAGTTAGGTTTAAGTAGTTCTAAGTTCTAGGGGACTTATGACCACAGCAGTTGAGTCCCATAGTGCTCAGAGCCATTTGAACCATTTTTTGAAACACGTATCTCTAATTAACAAGCTACGATGTTCTTCAACATGAGGCTGTATAGTGTTATGTAATACTCATTAGAACACTTGTAAATAAAAGAATAGGAGAATTAGTTAAATCCGAAATAAATTGTGAGAGAATATACGAATAAAAGACACATTACAAAGTTGTGAATTACTCTAATGACCTCCCGAACAGAATGAAGAAAGAGAGCTCGAAGGAAGATTTTGATTCTGAATTAGCCTTCTTGGGTATCATCATAATATTTGCTTCAGTTATGCTGGTAGCATATTAAAAATGAAACCCTCAAAAAAATGACTCAAATTGCTCTGAGCACTATGGGACTTAACTTCTGAGGTCATCAGTCCCCTAGAACTTAGAACTACTTAAGTCTAACTAACCTAAGGACTTCACACACATTCATGCCCGTAGCAGGATTCGAACCTGCGGCCGTAGCGGTCGCGCGGTTCCAGACTGTAGCGCCTAGAACCGCTCGGTCACCACGGCCGGTGAAACCCTCTACATACAGACACCTGTCTGTGCAATGCTTAGTAAGGTGTTATCCATTGCATACTGTATTTCGCTTCAGTGAATTTTACATTTTGATGTTGTCAAGAATATACCCCGTTAGTTAGAATGCCGAGACACTTAAACAACAGCCTGCAAGAAAATCGAGAACTGACATCGTGGATCAGTCTGAATGATATTTTTCGTACAGAGAATATTTTCATGGCTCCACAGAGACATCTCAGAATATAATAACGTACGATATAAGAGTGTAAAGTAAGCAATGAATACAAGCCTTCGTTTTTCTGTCTCGTGGACAGAGGAGGTTACTCTAATATTGAAGATGACAGCATTCTGTTTCTGTACAATGCCTTTAACGTGATACTTTGAAGAAAGCTTTCCATCTGCCCCGATTATAATAACTTAAAATGTCGACTTCAATGACTGTTTGACAAACCTGAGAAAAATTTCAAGTCTTCAAGATTTCAGCGTCAGGAACTGTAGGGATTGTGTGTTGCTGCTGTTAGGCATTAATCTGTTCTCTGAAAGTCATGTCCTCATATTATCGAATACACCATTAACTACATTATTTACATAACATTCCCCATCTTTTGCAATAACACTTGCGTGGACTGCAAAGAGAAAAACAAAGTATTCAGACGAGAGGTATACGGGTAATGTCTACAGCGCCTGCAAATGATGATTCCTCAACGTTATTGTGATATTCTGATGATTTTTATTTAATAATAGCTTCACTTCTTCCATTAACTTGTATAAAAGTCGTGAAGTTTAAAGTGTCCTACTTTAACTTAAAATGTCTCTGTTCAGTTTATAGTACGCAATAACAATCTGTGAACAAATACTTTTCCTGGCTAAAGGGCTACAGCAAAAAGCCAGTTCAATAAATAAAAAATGAACTGTTACGTTGCAAGCACAGATAATTAGAAAATTTGTAAGACGCTGTAGTCCATGCAACCAGGATTTACAGGATTACTGCTCTTCCTTATGATACTGCTTGAAGCTTTTTCTAGCAGTCATTACAGGTATTCGGGCCTCGAATGTGAGGGCGAATATCTACACAAGCTGCTAAGTTATACGAATGGTCGTAATTTACAAACGAGTTCATAAATGTGACTACTAGGAGACAACAACAAACCAAACAGACATCAATATCGTTAGCCTTTTAAAACAACGCCGAAACCTAGTTGCTGAGAATGCTTGTGGTGTTTATGTTGATAGTGGAACATAGAACCACTGTACAAAGTACTTCTGCAGGTCTTTCCCCTATTTCTACAGTGACGCAGTCTCTGATTTTCTGTCTTATGCTTCTACTCACCCCATGAACCATGGACCTTGCCGTTGGTGGGGAGGCTTGCGTGCCTCAGCGATACAAATAGCCATACCGTCGGTGCAACCACAACGGAGGGATATCTGTAGAGAGGCCAGACAAACGTGTGGTTCCTGAAGAGGGCAGCAGCCTTTTAAGTAGTTGCAGCGGATACAGTCTGGATGATTGACTGATCTGCCCTTGTAACACTAACCAAAACGGCCTTGCTGTGCTGGTACTGCGAACGGCTGAAAGCAAGGGCAAACTACAGTCGTACTTTTTCCCGAGGGCATGCAGCTTTACTGTATGGTTAAATGATGATGGCGTCCTCTTGGGTAAAATATTCCGGAGGTAAAATAGTCCCCCATTCGGATCTCCGGGCGGGGACTACTCAGGAGGACGTTGTTATCAGGAGAAAGACAACTGGCGTTCTACGGGTGGGACCGTGGAATGTCAGATCCCTTAATCGAGTTGGTAGGTTAGAAAATTTAAAAAGGGAAATGGATAGGTTAAAGTTAGATATAGTGGGAATTAATGAAGTTCGGTAGCAGGAGGAAGAAGTCTTCTGGTCAGGTGACTACAGGGTTATAAACACAAAATCAAATAGAGGTAATGCAGGAGAAGGTTTAATAATGAATAGGAAAATAGTAATGCGGGTAAGTTACTACAAACAGCGTAGTGAACGCATTATTGTGGCCAAGATAGACGCGAAGACCCCACGCCTACCACAGTAGCTCTGCAGATGACAAAGAGATTGATCAAATGTATGATGAGAGAAAAGAAATTATTCAGATAGTGAAGGGAGACGAAAATTTAATTGTCGTGGGTGACTGGAACTCGATAGTAGGAAAAGGAAGAGAAGTAAATGTAGTAGGTGGATATGGAATGGGATTAAGGAATGAAAGAGGAAGCCGCCTGGTAGAATTTTGCACAGAGCATAACTTAATCATACCTAACACTTGGCTCAAGAATCATAAAAGAAGGTTGTATATATGGAAGAAGCCTGGAGGAGATACTGGAAGGTCTCAGATAGATTATATATAGGTAAGACAGAGATTTAGGAACTAGGTTTTAAATTGTAAGACATTTACAGGGGCAGATGTGGTCACAGACCACAATCAATTGGTTATGAGCTGTAGATCAAAACTGAAGAAACTGCAAAAATGTGGGAATTTGAGGAGATGGGACCTGGATAAACTGAAAGAACCAGAGGTTGTAGAGAGCTTCAGGGAGAGAATTAGGGAACGATTGACGAGAATGGGGGAAAGTAATACAGTAGAAGAAGAATGGGTAGCTTTGAGAGATGAAATAGTGAAGGTAGCAGAGGATCAAGTAGATAAAGAAAGAGGGCTAATAGAAATCCTTGGGTAACAGAAGAGATACTGAATTTAATTGATGAAAGGAGAAAATATAAAAATGCAGTTAATGAAGCAGGCAAAAAGGAATACAAACGTCTCAAAAATGAGATCGACAGGAAGTGCAAAATGGCTAAGCAGGGATGGCTAGAGGACAAATGTAAGGATGTAGAGGCTCATATAACTAGGGGTAAGGTAGATACTGCCTACAGGAAAATTAAAGAGACCTATGGAGAAAAGAGAACTACCTGCATGAATATCAAGAGCTCACATGGAAACCCAGTTCTAAGCAAAGAAGGGAAAGCAGAAAGGTGGAAGTAGTTTACAAAGGGTCTATACAACGGCGATGTTCTTGCGGACAATATTATACTAATGGAAGAGAATGTCGATGAAGATGAAATACGAGATATGATACTGCGTGAAGAGTTTGACAGAGCACTGAAAGACCTAAGTCGAAACAAGGCCCCGGGAGTAGATAACATTCCATTAGAACTACTCACAGCCTTGGGAGAGCCAGGCCTAACAAAACTCTACCATCTAGTGAGCAAGATGTATGAGACAGGCGAAATACCCTCAGACTTCAAGAACAATATAATAATTCCAATCCCAAAGAAAGCAGGTGTTGACAGATGTGAAAATTACCGAACTATCAGTTCAATAAGCCACGGCTGCAAAATACGAACACGAATTCTTTACAGATGAATGGAAAAACTGGTAGAAGCCGACCTCGGGGAAGATAAGTTTGGATTCCGTAGAAATACTGGAACACGTGAGGCAATACTGACCCTACGACTTATCTTAAGAAATAGATTAAGGAAAGGCAAACCTACGTTTCTAGCATTTGTAGACTTAGAGAAAGCTTTTGACAATGTTGACTGGAATACTCTCTTTCAAATTCTGAAGGTGGCAGGGGTAAAATACAGGGAGCGAAAGGCTATTTACAATTTGCACAGAAACGAGATGGCAGTTATAAGAGTCGAGGGGCATGAAAGGGAAGCAGTGGTTGGTCAGGGAGTGAGACATGTTATTCAATCTGTATATTGAGCAAGCAGTAAAGGAAACAAAAGACAAATTAGGAGTAGGTATTAAAATCCATGGAGAAGGAATAAAAACTTTGAGGTTCGCCGATGACATTGTAATTCTGTCAGAGACAGCAAGGGACTTGGAAGAGCACTTGAACGGAATGGACAGTGTCTTGAAAGGAGGATATAAGATGAACATCAACAAAAGCAAAACGAGGATAATGGAATATAGTCGAATTAAGTCGGGTGACGCTGAGGGAACCAGATGAGGAAATGAGACACTTAAAGTAGTAAAGGAGTTTTGCTATTTGGAGAGCAAACTAACTGATGATGGTCGAAGTAGAGAGGATATAAAATGTAGACTGGCAATGGCAAGGAAAGCGTGTCTGAATAAGAGAAATTCGTTAACATCGGGTATAGATTTAAGTGTCAGGAAGTCGTTTCTGAAAGTATTTGTATGGAGTGTAGCCATGTATGGAAGTGAAACATGGGCGATAAACAGTTTGGACAAGTAGAGAATAGAAGCTTTCGAAATGTGGTGCTACAGAAGAATGCTGAAGATTAGACGGGTAGATCACATAACTAATGAGGAGGTTTTGAATAGATTTGGGGAGAAGAGGATTTTGTGGCACAACTTGACAAGAAGAAGGGACCGGTTGGTATGAAATGCTCCGAGGCATCAAGGGATCACAAATTTAGCATTGGAGGGCAGTGTGGAGGGTAACAATCGTAGAGGGAGACCAAGAGATGAATAAAATAAGCAGGTTCAGAAGGATGTAAGTTGCAGTAAGTACTGCGAGAATAAGCAGCTTGCACAGGATAGTGTAGCATGGAGAGCTGCATCAAACCAGTGTCTTGACTGAAGACCACAACAACAACATGCTTCTACCGCTGTTGACTCTTCAACTATTGTCACCATTAAGTTAACTTTGTGTCTGTGGTCCACTAATAAATAGCACGCAAGGGTTTGAGTTCCTCATCGCCACTTAAGTATCACAGCTTCACAGTAACTAGGAGGTCACTAACACGAATTGTGTATCGCGCGGAAACAAAGAGCGAGGCTAAGTCGCTAGCCAAAAGTGCAGTGCAAACCGTACGTTAGGACTACAAGTAACGTGAGGCCTAATATCACTACCGATGGACTAAAGCCAATATCGTCATTCACGATAACATTCTTTCCATCAGAGTTCAGAGTAAAAATTCAGGTCCAGAAAACGAAGTATTTGAGACCTGCACGATTAGTCTCGAACTTCTTCGTCGGTATGAGAGAGATGCTCAACCAAATCCAATAGGAGACGATACAACAAGGGCGTTACGCATGGCTGAGGGCCGTACTTACTACATTCAGAGAGCTGACGTTCCAGAACGAATCAGAACACACTCCTCCTTCAAAGAGGCGTATATCTCGTGTAATGGCCAAATGGACAAAATGAAAGAAATTTGACCCTATAAAGAGCAGACCGGTAGTTTTTCATCCCACGTAACACTGACGAGTGGCGTTGGAAGTATGAAGTGTGAAAAACATCAGAATATTAAATTAACTCCGCCACTCACCCAGCTGGTGACTAACGAAGTACAAATGTAGATGAAGATCACTGCTCAACGCTCAGAAACTTCCAATCGCTTTATGTATTCAGTATTCAATAAAGTACGATGTATCCAGATACCATCTGGTGGTCACCCGTGTCTACGTGGCTTTGTTTTGAACGACGTAGAATGCCAGTAGTATTTCGTCGCCATAGAAATTATTGGAAAATGTCGCCCAAAATGTTGCCACTCGGTGAGTGAAAAACTCTAAGTATCCAGTGCTTCCGAAGCAAATTTGTGGTTCGCCCACACATATGAGAGGTTGAAATGCCATCATCGGCTGTTCTGTGATATTTATAGAACATCCATGGTAATCAACGACAACTGTACTGCTGGAACCTTCTGATCACTTACTCGTGTTGTATAAAACGGGCCAACATTGTGGTTCGTCTGGGATGTGAAAGTTTGCTTATGCAGGCGCGAGGTGACGAAGCAGCAGTGCAAGAGTGCGGGCCAGTTGCCCCACACTTACCATTTATGGCCTGTCGAACCTACTTGGAACATACGGACCGAGTGACGTGGCGCAATGGTTAGCACACTTAACTCGCATTCCGGAGGACGACGGTTCAAACCTGCGTCTGATCTTCCTGATTTAGGTTTTCCGTGATGTCCGTAATTCGCTTCAGGCAAAAGACGGGATGGTTCCTGTTACGTCTGCCACAAACGGCCCCTGCCAGGCAGACTACACTCAAGACACCCCTGTGTACCGTATAACATACACATGCAGTTGCAGGCGCAACCAAGAGGAAAACAATTTTTCAAACCAGACTTGCTAGAGACTAATGCGAACCTTTTTCTGCAGAGGTCGCCTCACAGATACAGGGAAATTTGGAGTACTCGGCCGGCCTCCGCCGGCTTTATAAGGCCAGCGCAGCAGCAGTACAGCCATGTCACCATCCATAACACAGGTTCCTACACCTTTTTCCCCTCCGCCGGTGTGCCCCAAGGCACCGTCCTCTCCCCCCTTCTGTACCTTTTGTACACGACGGACATGCCGCCGCCGTCACCCCCCATCCACCTTCTCCAGTTTGCCGATGACACCGCCTTCCTTGCCCTTGCCCCCACCCTGCAGCGCTCCCAACACCTTCTCCAATCCCATCTAGACCGGTTCACCGCTTGCTGCAACCAGTGGTTGCTCAAGGTCAGTCCCTCCAAAACCCAGGCGATCATTGTAAGCAAAACCACCCCTTCCTTCCGCCTCCTTGATTTCTATCTCACCATCTATGGCCGTCCTATCGCCCTCACTCCCACCCTTAAGTACCTTGGCGTCGCCCTCGACCGTCGCCTCTGCTGGACTCCCCATCTCCGGACAATCCAAGCCAAGGCACGCTCCCGACTCAGTCTCCTCAAGCTCCTCTCCGGCCGTACGTGAGGTCTGGAACCCTCCACCATCCTCCACACCTATAAATCCCTCATCCGCCCTATCCTTTGTTACGCCCATCCGGCTTGGATCTCCGCCCCCCCCCCCTACCTTTTATAAATCTCTCCAAATTCTTGAACGCCATGATCTCCACCTCGCCTATCGCATCCGTCTCTCCTCCCCCACGCGGATCCTATACGATCTCATCCCCTTCCCCCACCTCCTCCTTTTCCTTGAAAGGATACGGATCCTGTACACCTCCTGCAAACTCGATCCTCCTCACCTGCTAGTCTCCCCGATCCTCTCTCTCCCCCGCCCGCTGCCGCGCCTGTATTCCCACGTCCCACCTGGTCTCCATCTCTCCACCCTCCTTACCCTCTCCCAAGGCGGCTTCCGCCAACTCCCTCTCCCTGATGATGCCCTCCTCCCCTCCATCTACCCCTCCTGCCAACTTTGATCCTCCCACCCTCCTCCTGCGTTTGCTCCTCTGGGCACCCTCCCTCCCTTCTCTCCCTCTTCCCTCCCTCCTCCATTTCTCCCCACTCCTCCCCTGGGCTTTCCCTCCCCTGTCCCTCTCCTCCTCCCCCCATCTCCTCAGCCATTGGCATCCTTGTTGTCCCCTCTCCCCCACCTCACCCTTATTCGCCTCTTGGCAGGTCCCTGGACTCGCACACGCTAAGTGGACATTCGCGTGCCGGAGATCATCGCCATCAGTGTCTCGTGTGTGCCGTCGTGTTTAGTGTTCAGTGTTCACCGTCACACTCTATCGTTCACCAGTGCCATCGTCATCTTCAGTGTTTGTGCTTCGTGTCAACAGTTTGTAGTGTGGATTGTCATCGAGTGTGAACGGCTTCATGTATTTTTTTATGTTCATGTGTCTACCGTTTTTTCCCGCCGTTTTTCCAAGTCATGTATCTTCTCTGTTTATATCATTGTGTTATATTTGGCTGAAGAGCGGCGTATTGTGCTGCTGCCAGCCTACCTGTTCTATAGGTTTTAAAATCACAATAAAGAAAAAAAAAGCAGTACAGCCAGTTTCTCGCCGAGCTAAGACCAGCTCCGACGGACCTCACCATCGCTCTTGATGAATGGTCTTCCCTAATCCGATGGGACCCATGACCACGCCGTTTTGTCTCCTCCCCCCAAATAAATCAACCTACCAACATACAGTGACGGTTAGATATAGATGATATAGCTTGGCTTAATCTAATTTCGCAGGCCGTACAACAAGTGCATGCACCCATGTGGTAGGATTAGCGACTTCGACTAGTAATCAAAATATCGTGGGTTCCGCAATCTAACCTTATTCCTTTTAGAATAAAAATAAAAAATATGCCGGTAGAAGACTCGCGGCACAAGAAGCCACTCGTTCTGCCAGCGGCCTCGTCAAAGAAGGCAGAGCAGCGGACACCCGTTCAGGGCACTCTCTTTCCATCGGAGTGGGAAACTGCCTCTAAAAGGAGGAAGATCTAGCAATGATCAGCGGCAAGAGGACGCAGAACGCATTGGACACCACTGCTTAAATACATACGATGTGTATCCACAGGGCACGTGGCCCGTACTTCAAGAAAGTGTCCTGATGATCTCTCCATTGGCAAAAGGTTCTGGGCTAGTCCAGCAAGGGAGGTGAAACCATCAGTAATAGATTATATAACCAACGAAAGGATAAAGTTCTACGAGCCAGGGCGTGGATTGTCAGAAGTTTGAACGTGGTAGGGAAGCTAGAAAATATGAAAAGGGAAATGCTGAGGATCAGTCTAGATGTAGTGGGAAACAGTGAACTGGAAAGAAGTGCAGGATTCGTGGTCAGGCGAGTATAGGGTAATATCAAAGGCAGCATAAAATATTATAACGGGAGTATGAATCGTTATGAATCGGATGGTAGGTCAGAGTTGCCGTGAGCACTTCAGTGATAGGGTTGTTCTTATCAGAATTGTCAGCAAACCAAAAAGGTCAACGGTAGTTCCAGTATATATGCCGATGTTGCAAGCAGAAGATAATGAGCTGGAGAAAATGAATGAGGATTTTAAATGGATAATTCAGCTTGCGAAGGGAGATGGAAGTCTAATAGTCACTTGGGATTGAAATGTGATTTTAGGTGGAAGAATGGAAGAAAGTGTTACTGGAGACTTAGGGTTCTGTAGTAGGAATGAGAAAGGAGAAAGACAAGCTGAATTCGGCAATAAATTTCAGTTAATAGCGAATACTCTGTTCAAGAATCACAAGACGTCGGGGTATACTTTGAAAATAACGAAAGATACTGGCATATTCCAGTTACAATACGGCATGGTTAGATAGAGATCCAAAATCACATACTAGATTGTAAAGCGAACCCGCGAGCAAATATAGACTTGTATCACAATTTAATAGTGAGGAGGGTGAAGTTTAAGGGACTTATCAATGCACAAACGAATGAGATATGGAAGTTCCAAGGAATGAAGAGATACGCTTGACGTTCTCTCAGCTTATACATACCGATATAATGAATAGCTCAGTAGACAGTTCAGTTTAAGAGCAATGGACATCACTAAAATGGGCAGTCATAGAAGTTTGAAAGAGAAACATAGTTTCAAGAAACGTAACTGCGAAGAAACCGTGGCTGAAGAAGAAATACATCAGTAGGTTGACGAAAGAAGAAAATATAACAATTATCAGGAAAATTCTGAAATAAGGAAATAGAAGTCACTTAAGAGCGAAATAAACAGGAAGTGCGGAGAAGCTAAGGCAAAATGGCAACATGAAAAATGTGAAGAAATGGAAAAGAAATGATAATAAGAAGAACTGACTCAGCATACCGAAAAGTCAAAACAACCTTTGGTGAAGATAAAATCAATAGCGGTAATATTACGAGTTCAATGGGACTTCCACTGTTAAATTAAGAGGAAAGGGTGGATAGGTGTAAGAAGTACAGTGAAGGCATCTTTAAGGGCGAGTAGATATCTGATTAGTGATGGAAGAAGAAACAAGAGTTGATGGCGGAGAGATAGGAGAGTCAGTATTAGAATCAGAATTTACAAGCCCTTTGGACGGCTTAAGATCGAATAAGGTAGAAGGGATAGATAACATTCCATCCAAATTTGCCGGCCGAGGTGGCCGAGCGGTTCTAGGCGCTACAGTCTGGAACCGCGCGACCACTATGGTCACAGGTTCGAATCCTGCCTCGGGCATGGATGTGTGTGATGTCCTTAGGTTAGTTAGGTTTAAGTAGTTCTATGTTCTAGGGGACTGATGACCTGAGCAGTTAAGTACCATAGTGCTCAGAATCATTTGAACCATCCAAATTTCTAAAATCGTTGGGGTAATTGGCAACAATACGACTATTCACGTTGGTGTGTAAAATGTGCACTGACCAGCCAGAACATTTTGACCACCGACCTACTATGGATATAAATCCGTCGAGGTGATTGCAGCGTCACCTGGCGAGGAATGACTGCTATCCAGACACACGTACGGACGCACGGAGTGGCCGCACAGTTTGATGCGCCATGTCCCGGATTGCGAGGCCCCTCCCGCAGTAGGTTCGAGTCTTCCCTGGGACAAGGGTGTGTGTGTTGTTCTTAGCATAAGTTAGTTTAAGTAGTGTGTAAGTCTATAAGGCGGCGGTGGCTCCATTACGTTCTGGGGAACATTCACGTGGGTATCCATGTGCCCAGTGGAACCCATGGCAAGGCACCATAACGGCCAAGGGGTATCGTACACTGGTTGCAGACCACGTACACCTCTTCATGTTTCCCGACAGTAGTAGCTTTTTTCAACTAGATAATGCGCCATGTCACACGACCAAGAGTGTGATGGAGTGGTTTAAGGAACATACTGGCGAGTTTCGATTCATGTGCTGGCCACTCAACTCGCCGGACCTGTATACGCAAAGAAATTCGATACTAAAGTACTAAGGAATGACGAGATACGCTTCAACTTCTCTGAGGCTATAGATACATCAATAAAGAATAGCTCAGTAGGCAGTGCAATTGAAGAGGAATGGACATCTTTAAAAAGGTCCTTCACAGAAGTTGGGAAGGAAAACATAGGTACAAAGAAGGTAACTGGAAGACACCATCGGTAACAGAAGAAATACTTCAGTTGATTGATGATAGAAGGAAGTACAAACATGTTCCGGGAAACTCAGGAATACAGAAATACAAGTCGATGAAGAATGAAACAAATAGGAAGTGCAGGGAAGCCAAGACGAAGTGGCTACAAGAAAAATGTGAAGACATCGAAAAAGAAATGATTGTCGGAAGGACAGACTCAGCAGACAGGAAGGTCAAAACAACCTTCGGTGACATTAAAAGCAAGGGTGGTAACATTAAGAGTGCAAAGGGAATTCCACTGTTAAACGCAGAGGAGAGAGCGGATAGGTGGAAAGAATACATTGAAAGCCTCTATGAGGGTGAACATTTGTCTGATGTGATAGAAGAAGAAACAGGAGTCTATTTAGAGGAGATAGGGGATCCAGTATTAGAATCAGAACTTAAAAGAGCTTTGGAGGACTTACGGTCAAATAAGGCAGAAGGGATACATAACATTCCGTCAGAAGTTCTAAAATGATTGAGCGAAGTGGAAACAATACGACTATACACGTTGGTGTGTAAAATGTATGAGTCTGGTGACATACCATCTGACTTTCGGAAAAGCATCATCCACACAAATCGGAAGACGGCAAGAGCTGACAAGTGCAAGAATTATCGCACAATCAGCTTTACAGCTCGTGCATCCAAATTGCTTACAAGAATAAATACAGAAGAATGGAAAAGAAAGCTGAGGATGCGCTAGATGACGATCGGTTTGGCTTTAGAAAAAGTAGAGGCACGAGAGAGAGGTAGTTCTGGCGTTGCGGTTAATAACGGAAGCAAGACTAAAGAAAAATCAAGACACGTTCATCGGATTTGTCGACCTGGAAGAAGCGTTCGACAATGTAAAGTGGTGCAAGATGTTCGAAATTCTGAAAGAAGTAGCGGTAAGCTATAGGGAGAGACGGGTCATATACAATATGTACAACAGCCAAGAGGGAATAATAAGAGTGGACGACCAAGGACGAAGTGCTCGTATTAAAAGGGATTTAAGACAAGGATGTAGCCTTTCGCTCCTATTGTTCAATCTGTACATCGAGGAAGCAATGTTGGAAATAAAAGAAATGTTCAGGAGTTGAATTAAAATTCAAGGTGAAAGGATATCAATGACAGGATTCGCTGATGATATTGCTATCCTGAGTGAAAGTGAAGAAGAATTACATGATATGCTGAATGGAATGAACAGTCTAATAAGTACACAGTATGGATTGAGAGTAAATGGAAGAAAGACGAAAGTAATGAGAAGTAGTAGAAGTGAGAATAGCGAGAAACTTAACATCAGGATTGATGGACATGAAGTAGATGAAGTTGAGGAATTCTGCTTCCTTGGCACTAAGATAACTAATGACGGAGGGAGCAAGGAGGACATTAAAAGCAGACTAGCTATGGCAAAAAATGCATTCCTGGGCAAGAGATATCGGCCTTAATTTGAGGAAGAAATTTCTCAGTATGTGCGTCTGGAGTACAGCATTGTGAGGTAGTGAAAATTGTACTGTGGGAAAACCGAAACAGAAGAGAATCGAAGCATCTGAGATGTGGAGCTACAGACGAATATCCAAAACTAGGTGGGCTGATAAGGGAAGCAATGAGGAGGTTCTACACAGAATCGGAGAGGAAAGGAATACAAGGAAAACACTGACAAGAAGCGCCTAGAACCGCACGGTCACAGCGGCCGGCTTCGCTGGTGAAATACTGTGACGGTAAACATTATGCGGAGTCAAAACTGCTTGTAAAAATTTCGTTTCGCGCCGCAACGTTGTGACGCCCGGCGGGCGCGCAACTAGAGAAACAGCCGAGCCGCATGGGCGCCCGGGTGAACTCCGGTTCCGGCAAGGCGCAGGAAGACCCGGTGGACGCCGGTGTGGCTCGACTGGGTGATCGGTCGGCGCGAGTCGAGGCTCCCCCACCAGTCAAGGCTATGTTCCGCGCAGGTTCGGTGCACCCGCCTGATTGGCGATATATCATCAGTTTTTCCGAAACGTCATCCACACAATTCCGGAAACAGCACTTTCCGAGAAGTGCGAAAGTTATCGCCCAGTTAGCTTAAGGGGACGTGGACGCCATGAATTCCGGAAAATGGTAATCTCTTATTTAGTAAAATTCTGTGATTCTTCTTGATTCCAAATATATAAATTACGTATACTACCTCATCGTTTTCGTTTTCAAATGCCTTTCCAAAGTAGGTGCGGTGCGTGAATGACTAGTTGTCATATTACTGTGACACAAAACTTCGCCTACAATGTCTCGTAATTTAATTTTGGCGATGCTGTTTCCATAGGAACTCGTTTGCCCAATACCATTCAAGAAATGTTGACTGTACCGTGAGCAGGTATTTATTGGAATCGATCTTTCTGTCGATACGTACTGTAGAATACTTGAGTTTAATTACGTTTTTCGTATGAGTTCGTGTTTTAAATTTCTTACGACTCCATGTTTCAAACATTCTGCATCGTAAAATGACAAAAATTAGTATATTTCGTAAATTTTACGATATTCAACACAATTGTGTTGTTGGAAATCGTAAAAATGAAGAAACTGTTACGCCGCATCGAAGTGAGGTTATGCCTACAAGTTCGCCCGGCAATGCTTCAAAATACAAGTTGAAACATCTTACCGAAAATGAACAAGAGGCTGATGTTGTAAATAATGAAAATAACGGTTACGTTTTAATTAGTAAGTACGGAGTGTTCAAAAAGTCTCACCGCAGTGCCGTATGATTGTTAGCCGCGCGTGCCGTATGATTGTTCGCTTGCATGGGTTACATCCCTTCAAGTGGACACTCCCAACATTCTCAGCCAGCGTCAGTAGCATCGTTGGTGTGTGTCGTTACGTGTTGATGTGAACGTATAAGTTTAGTTCCTTTGTTCGTTTGTTTCGTTGTTATCACTGTTGAAATGCTAACCATTGAAGAACGTGTGTTTTTAGTCGAACAAGTGTTCAAAGGTTGCGGTAAATACACAGTTTCAGTTCGTCAAACATATAATTCAGTTTTCCCGGAGGCAACACTCCCACATCGCGATACTGTGCGAGATTTGATTAACAAATTTCGAAGTACGGGTTCAGTGACAGATGCACCGAAAAGTGATTTTCCTAGAGTTTTATCTGAGGATAAGCTACTCGATATTCCCGATAAAATGCAGTGATCTTCTGTACCCATTCATAGGAGAAATTGTGTTAATTGAAATACTGAACGGTTATTTTCAACAAGATGGTGCAACCGCGCATACAGCTCACATTTCAATGTCACTGTTTGCTGATGTTTTTGGTGATCGCATAATTTCACAGGAACTTCGGCCTCCACGATCGCCTGACCTAACACCACCTGACTTTTTCTTCTGGTGTGTAGCGAAAGGAACTGTCTATAAAAATCGTCCAAAATCCATCGATGAATTGAAAACTCCATCATCCGCTTTCACTGCTTCTGTTACAGAAGAAATGTTACAGATTGTGTTTGGAAACATGATTAGACGAATTGCATTGTGAATTCAACTAGAGGGGAGACACTTTCAATATTTAATGTGAAAATTTGTTATTAAAAATGAATATTGAATAATTTAATAACTTATATTTACTGAGTTTTATTTCAGTATATTGACTGCGGCATATGGCACGCGCAGCTAACAATCATATGGCACTGCGGAGAGACTTTTTGAACACTCCGTGCAAGCTTTCCGATTGCTTTATTTTGTTCCTAAACGTAAACACTGTGATACTGAAAAATCCCTTACCTTTGGTGAGGACGTAAGTGAGAGAAGAGACCTATCCAGCAAAATTCCCGTGCAGTCACATGTGTGTAAAATACCATATGTACGCCGGCCGAAGTGGTCGAGCGGTTCTAGGGGCTTCAGTCTGGAACCGCGCGACCGCTACGGTCGCAGGTTCAAATCCTACCTCGGGCATGGATGTGTGTGATGTTCTTAGGTTAGTTAGGTTTAAGTAGTTCTAAGTTCTAGGGGACTGATGACCTCAGATGTTAAGTCCCGTAGTGCTCAGAGCCATTTGCACCAAATGTACAGTGACATCTCCTGTAACATGCACACATACAATGAAGTGAGTATTCATCTTTCTTATGCCGTCACGTGTATTAGGAAAGGAAGAAAAGCAGTCCAGATAATCTGTGCTACGATGGATCTCCCATCGTCACTTGTCAAATATGAGGGGTGAATAAACGCTTGCATGGTCACCTAACTGATGTCAGTGAAGTGTCTGTGCAGACAGAACGAGAGAAACTGTAGATATTTGTCACTATTGATATTGTTGCTGCATGGGACGGTTCCTGGCAGAAGTGAGCCCATAAATTCTGAATGGAGTTGTCACACTTAACTCTGTAGATACAGGCAAGGCACTGGACTATGAATTTCTGAAAAAGCATTGCAAAAGCTTTGTGCCAATAAGATAAACGAACACAAATGTGGCAGAAACTTGAAGGTGCAAAGTGGGTGGTACGGAAAGCAATGGGGCAGTCTCAGTTTTCAGTAGCTCAATTGCTAGACGTGGTGTGCGATACACTCACCACATTGGTGACTCTAAAGGCTTCAATAGTGTTGTGGCTGCTAAACCATGTGGTGAAACTGAAATAAAAAATAATGGAATGTATAGGACATGGGCAGAAGAAAACGGGGGCAAGACTTAGGAAACTCTGCAAAGACATCACAGAAAAAAACTCTCTGAAGGCAAAACAATTGATAGACAAGGCAGACACACCAAAGCGGAACTAGAGAACCTCACAAAATATTATGGTCTAGACATCAGGAGAAAGAGCGAAAATGTCAGTGAGACGAGAAAAGCCATTTGGGCAACTCTGTTTCTTTCACAAAATATCTACTGATGATCATCAACAGCACGGTCACTGCCCAAAAGGAAACACGATGTAAAGAATATTCACAAAAAGGGACACATGCGCACCCCATACCATAAACTGTTATGGTAGAACCACAGCCACTACACACAGACCTTTTACATTCGAAGTTCCTAGGAAAATGTCTACACGACAAAACAAAGAATCTGGATGAAAGCTTCAGTAGTTGCATTTGGGAACAATTGCCAAACATTGTTTTAGATGGCATGTCAGCTTTTTAGATTCGGGTGACGGACGCCATAATATGTTTTAATGATGGAGTAAAAAAGAGATTAAAAACGATGAGTAGACTAGGTATCAAAACTGGGGACAACATGCAAAGTGGGTTGCTAAGAGTGAAGAGGCAACGTGTCACTGAAGCTGGAAAAACTGCACAAAGCACGACAAAGGAGAACAGAATAACAAAGAAAAGAAAGAGAACCAAAGAAGATGACAGCATCAATAAGGTTATGGAGCTGGCGTGTTTTAACATATTATCACTGAGAAGAACATAAGATGCAGATCTTTAGTTTCAGTTTCCCATAATCAAAGTTTTTGCATACTTAGGTATCATTATCTCATCCACTATCATAGCTACAAAAGGAAAATTTTGCATGGATAGTAATATAGTGCTTGCCCACACCGTGAATCACATTATTCAACAATGTATTACATATTTTAATGTGGAGAATCTTCTTAAATTATTAGGAGAAAAAATGGGCTTCTAGAAACATTTTTTTAAATACACGAAACAACAGATTAGTAAATATTCCTGGTTTACTGTTGTAATGAAAGAATGAAATTCGTTTCGACCTTTAGTTTTGAATGGTGTAGATCTACAGTGCACCTAAAATAAATATTTACGTAATTCAGTACGTGAGATAAAAATCAATATTCACTCCAGTACGTATTTCACAGTTCTTAATTCTTTTTTCATATAGAGGTCATAATATACTAATATTTGGTTAAATTTTCATTCCAATATCTAAAGTTTTCGAGTTATTAAATATTCGAATAGTGGTAAAAATTACAGGCCATTACGTCCAAGTTGCTGACAAGAATAATATACGGAAGAATGGAAAATAAAAGTGGGGCCTTGTCAGATGGTTATCAGTTTGGTTTTACAAAAGTAAAGGCACCAGAGAGGCAGTTCCGACGTTTAGGCTGATAATTAATGCAAGACTAAAGAAAAAAAGTCAGGACAAATAATACGATGTGCAAGAACCAATAGGGAACAATGAAAGTGGGAGACCAAGAATGAAGTGCTCGGATTAAAAAGGATGCAAGACACGGATGTAGTCTTTCGCACCTACTGTTCAGGCTATCCATCGAAGAAGTAATGACGGAAATAAATGAAAGGTTCCAGAGTGGAAATAAAATTCAAAGTGGAAGGATGTCAACGATAATTTTCACTGATGTCATTGCTATTCTCAGTGAAATCGAAGAGGAATTACAGGATCTATTAAATGAAATAGAGGGTCTAATGGGTGCAGAATATAGATTGAGAGTAAATCGGAGAAAGATAAAAAGATAATGGTTCAAATGGCTCTAAGCACTATGGGACTTAACATCTGAGGTCATCAGTCCCATAGACTTAGAACTACTTAAATCTAACTAACCTAAGGACATCACACACATCCATGCCCGAGGCAGTATTCTAACCTGCGACCGTAGCAACCGCGTGGTGCCGGACTGAAGCGCCTAGAGCCGCTCGGCTACAGCGGCCGGCAGAAAGACAAAAGAAATGAGAAGAAGCAGAAAGTGAACAGCGAGAAACATAATATAAGGTCTGGTGATCACGAAGTAGATGAAGTTAAAGAATTATACTACCTAGGCAAGAAATGAACCCATGAGGGACGGAGCGAGGAGGAATTAAAAGGCAGACTAGAACTGGCAAAAAGGGCATTCCTAGCCAAGGCGTTAGCATCGAGCAAGAAATTTCTGACAATGTACATTTCGAGCGCAGCATTTTATGGTAGTAAAATAAGAACTGTAAGGAAACTGCAACAGAAGAGAATCTGAGAATTTGAGATGTGGTGTTACACAAGAATGCTGAAAAAATATGGTGGGCTGAGAGGTTAAGGAACGTGTAAATTCTCCGCAGAATCGGCGAGGAAAGGAACATATGGAAGACACTAACAGAAAGAAGTGACATGGTAGTAGGATATCTGCCGGCCACTGTGGCCGAGCGGTTCTAGGCGCTACAGTCCGGAACCGCGAAGCTGCTACGGTCGCAGGTTCTAATCCTGCCTCGGACATGGATGTGTGTGATGCCCTTAGGTTAGTTAGGTTTAAGTAGTTCTAAGTTCTAGGTGACTGATGACCTGAGATGTTAAGTCCCATAGCGGTCAGAACCATTTGAACCATTTTTAGGATATGTGTTAAGACATCTGGAAATGGCTTCCATGTACTACACGGAGCAGTAGAATATTAAGTCTGTAGAGGGAGACAGAGACTGGAATACACTCAGCAAATAATTCAGGACGTAGGTTGCAACTGTGCTCCAAGATGAACAGGTTGGTGTAAAAGATTTCGTGGCGGGCAGCATCAAACCAGACAGATGACTGATGACTCAGAAAAAAATAGCATTTATTTCGCCTGAATAACGCATGTAATTTTTTTTATTACACACACAGCATCTCTTGGTGCAACGTGATTGATTACGGCACTGTTATGTGTCCCATGCATAGCGGAGCTTGCCCTCTGATTCTGGCATTATTGTTGGATCGATTGGCCGAAGGGGGTGTACATTGGTATTCTGTTACGGCTTATCCTCAAAGAATTATTGTAACATCTGGAGGTGGGGCATATTATTAATTTTATTGTTGTAGTAGGAAATTATTCTTATGATAGCTGAACAATCCATAATTGTGTGTGTGTGTGTTCAATAGTAAACTTACTGATGCTCGCTGAGCAAACTCACTGGATGATATGCACAATGAATGAAAAAACTTACTCCCATTAATCGTGCAACCTAGTGAACAATAACCAAGTTGGAGTGGAAGTCGAAAACGAGACGGAACTGGTAAGATACTTCTAGACATACACAAATGATGGTACGGAAACAAGCACCACTTACTGTGACGGCGTGAAGTTGCTGACAACGTTGGCGCAGTGTTTGCTTTCCGAGCCAGCTGTCTGGCGAGCTGCAGCATCAGCTGCACCTGAAACTTGTAACCTAACCCCTCACTTATCGACCTTAATGACAGTGAAAAATTAAACCGCGTGTACCTAATGGAAATTTGGGAAAAGCAATCGTCACCGAAGTTAATCTGTCGGTAAAGAGGGAGGAAAGGGTTACATCTAAATGAAAGGAAAAATGCAAATGAAACTGGTGGATATTAATTTTGAAAAGGGGTAAAGTTAGTAAAGACAGTAAATGTGCGGCCGTTACGTCAACAATTAACTAGCGGTAATTAGATATTTGAGATTTGGGGGAAATCACGGTCGCCAGTCCTAAGGACAATTACTATAGTAACTGAAAAAGAAAGGTTATTACACATATAATTAGCACTAGAAGCGTGGCAACTGAAGGTTGACACGTGTAATGTGAAAACTGAAAGTTTGTCAGAAATAATAAATTTCGCTACACTCTGACTTAATTTAGCAAAATAATTAATAAAACCGGAAAATTGAAAGTTAATTTAGTGACTGAAATTAATAGTGAACTTTGTTTCTGAAGCATATCGAAATTCAGTAAAATACAGTTAGTCTTGGGCTACCTCAACAATCATTTCAAAAGCTACTTGAATCTACGCAATTTAGAAATAAGAGATTTAACTTCGAACTTGAATTAAATGATTCTGAACAATTAACAATAGTAAAATTTAGTAAGTACCAAGCTGAGCTGCAGTCACAGGTAAGCTAAAATATGCTAACAAAACTCGCACTCTTAATTTGTGCTCGTGTAATCTAAATATTGTAGCCAGCTATAAATACTTTAACTGAACTTTGAAATTAAAGCAGTGAAATCGAATTATATCATTTTAATGCTGGCGTTTGAATTTCAACGACACTCGGGTTCATTTCGGAAAAGGAAGGGACCCTGCTTGGCAATGCAATTGGGACAATGAGCAACAAAGGTTCATGCTAAGTTGCTGTAATTTTGTGATGCAACAATTTTAAAAGCTGTGGTCTGCCATACAGTTCTGAAACTTTACGTGCTTTTAGTCTTCCTTGTTGTTTGATTGAAGGTTTGAAGTCGTCGATCGAGGAGGTGGCGACAGTCACTCATTGTCGGCCGTCGCTGTTGCAGAAGCTGGATGCTGGCGCGCCTTCTTCTCGAAACGGTCACCAGGCGAAACGGGCTCTTGATGTGTGCCAGCTAATTCTTCCCGTCCGCTACACCGTGTCAGAAACTAACATAGCAAGGCGAGCGCAATTACATGCTGCCAAACCCCGAACGCGCGGCAACTCGCGGGAGCGTCACACAACACACCTGCTCCACTCACTACTCCAGCCAGACTCTCTCTGCCCGCGCTCCAGGCGGCAGAGTTAACACTACCAAAGATCCTAAACACTTTCGTTCTCCACACGACCTATCGATGTATTCGTTCTATAGTATAGTTTTCCCTAGGCCAGAACCAGTGTATAAATACAAATAATATTCACAAAACAAACCAATTATACATCGACATAAATGCATATATAGACAAATAGTATAACAATTCCAATATTCAAAGACACAGAAATGTCATATTTTCAGGTAACAAAATAAGGAAAAAAATTTGCAGTGCAATAGATGGAAATAGGAGGATATGCATTTCCGGCGTTACAAACTGAACAAGCTGAGTTTCTGACCGTTCTTGCTGGGGACTGGAAAAATAATTATACCTCAACCAATAAACTACACTGCAAGAAAGAACGAATCAGAGTCACCAGGAATATCAGCTTCCGAAAGCGCAAAAAACACAAGTCAATTGCGAGACACATATTCGGAAACACACACACATTGAAACATTGTCGCTTATGAGCACGGCTAATGCCCACAATCCTGCAGGATAGACACACAAAATGTATCGTGGCCAATGGCGAGAAGCACAACCAAATAGCAACTGAATGTAGTTTTTCCTCGTCGCCGCTGTGGCTGAGCGGTTCTAGGCGCTTCAGTCCGGAACCGCACTGCTGCTATGGTCGCGGGTTCGAATCCTGCCTCGGGCATGGATGTGTGTGATGTCCTTAGGTTAGTTGGTTTTAAGTAGTTCTAAGTCTAGGGGACTGATGACCTCAGATGCTAAGTCCCATAGTGCTTGGAGCCATTTGAATTTTCCTCGTCACCAGACTTTTCGTCATCCCGGTGATGGGTGCGAAGGAGCACGTGGGTTTTAAGACAGAGAGCAAACGGTGTACATGTAGTGTTTACTTAACTTTAGTAACATCAACTCCAGAGCAAAATCCAATGCAAGTCCTTCAAATAGTCCGGTTCGACATCTGTAACAGTAGCAGAGGCTAACTGACAGCGCTTCGACCACACTGAGTGAGCTGAACTAACAGTCTAGACTGGTGCAGAATCTTTTAAGTTGGGCTGATGGCGGTGTGTCACTGAGCAGGGTACAAATTGGCGGCGTAGTCGTACGGGTTACTGTCAAGTTATAAATGTTCAATGGCGCGGCATGGAGTCGATAGCGCACGATACTACAGTAAACACTGTGACCTGAGCTCCCTCCGGCAAATGCAATGTTCAGGTAACTTACGGGAATGCAGCTGGGTGACGTCGTCGGCAATCGCTGATATTGCGACACGTGCACATCCTGTCATTTTCCAGGCAAAACTGCTGGAAGTGGGACCTGTGCAAGGGAATTTAAAACTTCAGTTTGCAGAGCAATTCCAGAAAGATAACAAGGGAAATTCATGTCTTGCACTATTTACCCTATGTGAAGGAAATGTGTCACTGCTTTTGAAGGTTCGACAAGCCCCACAGCACTTGAGGAAAACTGCAGTGTGCCTTGTTGTTTCTGTTGAGGTGACGTGATCAAAATATTATAGCAACTTTTGTCGAAGTTGTGTATCATATTAATTTTCTTGCCCAACAATTGCATCAACCAAAACGTGTTGGTCTAGTTCTTGTTTGTGAAAGGATCCATCACACTAGTCAACAGTTTCATTTTTTATTTTTTGCAAGCAAATGTTTGAGCTATTCCAGAAATTTCCTCTTTTTCTTGGGACTGGCTGGATGGTCGCAGTCTGTTTGAGAATTTCATTCCGTAACTGCCCGGCATTTGGAGATGTTAGAAAGTTGTGTCCACGGCTCAGATCCATACACATCATCTCGACGTTCTGTGATGAAATTTATGGAGAAAGATTTTGATGACGCGGCTTTGTCCGTGCTAGGTAAAAATTTAAATTTTGCACTGACTCCCAAGCGTTTCCCAGTGATTAATTTCATTAGTTCTGTTGAAGAGGCTGTTATTAAAGTACCTCCTTAAACTGCAGAGGAAGTTAGTAGAGTTTTGTGTTGACTGTGGCACGTCAATCTAAGAGTTATAAAAAAAGTAGCTGAGGGCTGCGTTAAATTCACTTAGAGTTTATTCGAATATTGTTATTTTACACGCGGACAATGGCAATGCTACAAGTAGGATTACGTTCAAAAGGTGTAGTGTTTTCTACCTGACTGAGCGTGTGACAGGATTGATCCAGACTCCACAAAAAGTGTTGAGAGAAACAGCCTCCTGAAGAAAAGGTCCTTTTCAAACGAGACTACCAAGAGTTTTAGTTCTTACTGTGCTGTTTCCCCTAGGCTACATGGAGTTTCGAAGGTCCGCAAGGAACGGGTTCCTCTTACGCTGATTTTGAGAAACACTGGTACTATGGCATATCGTATAGCACAACACTATATAAATTTAGAGCCCTTTTAGGATCTGTATAGGATGATGTTGGCTTGCATAAACCGAATGTCCTTTTTCCTTGTAGTTGTGGCATTTCATATATTGGTCAGAATGTCGGGACTGTGGAAGACCGGTATATGGAGCATAAGCGTCACACATGATTACAAAAGCCGAGCAGATCTTCCGTTGTAGAACATCGTCTTGGCACCGGTCATCCTATTGAATATAAATACACAGAGGGTCAGGCAAACACTTCCAGCTACTGGGATAGTATTATTAAGGAAGCGGTTGGAATTAAATTAGCAAGTAACCTCATAAATAAAGGTGAAAATTTTTGCTTAAATTCGGCGGCGTTAAATCGTATTCTCTCCGTCGTCAAGAACAGAGTTAACGGTACTTTATGCAGTGGGTACTGATTTTCCTACTGACAACTTCTGGTGTCAGACATCTTTTGGGTGTGTGTGTGTTATCTTTCTGGAATTTCTCTGCAAACAAAGCTTTTAAATTCCCTTGCACAGCGCTTCCTTTCTATAGTTTCCCCTTGAAAATAATGGCTATACACCTATCGAAAGGTCGGCAGTTGTCCATGATGCCAACCAGCTGCATTCCTGTACTCTTATTTGAAAGTAAATTATTCAGTTGGAAAAAGAGTCGGGAAGTCTTTCCAGGCTGCCAGTACTTGTAGGTCGAAATCGCTATGCACCCAGTGGAGGAATACTGTCGTCAGTGTGTCGACAGCGATGTCGGGGTGGTTGACGTTCGAAGCTGTGCATAGGTCCTGAGGCAGAAGGTTGCTCCCCTGCATACCTGCTGCACTCCGGCCACATGACACAGGACGCTGAGGTGCACAAGATCACTCCACGGCCCAGAAATTCGGAGAGGTAGCGCTCAGCAGCAGAGTCTATCCACAGCAGCAGAAGGATGCAGCAGGAATTCCTCTCGCCTTTCGTAGAAGAGCAGCTGCACATCTCCAGGCTTGCACTGTGTGGCATCACACGACCCTCTGGAGGAAAGTTGCAATTTCGCCACACTGGGCTCTGCATGAACAGTGGACTGTGGATGACAAAGGCAAGCACACAGATTGAGGATTGCGGATCCATGGACACTTGTAAACTGGTAGGCGAAATCTGAGAATAAGGATCTGATTTGTGCATACTTATGAGAGTGTGATGGCCAGCACCTCTCCAACAGCAGCAACCCCAACAAGAGGAAAGGTAACATGTCATAGAAGCCAGGTGTCGTCATTTGCTGGCAGTGACTTCATTCTTACTGTTCTTGTTTAGTTAGCTCCTGAAGGAATCTAGCCAGAACTGTAATACTGCCCAATCTTACTCTTCAAAGGCACTTTCTACTTTCTTGCGCTTTGATTGGTTTCTGAATGAGTGGTTTTGGATTCTGAATAATTCTTACTTCATAGTGTGTAGTCACCACAATGACAGCACCTCTCTGCCTATGTCGTTATTTTGTTGCAATGGCGCCAGACGCTTGAGTGCCCCACATTAGGACGTTGCTCAACACTCTTCTTTTCCATGGCTTCTTGCGTTGCCAGGGAAGTCGTCTTAATTTTTACTCGGGTATGGCTTGTGAGTAATTTTGTGGAAAAACATGTACATATCCTGTTGGAGAAAAGAAATCTTCCCTTGATTTTGCATGGGGTACCTCTGTAAGACTTTCCACGCATATTCACAAATCAAAAATTACGTACAGTGCACTTAGTTTCCTTCTCATTCTCGCCTAGCTTAAACCACAAGTACCATTGGCTATGTTCTTAAGTCTGAAAGTACAGTCCGCTGGACTTCCTTGCATCTTCCCATGGACATCTTTCCACTGAATAGTCATTCACTGACTAGTACAATCATTCCATAACATTCTCTCATCGTAACAGATTCTCACAAACATTGCACAAACATTAACAATCTCACTGACTTCTCCTGAATGTACAATCAGGTTTTACTTCTATCTTACGTGATTAATCCTTACTAGCTACTGTTTATTCACCGGTTCCCGTCAGATCACCGACGTTAAGCGGATTCGGGCTGGGCTAGCACTTAGATGGGTGACCATCCCGTCTGCCGAGCGCTGTTGTCCAGCAGGATGCACTCAGCCCTTGTGAGGTAAACTGAGGAGCTACTTGATACAGAAGTAGCGGCTCCGGTTTCGTAAACTGGCATAGGGCCAGAAGAGTGGTGTGCTGACCACACGCCCCTCCATATCCGCATCCAGTGAGGCCTTTGGACTAAGGATGACACGACGGACGGTCAATAGCGTTGGGCCTTCGTGGCCTGCTCGGACGAACTTTAGTTCAGTTGTTCTAGCTACTGTTTATTCAATCTATCGATACCTGACGCAATGGAAGTTCATGAATGTGTCCCTATCGCTTTTAAAGAAGATGTTGTTGTGGTCTTCAGTCCTGGAACTTGTTTGATGCAGCTCTCCATGCTACTCTATCCTGTGCCAGCTTCTTCATCTCCCAGTACCTACTGCAGCCTACATCCTTCTGAATCTGCTGAGCGTATTCATCTCTTGGTCTCCCTCTATGATTTTCACCCTCCACGCTGCCCTCCAATACTACATTGGAGATCCCTCGATGTCTCAGAACATGTCCTACCAACCAATCGCTTCTTCTACTCAAGTTGTGCCACAAGCTCCTCTTTTCCCCAATTCTATTTAATATCTCCTCATTAGTTATGTGATCTACCCATCTAATCTTCAGCATTCTTCTGTAGCACCACATTTCGAAAGCTTCTATTCTCTTCTTGTCCAAACTATTTATCGTCCATGTTTCACTTCCATAAATGGCTACACTCCATACAAATACTTTCAGAAATGACTTCCTGACACTTAAGTCAATACTTGATGTTAACAAATTTCTCTTCTTCAGAAACGCTTTCCTTGCCATTGCCAGTCTACATTTTATATCTTCTCTACTTCGACCATCATCAGTTATTTTGCTCCCCAAATAGCAAAGCTCCTTTACTACTTTAAGTGTCTCATTTCCTAATCTAATTCCCTCAGCATTACCCGACTTAATTAAACTACATTCCATTATCCTCGGTTTTCTTTTGTTGATGTTCATCTTGTACCCTCCTTTAAAGACACTGTCCATTCCGTTCAACTGCTCTTCCAAGTCCTTAGCTGTCTCTGACAGAATTACAATGTCATCGACGAACCTCAAAGTTTTTATTTGTTCTCCATGGGTTTGAATACCTACTCCGAACTTTTCTTTTGCTTCCTTTATTGCTTGCTCAATATACAGATTGAATAACATCAGGGATAGGCTACAACCCTGCCTCACTCCCTTCCCAACTACTGCTTCTGTTTCTTACCCCTCGACTCTTATAACTACCATCTGGTTTCTGTACAAATTGTAAATAGCCTTTCGCTCCCTGTATTTTACCCCTGTCACCTTCAGAATTTGAAAGAGAGTATTCCAATCAACTTTGTCAAAAGCTTTCTCTAAGTCTACAAATGCTAGAAACGTAGGTTTGCCTTTCCTTAATCTTTCTTCTAAGATAAGTCGTAGGGTCAGTATTGCCTCACGTGTTCGAGTATTTCTACGGAATCCAAACTGATCTTCCCCGAGGTCGGCTTCTACCAGTTTTTCCATTCGTCTGTAAGGAATTCGCGTTAGTATTTTGCAGCTGTGGCTTATTAAACTGATTGTTCGGTAATTTTCACATCTGTCAACACCTGCTTTCTTTGGGATTGGAATTATTATATTGTTCTTGAAGTCTGAGGGTATTTCGCCTGTCTCATACATCTTACTCACCAGATGGTAGAGCTTTGTCAGGACTGGCTCTCCCAAGGCTGTCAGTAGTTCTAATGCAATGTTGTCTACTCCCGGGGCCTTGTTTCGACTCAAGTCTTTCAGTGCTCTGTCAAACTCTACACGCAGTATCGTATCACCCATTTCATCTTCATCTACATCCTCTTCCATTTCCATAATATTGTCCTCAAGTACATCGCCGTTGTATAGACCCTCTATATACTCCTTCAACCTTTCTGCTTTCCCTTCTGTGCTTAGAACTGGGTTTCCATCAAAGCTTTTGATATTCATGCAAGTGGTTCTCCTTTCTCCAAAGGTTGCACAAAACGCAATGAGAACCAATATAGCACTAGAAACAGATAGACTCATAGTTACATCCCAGTGTTACTCATGAAGATACTGCCACACATGTTGGAACATTTGTTCAGCGCTTATCTACCCCTTTCGTGATGCTAGCAACTCATAACGAATAAGGAGGTCTAGGGTGACTGTGACAATCATAAAGTTCAAGTTGTGGGTCACCATTTCTACAACCAATACATTAGAGGCTGCGTAAGCTTCATCACAGTCGCTCCAGTGGCAGTAGCCAGAAGACGAAACGTCACCAACCTTTTATCACACATCATGCCATTTACTAACATTCCACTATCTCATAGTTTTAACACTGTCATTCCCTATGGCTTTCCTTGCCCGTAGTGATTCGCTGTTACCACCTCTGGAGAGAATACAGAGTAAACACAATGTGCGGCTACTTTCTATAAATATGGGTGTCAACACTTCCATCTGACATCCATCTGCTTGTGGCTCCCCTGAAAATGGTTGTACTTCACATGCCTGCACCCTAGTCTGAATCATCTTGTCAGACATAACAGTAGCTAAGTACCCATAATTGCCTAGAAACGTATTTGTTTCAATTTTCTATTAGTCCATCTCCTACTTCCCCCTCTCACTGTCCATCCCTTCCCCCTCCCCACTCACTCTGTCCTCTTCCTTCAGTCTGTCCATCTCCTCTCTCTCCCTCTCTCCTTACATGTCCTCCTCCCCCCTCCCTCCATCCATCTCCTCATCCCACTATTCATCTTCTAGTCTCATCTGTCAAATTCTTCCTGTCCCTCTCTCTACCAATCTCCCCCTCCCCCTCTCATTTCCCATCTTCTCTCTCTCACTCTGTCCATCTTCTCCTCCCCACTTTCTCTGTCCATCTCCTCCTCCACCTCTCCTTGTCCATCTCCTCCCCCCACATATCTATGTCCAGCTCCTTCCTACGCCTCTCTGTTCTCCATCTCCTCCTCCCTCACCCTTCTCTGTCCTTAGCCCACATCCCAGTAGGAGGTTGTTGGTTCTTACCCCCACAGTATTTGTTTCCAGGGAGTGAGAAACACGAATACCAAGTTCTGTAAAAATCGATCCAGGGGTTTAAGTGGAGATGTAGGACGTACATATTATGACACGGATAAAATACATTCATTTTTTTATATTACGTACGGATTTTCTCTTTAGCACAAGTGTAGCTCTTGTGCTGAAACCAATAAGTAGGTTTCTATTTAGTGGTTAGCAATAATTTCTCTGAATGAAATTTTCTCTTTTTAGCGGACTGTGCTCCAGTATGTAACTTCTTGGCAGATTAAAACTGTGTGCCGCATTGAGACTCGAAATTGGCTCCTTTGCCTTCCACAGGCAAGTGCTCTGCACAGTTTTAATCTGCCAGGAAGTTTCATATCAGTGCGCACTCCTCTGAAGAGTGAAAATTTCATTCTGGAAATACCCCTAAACTGTGGCTGAGCCGTGTCTCGACAGCATCCTTTCTTCCAGGAGTGCTAGTATTGCACGTTTTGCAGGTGAGCATCTTTGAAGATTGGAAGGTAGGAGACGAGGTACAGGCGGAAGTAAAGCTGTGAGAACAGGTCGTGAGTTGTGTTTGGCTAATTCAATCGGTTGAGCACTTGGCCACAAAAGGCAAAGGTCTCGAGTTCGAGCCTCGATCTAGCACACAGTTTTAATCCGCAAGGACGTTTCACTACTCTCTCTGTCTTTACAAAACATACTAATTTAGCTATGGCTCTACAATTCGTTGGATAGGGATGAACCGTGAAGCACTGGTACCATGCGACGCTACACGCTATTGAGAACTATACTGAGCTTGAAGTCTTGGTCCTTCTGTGTTAATCTCAAATGTTGACGATTCTCCCCAATTTAATTTTTTTTTTTTTTTGAGTCATTACTCTTCTGCATGGTTTGATGTGTCCTGTCACAAATTCCTGTCCTGCACCAACGTCTTCATCTCAGAAGGCACCTGCGACACACTTCCTCAGTTATTTCCTGGATGTATTCCAATCCCTATCTTCCTGTATAGTGTTTACTATCTACAGCTCCCACTAAAACAATGGACGTTATCTGTTCTTAACAGATACTATAAGCATATCACTTCTTCTCCTCCTGCGCAGAACTTCGTCATTCTTTACTTTATCAGTCCGCCTAATTTTCAGCATTCGTCCGTGGAAACACATCTCAAATGCTTCGATTCTCTTCTGTTATGTTATTTTTCCGCTGTGCATGTTTCACTACCATACAATGCTGTGATCCAAACGTACATTCTCAAAAATCTCTTCCTCAAATTAAGGCCTATGTTTAGAACTAGTAGATTTCCTTTGGCCAGGAATGTCCTTTATTGCAAGTGGTAGTCTGCTTTTGATGTCCTCCTTGCTCCATCCGTCAATGGTTGTTTTGTTGTCTAAGCAGTAGAATTTCTTAATTTCACATATTTCGTGACCATCAATCCTGATGTTAAATTTCTCGCTGCTCTCATTTGATACTTCCCATTACTTTCGTCTTACTTCGTTTACTCTCAATCCATACTTTGTACTCATTAGACCGTTCATTCCATTCAGTAGATCACGAAATTCTCCTTCCCTTTCACTCAGGGTACCAATGTCATCAGCCAATCGTATCAATGATATCTTTTCACCTTGAATTTTAATTTCACTCCTGAATATTTCTTTTATTTCCATCACTGCTTCTTCGATGTATACATTGAACTGTAGGTGTGAAATACTGCATCCCTATGTTACAACCTTTTTAATCCGAGTACTTCGGTCTTGGTCTTCCACTCTTTATTATTCCCTCCTGGCTCTTGTACATTTTGCGAATTACCCATCTCTCCTTCTTCCTTTTACCTCCTTTTTCCTTAGAACGTTGTCGAACGTTTTTTACAATTCGAAAAATCCCGTGAACATATCTTGACTTTTCTTTAGTCTTGTTTCCATTATCAATCGCAACGTCATAATCGCCTACTTGGTGCCTCTACCTCCCCAAAGCCAAATTCATCATAATATAGCACATCCGCAATTTCCATTATTTTGTATATCATTCTTGTCAGAAACTTGGAGACATGAGCCGTTAAGCTGATTGTGCAATGATTCTCGCACTTGTCAGTCCCTCCAGTATTCGGAACTGTGTGGCTGCTATTTCTCCAAAAGTCAGATGGTATATCACCAAACTTATACATTCTACATATCAAGGTGAATAGTCGTTTTGTTGCCACTTACCTTTTATATAGCAACAAATCGGACATAACTAGATCTGTTGTACGTAACTGTTACCGAAATTTTGTTACGCTACTACTTCGCGACCTTGTCTCTTCTTTATCTGTTCTGTTAAATGTCAAGCATAACCAAAACTTCTGTAATAAGCATCGTGTGGCACTGTTCTGTACCTTAAACTCTTACGTTCGAAAATAGCCGCTTTATCCGCCATGTGCACGACCTCAGCGCGCAGCTTTGACTACGAAATGCATCGTAATCTTTAAGTCTCGTAACAAGCTGTTAGCCGATATAGACTCGTTCAACACTTGTACTTAGATGACACACTTCGTTACACATCTAATTAGTACAAGTAATATAAAAGTCTTGTGTTGTTGTTGTTGTTGTTATGTCGTCGAAATAAGTGGTTACAAACAGTTCTACATATTTCTTCACGACTCTGACAAAGTGAATTAGTATGATCCGTCACGAAACCTTTCAGAACCATTGTTCAGCTGAAGCAGAGGTTCCAAAACGTGTAAATTACATGTCCGGAATTTCTGGCATCTGCTACCAATGAGTTTCAGAGACGACTTATAAATGTGTAAGGAATAGAAATGATTACATGCACTACTAGGCACAAAATTAGATCTATTTCTCTGGATATCCACCCTGGGTGCGTCTTCACTGACAGCTGACTGCTTTTCAGTACTGCTTATGCCACTCAGCGTGTCAAGATCATGCAAACAAAATGCCGAAAGGAAAACTCAGTTTGGTTCCCCAGCTTAATGGCGGAATGTTTGGTAAATGATTGTAGCGTAGTGAAGTTCCCTGAGAGTGTTACAATCATTTATAGGTTTATGCTCACTCGTTCTATTATATTCTTGCGTCTAATCTACACATATTCGTAAAAATTCATTTAATTATCTCCAAATATATTAAAATCTTCATTATTTTGACACAGATATTATTCGATATATAAAATGTCTAAGAAATCTATAGTTTAATATGTTCATTTTAGTAGTTTTGTTATATATGGAAATGTGGTAGAATAATGGTAAGCTCCGTTCCGTTGGCTCCACAATGTGTTGCCACGCTGCCATTAATTCCTGCTGTACCTTCCATAGTACCCCTAAGTATTGCTTAGGTGGCAATAATGATTATGCACCACGCGATGACTCACTTCTTGCAACGTTGCCACTGCTACCATTGCATCACTTAAGCTGTCTGTCAGTGAACGTACGACCTCGCGACAGCCATTCTCTATTTCAGTATATTCAGTCACGTCTACACTTAATCTAGATCTTTATTGATTTCTCTCCTAGCTATGTTTCGTCAATTCCACAGCCAGTTGTCTCTCCACACTGGTGTTATTGAACACTTCCTGCTCCTAATTCGCTAACTGTGATGTATGCCATTACATTGTTGCTCTGTTAGCAACCGCCACTTCTTGCACTTTTACCAGTGTGCTGCTCAACTCTTGACTGTATCGTTACCCACTATTACAATCACTGTGTTAGTAATTTTCAGTCTGCATTCAATATGCACTTTTTCTTTATACCAGTATTCGTTGTGCTACATCCATTGCGTCACGTAATTGCTCCATGACTCTCTCGTACGAAAGTCGTAACTCCCTATATTCTCCCCATACTCCTGTTAACACTCCTTCTTTCTCCATTTACTGATGCAATTTTACTAACGTTTACAGCAGTCTTCGTATTTTGTTCCTTACAAGCCATGTGTTATATCTTACCTGCAATGTCCACTGGTGGCTAGTAATAATACTAGTGTTACTATAATTCTCCTGCTTCAAGTTGTCGATTTTGCCGAGTATCCATCACTTCTTCCCCAAAGAGATGTAGAAGCACCAGAATTATTGCACACATTCTGGACGTTCTCGGTAGTGCCGCCAGCAGGGAGAAAGGTTTTTGCAGAATTCTTCTTCCTCTTTAAAACAGGCATGCGTACAACATTCAGTAGTACATCCACGCTGCCTGTCAATATCTCATAACTCGTATAGTCATAAAGTAAACTCAGAAAACACAACATTTAACATTAATAGAGTAAATTCACAATATAAGCCCAATACCTTACAATTACTGCAATCCTAGTATTTCAACTGTTACTTATAAACTGTTGAAATACTAGGATTGCAGTAATTGTAAGGTACTCCTACCCCCATGAACCATGGACCTTGCCGTTGGTGGGGAGGCTTGCGTGCCTCAGCGATACAGATAGCCGTACCGTAGGTGCAACCACAACGGAGGGATATCTGTTGAGAGGCCAGACAAACGTGTAGTTACTGAAGAGGGGCAGCAGCCTTTTCAGTAGTTGCAAGGGCAACAGTCTGGATGATTGACTGATTTGTCCTTGTAACAATAACCAAAACGGCCTTTCTGTGCTGGTACTGCGAACGGCTGAAAGCAAGGGGAAACTACGGCCGTAATTTTTCCGAGGGCATGCAGCTTTACTGTATGATTAAATGATCATGGCGTCCTCTTCGGTAAAATATTCCGGAGGTAAAATAGTCCCCCATTCGGATCTCCGGGCGGGGACTACTCAAGAGGATGTCGTTATCAGGAGAAAGAAAACTGGCGTTCTACGTATCGGAGCGTGGAATGTCAGATCACTTAATCGGGCAGGTAGGTTAGAAAATTTAAAAAGGGAAATGGATAGGTTAAAGTTAGATATAGTGGGAATTAGTGAAGTTCGGTGGCAGGAGGAAGAAGACTTCTGGTCAGGTGACTACAGGGTTATAAACACAAAATCGAATAGGGGTAATGCAGGAGTAGGTTTAATAATGAATAGGAAAATAGGAATGCGGGTAAGTTACTACAAATAGTATAGTGAACGCATTATTGTGGCCAAGATAGATACGAAGCCAGCAAACACACTACAGTAGTACAAGTTTATATGCCAACTAGCTTTGCAGATGACGAAGAAATTGAAGAAATGTATGATGAAATAAAAGAAATTGTTCAGATAGTGAAGCGTGACGAAAATTTAATAGTCATGGGTGACTGGAATTCGGTAGTAGGAAAAGGGAGAGAAGGAAACGTAGTACGTGAATATGGATTGGGGCAAAGAAATGAAAGAGGAAGCCGCCTGGTAGAACTTTGCACAGAGCACAACTTAATCATAGCTAACACTTGGTTTAAGAATCATGAAAGACGGTTGTATACGTGGAAGAACCCTGGAGATACTAAAAGGTATCGATAGATTATATAATGGTAAGACAGAGATTTAGGAACCAGGTTTTAACTTGTAAGACATTTACAGGGGCAGATGTGGACTCTGACCACAATCTATTGGTTATGACCTGTAGATTAAAACTGAAGAAACTGCAAAAAGGTGGGAACTTAAGGAGATGGGACCTGGATAAACTGAAAGAACCAGAGGTTGTACAGAGTTTCAGGGTGAGCATAAGGGAACAATTGACAGGAATGGGGGAAAGAACTACAGTAGAAGAAAAATGGGTAGCTTTGAGGGATGAAGTAGTGAAGGTAGCAGAGGATCAAGTAGGTAAAAAGACGAGGGCTAGTAGAAATCCTTGGGTAATAGAAGAAAATTGAATTTAATTGATGAAAGGAGAAAATATAAAAATGCAGTAAATGAAGCAGGCAAAAAGGAATACAAACGTCTCAAAAATGAGATCGACAGGAAATGCAAAATGGCTAAGCAGGGATGGCTAGAGGACAAATGCAAGGATGTAGAGGCTTATCTCACTAGGGGTAAGATAGATACTGCCTACAGGAAAATTAAAGAGACCTTTGGAGATAAGAGAACCACTTGTATGAACATCAAGAGCTCAGATGGAAACCCAGTTCTAAGCAAAGAAGGGAAAGCAGAAAGGTGGAAGGAGTATATAGAGGGTCTATACAACGGCGATTTACTTGAGGACAATATTATGGAAAGGGAAGAGGATGTAGATGAAGATGAAATGGGAGATACGATACTGCGTGAAGAGTTTGACAGAACACTGAAAGACCTGAGTCGAAACAAGGCCCCGGAGTAGACAACACTCCATTGGAAATACTGACGGCCTTGGGAGAGCCAGTCCTGACAAAACTCTACCATCTGGTGAGCAAGATGTATGAAACAGGCGAAATACCATCAGACTTCAAGAAGAATATAATAATTACAATCCCAAAGAAAGCAGGTGTTGACAGATGTGAAAATTACTGAACTATCAGTTTAATAAGCCACAGCTGCAAAATACTAACACGAATTCTTTACAGACGAATGGAAAAACTGGTAGTAGCCGACCTCGGGGAAGATCAGTTTGGAATCCGCAGAAATATTGGAACACGTGAGGCAATACTGACCTTACGACTTATCTTAGAAGAAAAATTAAGGAAAGGCAAACCTATGTTTCTAGCATTTGTAGACTTAGAGAAAGCTTTTGACAATGTTGACTGGAATACTCTCTTTCAAATTCTAAAGGTGGCAGGGGTAAAATACAAGGAGCGAAAGGCTATTTACAATTTGTACAGAAACCAGATGGTAGTTATAAGAGTCGAGGGGGAAGCAGTTGTTGGGAAGGGAGTAAGACAGTGTTGTAGCCTCTCCTCGATGTTATTCAATCTGTATATTGAGCAAGCAGTAAAGGAAACAAAAGAAAAATTCGGAGTAGGTATTAAAATCCATGGAGAAGAAATAAAAACTTTGAGGTTCGCCGATGACATTGTAATTCTGTCAGAGACAGCAAAGGACTTGGAAGAGCAGTTGAATGGAATGGATAGCGTCTTGAAAGGAGGATATAAGATGAACATCAACAAAAGCAAAACGAAGATAATGGAATGTAGTCGAATTAAGTAGGGTGATGCCGAGGGAATTAGATTAGGAAATGAAACACTTAAAGTAGTAAAGGAGTTTTGGTATTTGGGGAGCAAAATAACTGATGATGGTCGAAGTAGAGAGGATATAAAATGTAGACTGGCAATGGCAAGGAAAACGTTTCTGAAGAAGAGAAATTTGTTAACATCGAGTATAGATTTAAGTGTCAGGAAGCCATTTCTGAAAGAATATGTATGGAGTGTAGCCATGTATGGAAGTGAATCATGGACGATAAATAGTTTGGACAAGAAGAGAATAGAAGCTTTCGAAATGTGGTGCTACAGAAGAATGCTGAAGATTAGATGGGTAGATCACGCAACTAATGAGGAAGTATTTAATAGGATTGGGGAGGAGAGAAGTTTGTGACACAGCTTGACCAGAAGAAGGGATCGGTTGGTAGGACATGTTCTGAGGCATGAAGGGATCACAAAGTTAGTATTGGAGGGCAGCGTGGAGGGTAAAAATTGTAGAGGGAGACCAAGAGATGAATACACTAAGCAGATTCAGAAGGATGTAGGTTGCAGTAGGTACTGGGGGATGAAGAAGCTTGCACAGGATAGAGTAGCATGGAGAGGTGCATCAAACCAGTCTCAGGACTGAACACCACAACAACAAACTTATAAACTACGTTATACGCCACATCACATCACTACTCCATGATGCAACCTAAGTGCGTAATTCACTTCGTGCATGCTTTGCTCGTCCTTCCGTCCTCCCTTCCTTCCTCCTTCTCCTAGATTTAGCGCCCCATACTGGCAATGATGCCAGCACTTGCAGCAGAGCATGACTTAACATGTCTGACATGCACAGTGGAAGTCTTTGTTGGTAAATGCAACTTGACATCAATAGGTGACGTGATTTCTTTGGCCTGATATAGTTCATCGTATCAGGTCAGAAACTTCTTTGTTTTACACTTGGGTGAGTAGGAATCTATCGACGATTCTATAGAGCTTGCTGTTGATGCTCGACTACTTTCATGTTTGCTGTATTTACCTTGTTTCAAACATCCCATAACATCTTTACAAATTTCTTTAGCAAGTCCCTCTTTCTATCGAACATTTCAACATAATAAAGACTGACACTATTGTGTAATTTAACATTGTGCTATGACAAGACATAAGGCAGCTAAACGTCTCAATTATTTGAAGATAGTTCACTTGATAATATCTTACCAACTATACGATGAACACATTCTGATTTGCCATTACACTGAGTGTCGAGTGGGCTAGTCGTGAGCTCCTGAATGTGTATTAAGTGGCATACCTGCTTAACCAGAGCAGATATAAAATTATTGCACTAATCTGTAATTATGATGTCAGGAATGCCAAACTTCAGCAACCAGCTGTTCACCACCATACTTGATTGTTGAGCTTTTATTACAAACCATTGTGACATAAAGTAAAAATTCGTTTGTGACGGTTAATCCATTATGGTTATGCTTAGGTTTTTGTTTGACTGGGCCTAGGATATTCATTCCCACTATTTCACATGGTTTAAATGCTTCTAGTAACATCTGGAATGATATTAGTTGATGACTGAGATTCGCGTGTTGTGCACGTGGTATACCATTTCTGATGTACTACTCAACAGTCTATCTCCTGGTCATCTACGAAACTTTCTCGGCTATGCCGACAATCAGTTGTTACTAACCCCCAAATATCCACAAATATATAGGCATGTGACTGTCTTAACACTTCCTCCTTTAAAGCTCCAGGTACCACCACACATGGTTCATACTTCCTCTTCCCACAAAACGGGCTCTTGTGCTTGCAAACTTCTGCTACGCGTTAAAAACGTGGCAGTCAGCATCAGCTTCTTGCCACTCAGCAAGTCTCCTTCCCAGCGCTTGCATGAACCCAAACTTCCTATTCATGCTATCAACATTACTGTGTTCCTTGCTCGGTTTGTGTATGACGTCATAGTTAAATTCACTCAATTTCATAGCCTAATGCGTTATCCTACTTGAACAATCTTTCAATTTCAGCAATTATTTCAATACAATATGGTCTATCAGAACTTAACACTTTCTCTCATACAAGTAATGTATGTACCAGAGGAAAAATACTCCTCCAAACACAAAAAAGGGAATATGTTCCTGTGTATTTAAAAGACTCTGACTTAAAATTGGAGTACTAGTTGCCTCATTCTACCCTCCTTAGCACCTTTAAAAAATTTCCCAATAACTTTTTCATGGTAATATATTAAAGGTTTTTTTTTTAACAGGCAACTCATCTCAGACTTCCACAAGCTCACACCCAATTGCCCATCTCTGGAAGTCCCTCATACTATATCCACTCTCAGTTACCCTTTTGACTTACTCATTGTCATTATATCTACATGTCTCTCTGTCATTGGCCATAGTCCCCTTCGTTCTGTTCTGCTCACTGCCACTCTTACTCTCTCTTACTACATCTCATTCCTTCCTTCCTGCTGCTGCTGTCTCTTCTCTTATTATCTCTCTCTTCTTTGTTGTCATTGTAATATGCTGTCTCTCATTAGCACTGGCTCCCACCAACTTCCCCTTTCTCTTTCCCATTATTCTTCCTCCCTGGCAGCGTCTCCCTGGTTCTAGCACTGTATACTGTCGCTGTCACCTATGTTCCACTGCCACTAAGTCCCTTTCTTTCTCTCACACTGCCATTGTCTCCTTCACTGTTTCTACAACACAGCCACTGTCTACTATTTTCCAGTATTTATTACTTTTCATTCTCTTAGCTACTGCCATTGTTTTCTTCTCTCTCAGCATAAAAAAGTGCGAATATATTTGTGTACCAAAATTTATGGAAAATTTTTAAAGGAGCTGAGGAACGTAGAATAAAGTAGCTATAATCCCACTTCTCAGTCAGAGCCTTTTAAATTAAGGGGAATATATTCCCATTGTGTTCCAATAGGATCATTTTTCCGCTGGTTCTATTGTTCTCCCTGCTGCAACAGGGTATTATGACTCATATGAAAAGAAGTCTCTTGGTCAGTAGAATTTAGATTACACATGAGGAACTGAAAAAACAAAAACTAATTTTACGCATCAGACCGGATATTACACGCCAAATGATAATGGAGACGCTTAATGGCATATTTCTCCATGCTATGTCACTTCATAAACTATGTTCTCGCCTCACAAGGTGTTTTACAAGCATATTTTATATGTAAAAATGGGTTAACTTTGAACTTCTGTATCTTGGATATAGCAAAAATATCTAAAATTTTCAAGGCTGTTAGAGATTAGGATCTTAGGAAAGTATCGTAAAAATTTCAGCCTTTTGCTGTGTATAACCGTCTTCTAATCGTCAGTAGGGATTTGATCCTCTGGTGATGGCGAAAATATGATAAAATAGCTCTTTCGTTGGGTTTCCCAAGGAACCGCCCATGACTTAATGGTGCCCCCATAAGACCCATCAGTCCTACCATTGACAACATAAAAAAACTGTCGATTTGCTCCATTTGCCTAAGCAGGAGGAAGTGTGTAATATTACATTTTGACGCTGTACTGTACGATGGTCACACTAAAACGATCTTTCTGCTGGCTATACAGCACTCAAAAAAAACTTTTTATCACCAACAGAACCCGAGATTCAACCATCGATAAATTCTGTTATTATGCACAGCACTTGGGAACACATTAGGTAAGTATGCTGTAGCATGCATGCCGATATGTAATAAAATATATGACTCAACATTTACTTCTCTGTGGTTGAATAATTCTACCATCGTTTATTCGGCTGTCTTGATACAAATGCTACAAGATGTTCATTGTCATCTACATTATGACTGAGAATACGTATAACTGCCTCACTGCTTGCTTCACACGATAGAATAAATTTTCTCTCATAGTTCGAACATGTCAGTAGCAGGATAACTGTAAATACTTCCTTTAATTTTTCAAACGTTACTGATAATCATTCAGCCACTGAAATTTCACACGTTTTCCTACAAATTGTTCAACATCTTAGCAAATGTGGCAAATCCCTTAGTGAATTCCCTACAGTAATTAAAGAGCCCAAAAAACGTTTTACGTTGCTTTGTTATTTATGGTGGTAGGAAAACACCTATTGCAGAAGTCAAACATGTATCAATATTTCATACCCTCCTGAACAATTACATGACTTAGATAACTTACTTTTGGTGCTATGATATAACACTACACAATACCGAGTGTAGACAATACCGAATGTAGCCTCTTTAAAACTTCCTCCAATCATTGCATGTTCTCTTCCACGTCCTTAAAAGTACAATTATTTCATCGACGTAAACGAGACGCTATCTCGGTTTTGATACTCTGAGCGCAGAATTCAATAGCCTCTGAAAGGGAGCTTGTGCATTCTAAAGATCAAGTGGCATCCAACAAAACTGACAGTGTCCGCACGGTACAGTACTTGCTGACAGCACTTCTATCCCTATGACGTCATTTTTCTCCATGGGCGCCAGATCCTTTCAATTCCCAGCCAATGGCGTTATCAACAATTCCTTTCCATGTATTCTTGCGTTACCAGTGAAGGCATCTTAGTTCTTACCTGGCTATGTCAAGTATTTTATTTTATGGCACAAAACTACTTTCGCAATCTCTTAATTACATTGCTATTAGTTAAACAAAATTATGTCACTGTCTACTGTATCTTTCTTTCTTTTAATTTTCTTGTTTTGTGTTATTATTTATTATGTTGGAAGTCTGTGTTTTAGCATTTAGTAATTCCAGTATTGTCCGTTTCGTGGTCTCGCGGTAGCGTTCTCGCTTCCCGACCACGGGGTCCCGGGTTCGATTGCCGGCGGGTTCAGGGATTTTTCCTGCCTCGAGATGACTGGGTGTTGTTGTGTCGTCTTAATCATCATCATTCATCCCCATCACGGTCGGAGGAAGGCAATGGCAAACCACCCGCACCGGATCTCCCGCATCGTTCCCCTACGCTCTGTCAAGCAGCATGGGACTTCATTTCCATTTCCAATTCCAGTATTACTGCAGATATAAACAGGCATGTTGTAGACAAAGCTGGTCACGGAGTTGTTAGCTTTGAAAACGTAATCTTGTCTGTGAGTCAAGAGCCCGCAATGAACTTAAGGATAACCTTTATTTCCTGAGTTTCCATTTGGTATTCCATTAGCCCAGCAACTATATCACTCACAATCGAGGTTGAACGGTAAGACTATGCTGTTCATTGGTAACAAATGTGGTCTACGCAACCTTCTTTAAGTGGCTGATACTTTCGTTCGTTTGGTTGGTAATATTTTTTCTCTTCTCAATATTTTCTCATTTCATCATTCGATTATTTTCTCTGTTCATTATTGCAGTTGCTTCTGTGTTAACATTTTTGGCTTTCCTTTATCGTCTACAGCGGATTTCATTCTATGAATCTGGTTCTGGCAACTGCCCTCCATCCGTTAGTTTAATGTTGATAGTTCCATTTTATTTCACTCTGTACGCATATTCCAGCGATTGTTTGGTAATCGTGCAATCATACAATAATGGACCTTTCCACTTATTTTCGTTACGTTTCTTTATGTTGAAGTTCAAGTGGCACTCCTAGCACCACATGTCGTTCTTCTGACAGTCTTCTTGATTGCAGTACATTTTTCTAGTTTGTATCTGTACGCGACGGCGTGTCCTCCGACAGCCTCATGATGCTACCTACGTTATCTTTGCTCACGAGAGAATAAGTTCCTAGAACTGTCAACCAACATGTTGCTTCCTTGTACGTGCATCTCTCACATCGTGAAGAAATCGAACTCTTAAATTATTGTTATTCTGCCGCACCTCTCGCGACGTACAGGAGAAGAGAGACGTGACGGAGTTCCACATAGCACTCTCTACCACAATACCATCCTCCAAACATCATAGCCATGTTGGAGCTGTAGACATCTGGCAACAGGATGATTTACAGGCCGTTTGTCTTTCGAAACAGTGCAACACGAAGCAAAAATATGAAAATATATGGAAGCCAAGTAAAAGATCTTTGTAAATGAAATAAATGCAACATATGTAGCAGAAATAATTTTTTAAAGCCTGAATTCAAATAACTGGCTGCAAAACTGATGCAGAGCAGGTGTAAGAATAGGGAAGAGTTGCCATCATTACAGTATAAGCTAGATTGTTAATGCTGCTATTATAGGGCATTTATGAATCCAGAAATTTCAAGAAAAATATAGCTGCAAACCGTGATCTAGGAAGAAAAATACAAAACGTTAATCGATGATCAAGCGCCCACGTAGTAGTGTAATTTACGCTGCAGTAGTGCATTATTCTACGAACCTACTATCTGATTAGCAAATAATGCACACATGTTCATATCTCAGATGTAAAACAATACTGTCCATTGTCTTTGATCGTCGGAACTCAGTTAAGGTCAAGGGAGTGAATGGAAATGCACCAGCGTGTTGTCAATATCTAGCACGTAGTATACCGTGGGCCACACCGTCCATAGCGGAACCGAGCTAACGAGTATCGACAGAAAAAACGCGACAAGTCTCATTGTGTATATCCAGCACTAATAAATATCCTTCGCCTGATTTGATCCATAATGAAAATAAGGTCGTGGTTATAAAAGTAAGTGTTCAAGTGTCAGCTGAAGCAACTACTTACAGTGTAAAAAACACTAGAATCTACACTTTACAAGGGTCGAGCCTTCCTCTTAAGAATTCCTGCACAAGAAACCTCTGAGAGTGAAACATAAACAACAGCAATAAAAAATAATAAAATAACGTGGCTGCTTCCTTTAAAGCGATTAACTTATATGTACAGAGAATAATCAATGCTCGTTGGTATTATGTACTGAAGTCAGCACGTTTATTTCTATTTTTAAAAGAGGCTGGATTAAAAAAAAATGAACCTGTTCTTTTGATGTAAGCAAACACAACATTTTTCACATTACTCAAATATTCAAACACTTAGCCATGAGGACTTTATCTACTTGGCTGCAACAGTGCCCCACTCCAGATTATAATAGCTAATTTTCTGTGTAATATTTCTGAACGCTATGAATTTAATAGGAATATGAGAAAGTGGAAAACTAGCTAAAATACGAGGGTTGCTAAGAAAGTAATGCACCGCGTTTTTTTCTTCAACAATTCTTTATTGAACATAATGAGAACTACACACAAGAAAGAATGGTGTTTTATCTACATACCCTATTTTTTCACGTAATCTCCATCGAGTTTTATGGTCTTCCTCCAGCGCGAAACGAGGGCGTGTATGCCGCATCAGTACCAGTACTTGTCCTCGTGGCGGAGCCAGTTCTTCACTGTGTGAATCACCTCCTCATCGTCCTCAAAATGTCTTCCACGAGTGGCATCCTTTAATGGTGTCTGTTCTCGCGAATGACAATATCAGCTCGCTGCGACATGTCAGGTGTGATAGCCGTGGATGGTCTCCCCCACTGCAGTAATTCGTGGAGCCTCACCGAACCGCCTTCTGATGACCTCACCCTCCGTGCCCAGCGACCAACTGTACTTCTGTCGACAGCAGATCCTCCATAGACTTTTCACAAATGTTTGTGAATATTCCCCACACTTTCTTCCCCTGCAGTGAGAAATTCAATGACGGCACGTTGCTTGTAATGTACGTCACTTACAGATGCCATTTTGAAACAGTGCTGCAGCTACGCTATCTGTCGAAAGTGACGGAAACTTGGCGCGCTCACTCAGGAGACTTCAGATAATACACACGTAACGATTCGCATTCGTAGTATTGTTTTCGGCTGAGAAAAAAAATGCGGTGCATTACTTTCTGGGCAACCCTCGTATTCAACCTACTGGCATCAATGAAATCGTTCTCTAGTATCGCAACTTAAAAGCCACCGTGTTCGATTTCGTGGGCAGTAAGAACGACAGTAGTACGGCCTGAATCCTTCATGGCCTTTTCACGTCGAGCATCAGCATCAAAAATCACGTTTTATAACAAATTGGTAATTTTCTTTACTGCAATGAATTACATGTTTGTTTAATGATGTCAGTGAATGATAATAATAATGGTTAGACGTCGGGTATTTACAACGTAGATATATTTACGGTAACTGTAAATACATTTACCAAACAAAAACTGGTAAAAATGGGTTATAGGTAAATTTATATGTATTTCAGAAGCAAATTTCTAAAATTCTTTCTTAGGATAGAAAAATAAGTTCCTAATATTAAAGGAGAGCAGTTTTATTACGGCCAATACTGCAAGGAAAAAATGAATGAGACTGCACACATTGTAGAGACCTTTCAGTATTGACATATTAATTTCATTGTATGTGTTTTCTGTTACGGATAAATCTGTCTGGTGTCGTTTAATCAGTACATTTTTAAGAAGTCGAACCAGCATATTTTTTCTACGAATCCCAAAGTAATACTTGTTACCACTTCTTTCGTGGAAGTCAATTCAGCATTTTCAAGGTCAAAATTGTTTTCAAAACATACTGATGTACAATAGGCACCAGTATCTAGCACATCAAATGAAAGATAATAAGAAATGGCCTACAAAATGAATGAAGATGGTACACTATAGCAAAATACCTGATTACGTACTATGTTGTAATAGTGACCACATCATTTTATCCCATTTGTGACATATGCTTCCCGAAGCAAATCTTTACAAATGCATCACATATTCTTTGCTAGATTTAATTATTTTTCTGAGTTTATTATCTGCCAGGAAGGAAGGATACGATACAGACTGAGGCCCAGACGCAGCTTTAATTGACGGCAGTCACTGTCAAACGAATATCCAGGTACAAGATGTCTTACACCGATGCCCATTAAAATTATTCGAACACCATTTGGTGGCATGCAGAAAACCTCAAATTGACATTACGGGAACTAAATATTTGGTTATACAACACATTTCAGCACATTCGCACAGTGTATGAAAATATTGCCATCTATATTCTATATGTAAAAAATGATTATGCAGAGTGGATTTCATTCTGAAACCACAACTGAAAGTTGTTTCTTTGTGAGAGGATCGTGCTGTATCTCGCCTAAGATGGGAGAACGTCTGCCAGCACCTGTTGGTATCCGACAGCAACAGAATCGTTGCCTATCGAGACTTTACAATTACGCGGAATTTCCGCTCACTTTGGTCGGAATCCTATGACCGTTGGGCGAATATGGAATCAACTGGTTCACAGGGACCATAACAGTATGCGCTTCTCATAACCCCCAGCGCCTATGAGGACGGACATATTGCTCGCTCGGGCGTGTAGGTTGACATTACCTCGTCAAGGACCTTGAATCGGGATGTGGGGTTCTTTGCAACACAACAGGTATCCATTTGAATTGAAGTTGCAGGAGGTACAGGGATAGTGGAATGGAGGCTGTGGTGTGGGGCAAAGGCAGCTCACAGCGGCAGAGACGCTCTGCGGCAATCTGTAAACATTTTATTTTCCTTTGCCTCAGGCGGTACAGGTGTCCGTCGTCCTGCTCGTAGTGAATCCCGCTCACTCGGCCGTTTGGTGGCCCCTCTGTGCTGAGGATGCAGCCACGTTGCAAAATAGTGACTGCCAAGGCGAAGCACGCTACCCCAGCAGCGCACTCTTCGATGACAGAGGCGCGCCAGCCTCCAGTGAAAAGTGGCACTCGCGCCACGCCACCCGCTCCACTCAACGGTGGAAGGTTGATGCAGACAGCAGCCGGAATGTAACCCCTCCGCTTCCAGGCAGGAGTACACCGTGCTGCTGAAAGATCTGATCTGACCCGCCGCTGGCTGGCTCCGAGTTCCGTGAGAACTCGGAGGGTCGGACCGTTACTCTGCCACAGACTGCAATCTTTGGTCCTCCGTCGGAAGCTTCATGTGGGCGCCCGTATAACACCCGCTGTCGTCCACAACAACTGTGACACTAAAGGCACTGGTACTACTTGGCTGCCCTCTGTTTACACTCAGCAGTCACATGTGTCTCGCAAATGCATCTCTTTAAGTCACGCGCTGACACACATTAGGTTAGCACTAGTGCGCTGGTTTCAATGGCAGTTTATGGCAAGAATTACTGGCAATCCCACTAAGGACGCGTTTTCTGGAACTTTTACGCTCATGTAGGCCCGACATACTTCGCTGTGTCACGTTGCATATAGTTATCATCCACAAGCCAGCGCCTGACTCACGGCTGCAATCCATTGCCGCAAATTCACATTAAAAATACCTTACGCTCTAACGACGTTACAGTAGTTTCTCATGTGTGAGGACCCAATACCCGAATCGATCTCTAACTTCCATTACGTTCTTCTTACATACGTTCATCTTAAACAAAATCTAATCTACTACATGTCTATTTTGTGGTACTCCTGGGGTTAAATGTCCCCAACACGGGCATGAATATCAATGTTACACTTACTTAATCACTAGGCACCAAGAATTCCGCACTTTCTTCCTTCTCTCAGGCTCTTGGCACCCAAGGCAATGAGAATTGTACCACTGATAGTTCCTTTTGTTTCCTGCCTTTGCGAGTTATGAGAATGAAATCAACACATAACAGGGCCTCAAAGGCACTCGGTACGATGGCGCTCAGAAATTACCCACTGCTGTCCTTCTCTGCAAAGCTTGTCATGCTGCATCAGCTGGCCGGCTGAGACACACCTGTCTCGCTCCGCGATGAATAGATCCACGAACTGTATTAGGCCCGACTCCAAACTCTGATTCATAAAGGTTGTATTTCTTTCGCGTAACAATCCTTAAGATGAATCTGGTACTACAGCTGTGGCTGTATGACGTTCAGGTCTGTGATACTTCAAATTGATCAGATAGGTGAAAAACTGGTCCTATTATGTAGCGGGCATTTTCGAGCTACCTTCGCCATGGAGAAAAATGTAATCATATATATATTTATTATTTTCCACACGTTAGCGTGGAGGACGATCCAACTAGGCATAATAAAGGTTACGAAATAATTCTCAGGTGAATAGCTGGTGTGATTGTACAAAGGAACAATATTTCGGCAGTCGACCTTGTTGGCATCATCGGGTGTGCTGATGTAGTGCCAAGGGTCTCTAGTTATGGTCCTGTGATGTCGGCGATTGGTGCATCATTGCCGAAATCATTAGTGCAGTTGAACACACAGCGGCTCGACTCCCACCTGAGGCAACGGAAGAGGTGCGTCGCGAAACCTGCAGGGCCATAACTCGAACTAGACCTATGAAACCGAATAGTTCCAAAAGAGAGAGGGCTGACATCCGGAAGCTAAGAAAAGATCCAGACATAGTGGTATTACCGGCTAACAAGGGTAATGCTACCGTAAGCTTGTCTCACCAGCATTACACCATGAAGATGCGGGACCTGCTAAATGACACCGCTTACCACAAGATTGACACCGATCCTACCAAGAGGGTCGAAAGGAAAACTTTGGCGCTTCTCAAACATTCCGGCTTCCCTGAAGTGGTCACAAAGAAATTACGAGGACTCCCCACAGCAACACCTTCAATCTGCTCGTATTAGTCACAGTCAAATAGAGAATATGTTGACGTTAGAACATCTCTGAACAGATCAGCGGTTTTCTCATCAACCTTCCGGCCGATGAGTTCCAGAGATTTAGGTTACGGAACCCTAGTAAACAGGGAATCCACTTCGAAGCTCACAAGTATGTCAGATTCCTTAATCGTGAGGTGGTTGATGCGTCCCAAGAAATCCGAAGAGCTGCGGATATGGTGTGGGCATGTCCCCACGTGAGGGCTGAGCAGCTCCTTGAGGTACTTGGCGAGAGGATACTTCCGGGCACCAATATTGATGACAATAGGACGTAACGGGACGTGTTCCTTGTGAACTTCCGGTAAGCCGTACACCCTCGGAGGAAACACGATTAAGGAATCTGACATACTTGTGAACTTCGACGTGGTTTCCCTGTCTAGTAGGGTTTCGTTACCTGAATCTCTGGAACTCATAGGCCGGAAGTTTCATGAGAAAACCACCCATCCGTTCAGACATGTTCTAATGTCAACATATTTTCTATTTGAAGTTGACTACTGCAAGCAGAACGAAGGTGTTTCTATGGGGAGTCCTCTCTCTCCCGTCTTCGCTACCATGCACATTTCGAGGAAGAAGCCTTGGAGTCAGTCCATCTAAAAAGTACCCGTTTCTTCAGATACGTGGAGGACGCGATTGTCGTTTGGCCACATGGAAGAGACAAGCTGACGGAATTTCTCGCACATCTCAACTCAAGACACGAGAATATCAGGTTCACCATGGAGATGACGGCAGGTTGGGGCACGGTGTGTATAGAAATAAAACTCACACCGACTTATACCTACATGTGGATAGCTGCCACCACCCTGCTCTGAAGAACGGTGTGCCAAAATCTCCTCTACACAGAGCTCGCGCCTTCTCTGACGAGGACAGTCTTCAACAAGAATTGGCCCATCTGAAGTCCGTGTTTCCGAGGAACGGTTATAAGGACAGGCAAATCCGGGATGCTCTACGTCCGCCACTAATAACACAACCGGCGGAAACTAATGAAGAGCCTGAGGAAACGTCCATGGCATTCATTTAATTTTGTGGGGCCTTATCGGTAGAAGATGGACGTATATTACACAAATATCAAGTAAAAACCGTCTTCTGCCCTCCAACTACAACCAGAGCACTTCTTGGCAGTGTTAAGGACGACCTTGGCTTACATAAATCAGGGGTTTACAAAATACCGTGCCAGTGCGGTAAGGAATACATAGGACAGACAATTCGCACTACTGAAGACCGATGCCGTGAACATCAACAGCACACGAGATTGCAACAGCGTAATAAGTCTGCAATCGCCGAGCACTGCCTGTCAGAAGTTGACGGCATGGATTATGACCAGACCAAGGTGCTAACAAAGATTTCGAAATATTGGGACTGTATCATCAAAGAAGCTATAGAAATCAGAGTAAGAAAACCTGAACAGAATCGTGACATCGGCTATTCCCTTACCCAAGCTCGGAAACCAGCCATTACCTGGATTAAGGAGAAGACAGAAATATCCCACGATGTAGTGACTTCGAGGACAGGGGGAGGAACCTCCGAAACGCTTGCGGCAAACCTCTCCGGGCGCAGACCTACGAGGGACGCGGGGCTACAAGCCGGGCGTCGAACCCCGGCGTGGACGGCCGAGAGAGCGCCCGCGGCAAGTACGGCGGAGGGATCACCCGAGTGAGGGGGAAGGGGAATCTGATATATACCTCACGCCTGCCACCCTTGGCAGTACTTCAGCACACCTGATGATGGCAACAAGTTCGATTGCAGAAATATTGTGTCCTTTGTACACTCACCCCAGGCTGTTCACTCGAGATATATTTCGTCATGATATGGGCCTGGAGAAATTGCAGAGCCATTATATACGGAGTTGACATCTGTGTTTTGCTCGTTACCATAACGTTCATAAGCAACCTTTATTAGGGATACCAGTAGATGGAGATCGATCCACAGTAATGTGCGGAAAATAAGATATGGGACTTTAGTTTTTCGCTGTGATTAGCGAAGCTTGAAATTGCCCAAGAGGGCGAGGTACCTAAAAATATAAAATAATGAAATAAAGTACTTACTTAAAAAATAAAAATCAGCCATGCAGGACAATGACTTGACCCAAGGAATGAAACATTTATTGTCACCACAAATCTTAACATGTGTCATATGAAAGGCGCTTTGATCACAGAAAGATAAAGAAACAAGGTCTGCTGGGAGCTACCACCTAATGGGTATGATGGAACACAAAAGCCCCCACAGGGACTGATTCACACTGCTGGGTATGAAATGAAAGAGCGGAGGATGGCGACGCTGTAGAGGTGAGCTCCCACATTCAGTAGCAAAAGTCCATAATACAGTGTATGAGCGTTGCCGTCTCTGCTCCTGCTCCTCTTTTGTATTTCGTAAAACTCTAAGTTCGTATTCCTACACTGTGTGTGCCAGATTATTCAGTTACCATATTGTAAGTAATTATATCTAATCAGTCTTGCAGTGTTCTAGTCTTTTACACTTTTTTATTCAACAAACTCTCTTTGTTTTCTAAAATAGTTACTGGTTTTTAGTAAACTATGCCAGGGAAAGGATTTCCATTAAAAGTAGTAAAACCATCAGTTTTTATTCCCAATAATCGTTCTTCTTTAGCATAGTAAAAATTTCCTTATTTGTGTTTAGAACTATTACATAGAATACAAATAAGTCCTTCATTTTTAAGAATATCTTTATTTTTCTTCATTCTTATATATTTATTTCAATTGGGACCTTTAACAATGTATACAGATCTTTTAACAATTTGTTCATCCAATACTATTAGATATAGAAGCTTATTTTTATTGTTTACCACAAAAGCATAAACGTAATTAACTTCACTTGTTGCAAAATCTATCCACTGCTGTTTAAAAAAAAATTATTTATTATTCATATTCTCTTACTTTTCGTTCCTTCTCCAAAATAGTATGTAACTTCCTTTAAAGATTTGTGTTACCTAAACATTCTCGTTTTCTTTCTCCTAGGCTTCCAGTTTCTAATTCTTGCTCTCGTTTTTTAGTCAATTCTTAATATAACACATTAATTGGTTGAGTTTCTTTAATTGTAGATGGATAATTGTTTGCTATGCGTATTTATTCTTTTTTACACACAAATTTAATAATATTATTTGTTTTTATTTATACCAGTTCTTCAGTATTTATGTCTTTTGGTGTTGTAGAAAACAGACTCTTGGATTTAGAAAATTATGTGTCTACAGATTTAACAGAGCATATTTGTTTCACAGAAATTACATTCTCTTCTTCTTCCAAGATTTCTCTGCAGTTAATGAGCAATAAATTAAAACTATATGCACATAAAACAAATTTAATAATTTTTCTGTTTCCTTCCTGTTACCTGTTTTAATTTGTATTTGTATTCCTGCTAATGTTTTTGTGTTTCAGTTGCAAGAGGTTGTTGTAAATGAAACACCAGTTATTTTCTACTGTGTCTGTTAATTATTGCGACTTTTAGATAATAGGACAGAATAAAATGGGCTTTCTCGGAATATTGGCTGTCATTTGTCATCAATTCTAAACCATTGGTTAATGGATTGAATCCCCATTATTTTCCAAAATCTGCCTTAATATAATGATAAACTGTTGTATCGAGTCATGTAATTCCATTTTCTTTAAATAAATTAAAAGCAAGTTTATCCTTTAATTTTCTGTGTAGACGATTAAATAAGATCTGTACTATATTTACCAAGTTATTGTTAACTCCTGAACTTATTATTTGGCAAGCAAATTTTCTGTATATTTTAAACCTAGAATTATAATTATACATTTTAAGCAGAATTTTCCCACTATGTTGTTGATATTAACTATTAAACTATGTTCTCCTTCATATTCTACTTCTATTTGAGAATAATAATTATTTGTAAAATATTTGCACATTTCTTCTTTATTGAAGGTAACTGCAAAATCTTGTGTTATGTCTGAATAAAATAAATAATAATGATCGTTTTTAAGTCCTTCTAAATATTCTGGTAATTTCCATAAAAGTGAAACTAATTTAACATCTGCTAATTCTAGCTTATAAGGAACAGGAAGGATTCTTACATCATTTTATATGTTTGCTAGTAATTTATTTAGTACCTTTAATTGTTTGCATGCTGCAATCTAATAAATATGGAATTACTGCATTAACTTCATGTCCAGCCAAATTAAATTTAGAAAATTTGGATCTTTAAAAACTATTAAAACTTCCACAAGCTTCTTTTGTTTACAAGAAATTTTCCATTTTTCATTTCTCCTTCACCTTCTACAAATTGTGAAATTTTTACAAACATAAAATTGGCACAAAATGGTTCTGTTATTGGTTTAAGCTCTTCTAATCTTTTTTCCTTTTCTGTAGATTATATTTTCAATATTTATAATGAAATTATGATTATTAATACCTTCTGTAAGTAGCCACAGTCTGAATCTTTCATGTAGTACTTATGATTTATTTCCAAGTATACTTTTTATTTGTGGCACTCATTTTATTTTGAGCTTCCACTTATACAGAAACAATTTAAATACATTTTTACAAAAAAACTAGAATGAGAGATGTAAAATTATCATTAAAATATAAAAAATTTAATTATTTTCGACAAGTAGCTGAAACTGGGGTAACCAATACTACAGTAAAGTGATTTTGTTACCTATACAAAGAATATAAAAGGGTTTGTTTGAGATCTAAAGCACATACATGAGGCTTTCTAAGATGTTGTAACTGTAATCTAGAAGTAGAAATTGAAAATCACAAATGTGGCATCCAATACAAAAAGATGGTGTAGAAGAATTTGAAAGAAAATTTAGTGAGTATATGTGGTTAAAGGATGTAATAAATGTGGGAAATTTATTATATTTTTGAAACTTTGAAGTGTAATAATATAGTTAAAGAACAACAATTAAGTGTTTTAAAGAAGGATCCACAACGATAATTCCTTGAATGTATACTGAAAAGTATATCTCGTTCGATTATAAAGCTCAACAAGAAACAAGAGTACATATTCCTAGTCTCATAATAGTTCAGAATTGTAATCGTGGCATTTTTTATAAGTTTAAATCAAATGAGGAATTCTGTAGGTGAATGATATCTAATAAAAACAGTGATTATACATTTACAGCTCATTATGCTGAACATCATGGTTCACAACTGACTGTGAAGTACTGTGTTGAAAATAAAATGAGGCTATATGCTATCCATACAAGAACTAAATTAATGTTATTGGCGATAAAACAACGAGGCCTAAAAATTACAGACAGTGGGAATTTTATAGAAGGAAAACTTAGTCATTTCCAGAAAGATTTGATATGAAATCAGTAAAGAAATTCTATTTCCCACATTTATTTGATACATGTGAAAATGTAAATTACATAGGCCCAATTCCTGGTGGCAGTACTATAAAACGAAAATATAGGGAAATTTGTCTAATGGCACAGTCAAAAAGTTAAAGAAAATTATGTGTTCAGCACAAAGAAAGAAATACCGTAACTGTGATGTAGATAGAGGCTGTTTAGAACTAAGAAAACTGTTCATAGAAACAGCTAATGTAGAGTCATTCTCTTAAATAACAATTTTTGGAATTTGTATTGCTATATACACATCTAAATATGTACCTAATAAAAATTGCTTTATTGTATAAAGAAAAAAGGAAAATCATAGTAAAAGATCTATAGCTTAGTTAAACAGTTTAAACACAATAATCTTCAAAATGCTGTCAATGGTGTCGATGTAAATACAGTTGGAGCTAAACCAAATGACTTTGATAAAGAAACCAATACTGTTTATCAATACCATCGGTGGTTTTGGCATGATTGTTTTAAAACTGAAACTGTCTAGAAACAAGCACTGTATCAGTTGAGAGATACAGGGGCGAGCGAGTGTGTCTGGACTTACCCCACTTCACTGCTAGTAGCGCCACCACAACCAGTGGTGGAATTAAATCGCTTTTCCAAATTTTGTCAACATATGGTTCAGAGTATTTATGTCTAAATTGCCAAATCTCAGATTGATCATATGAATATGTTTTCCTAATACTATCGTTTAAGAAAAAAAGTGGCACTTAAAAATAAAGCTAGTAACCCAAAAACTGGTCATAATGTTCACATGTATATCAAAATTAACTGGTACAAATCTCAAGGTGATTATTGCCATATTTTGGTCAGAATCCACATTTTTAAGAAAAATTTAAAGCGCTAAATAGTAGACATCGAAATATGAAAATTTGTACAAAGTTTAAGTTTAGTATAAAAACATCAATTATGTAACCCAATTGAGCTACCTCTAATGTTTTTGGAGTAATTTACTGAAAACTAAATTTGGAACAAAATGTCCTTATTTGCCGTGGATGAAGTATCTGTTACATTAATGCTAGGAAGTTCTGTCTGCAGCACATGATGAAACCTGTTAAATAATAGAGTTATAACTAGTTTAAAGGCCTAGATGTAAACAATAACAGATACAAGGTCCCTTAAAGTTGTAGTTCAGAGGTCATGACTACTGTCAGCTCCGTTATAATAATTCTAGACGGTAAAGTTCATATGTTGGCGAACTATGACTTTTTCTGTGATTTTAACGAACTTAACTACATTCATACAAAAATTATGAAGATTCTAAATTAATTTTTGACACTGTTAAAAATATAATACGTCCGAGGAAGTAGCTGTTTCGAGACTGCTATCATGGGATGTTCACTTGGCGATCCGTTGCGCCCGTATATAAATACAGCTCGTGAAGCAAGACTAGTCTCCATTTTGCATCCAGCCACGTCAAACTTCGGAGTACACAATACCTCAGATGATGGCACAGACTGACTGCAACTAAACTTGTTTTCATTAGAAATAGGAAGTGAAATTGCGAGCACTGTACACCGACCTTTCGGAAAAGTAACTCTTAGTGTGCCGCCCATAGTTTTCACTGATTCCCTTGGCAAGTGGTGACAAAAATTTTTCACTTTTCTGGCGAGCAGTTATTATGATTATCAGAAGTCATGGCGGAAGAGAATTTAGTAGAATAGGTCGTCTCTGTGCTGTTTAGGATAGAGACATTTATTATTAGTATTAACGTAATGAATATTACAGTGCTGTGCACGTGAAACCTTACTAAATATGTTTATAAATTAGAACTCATATGTTCTATATGCCTATCAATCAGAACTCAGAACTTAGTCCTGATCCCGCTGAGCAAATAGCGAATAGAAACATTTCTTTCAGAGGGCTTGACAAGAATGTGGGCTTACAGACTGGGAACTATGGTCAATGTGTTCTCCATCGCTTTCTGGCTGACCACAAAAATAGTTTCCAGGCTCTCGTAAAAGGCGGCAAACAAATATTCAAATATTACCTATTACCTATGATATATTATTATTAGTATTAACTGGCACACCAAAAAAAAATTAACAACAAAATCTGGGAATCAATGAATGACGTTTACCAAAAGACATTAAGGAGGAATCTAGAAAAGTGATGTACGAATGTAATTTTATTAACTCAGCAGTTTATAAAAAGCTTAAAGGTTGAAAATAGTTGACTAAAGCTTGTTGAAACATTAAATTCCGGACATGTTTTTCATAGAGCCTCTAAAAACACAAAAAACTGACAGTTAAAGCAGATAGTGTGTAACGTTCTTTAAAAGAAAAAATCTTTACGATTACGTTGAATGAACTATGCACATAACGAATAAATACAGTTGTCTTGCCTCTAAAGCAGCAATGGTGGAATGCGATATACTATGGTCTCTCATGAAAAATATAAAATGCTAGCTACAGGCTCAGCAGTGTGAAGTGATGACTGTAATACTTTGAAATTCACATGTAATTATTTCGACTTTAAATGAAAACATTTAAGAAAATCCAACTTTTTTGAAAAACCTGGGCAAGGAGGCAGTACAGCAACATTTTATTTTAAGTTTGTCTTTTCAAAAACATTTGACAGTTAAAGTTACATTACTCACAATTGATTCACAAACAATGAGATTTAAACAGCAAGTATTATCTAACCTGATTAATCCAAAATAAATGCAAATCATCAGATTACATATGGCTCCATCAACAAATCTTAAAAGCATTACAAAAGTGAAATATCTCACTAGACTTTTTATCAAATCATTTTACGTATATTCTGGGGTTACTCAACAATTACAAATTATCTGCCGTATCATCTATAGTAACGTGCTGCCAAAACAAAAATCATGATGACTTATGCTTTCATGTTCGACAATATTGACATACCTACATTAATGTAACACTTAGTGACTTCACACAGCACACGACAAAAACTACCTACTCCATCGTCTTTCGCTCACAGGCAGCTATCTACAACTGTGCACCCAGCACACTATTACCACTTCACTACAATCTTAGACCACAAGCGGTATCTTTAGGTCTGCCGTGGTGCACTGTAAGCGATCTGCGTCATAAAGCCTATCAGAGACATATATCATTTATAATATCATAGTTTCAGTTTAGTTTACATTAACATTCTTGCCAGGTAAAATAAATGCATAAATAAATAAATGAACATTCATGACATATTTGTGTGTCACATAAAAGTGTGCCCCAATAAACTCCTTTCAAGTGTTAATACAAAAATAAGATATACTAATGTGTGTTGTCTTTACCTAGCTGTGCAATGTTATGATTATTATGCTGTAGGTCATCCAACAAAAATATACGAATCTATATATTATTCTAAAAATGTAAAGTAGTGGCACCTAGAGGATTGCATCATCCTGTTTACTTGTTTGGATGAAGAGCGATAGAAATGAAAAATGTTGCCTCCTTTATTTGTAAAATGTGCATAACAAAGATTGGATAAATGTAATCACTATGATGATAAATGAAGTTTTATTGGAACTTCAACAACTGGTAAAGTCAATAAAGTTATAGAAAGAGGATATAAAATTTTAGGTATCTATGGAATATGGATGGTTAGAAATAAAAACAACCTGTTGTTTAAATGTTCAAAGAAATACTTTATGCAAATGAAATTAAGCTAGCCCCATAGGTTTGATTCTGCAGTACTGTTCACACCTCTCCAGACTGGAATGCTACACACCGCCTCTCCTGCTGTCACCAATCAGTAAATTTTTTTATGATGACCGTATACGGTCATCATCAAAAAACAGATCGCCAAATGAAATAAATAAATTCCATGCAATTCAGATTGCTTTTATTGAAATAATTTTACTGTAGTTTTATCGACCACCGTTTGTTTCACGGACAATGTTCCAAAAAAGATACTGCAGAATTAGCGATAGGTCCACAAACTGTAGATAATACCGGTTTGGAGGAGAGGAACCGAAAATGAATCACACCGATGGAGTGGCTGAGTATGAATTTTTTCTTACAGGTGTAGAATGGTGTGAGTACACGATAGCTATGGTGTGTGCCTAAAGGTAATAGAACTTTTCAGATGGAGATCATATCAACGCACAATGGACGTGCAGGGGCAGATTATGAGATTATCGACGTATTTCAAGTTTTGAGAAAGGTCAGATCATTGGCGTGATGGACAGACCGATAATACCTCCAGTTAATGCAGCCATCGCAAGTTATGCAGTATCCTTTTTTGAACATTGTTCATGAAATAGTGATCGATAAAACTATGGTAAAATTATTTCACTAAAAGCAGTCTGAATGGCATGGAAGCTATTTATTGAACTCTGTGATCCGTTTCGATCTCTTATTCGAACATCATCGGACCAATTTACTGCTTGGTGCCAGTAAGAGACGGGAGTATGGAGCATGCCACTCTGCAGAGGCAAGAGCAGCACTGCAGAAGCCCTACAATCGCTTCCGAAGAAACTTTCTCACCGTAGATGTTTCATGCTGCAAATGCTGGCTGGCTTTCTATGCTCCTTTTTGCGGGCGCAGCAGAAAGCTCTCACACAGTTTGGCTAACAAAACGTACGAGAGGTAGTGATAATATTTTAATTGTTACCTCGTTTGCTAGTTCGTTTGCAGGTACAAGTCAGAAACAGTGGCGCACACTGGAACCCCGCTCTACAGCACTGTGGCAATTTGTTACAGGATCCAAAACAAAATGGCGCAAATAACGGACAAAGTGAAGTGTCATGAGGTAATTCTTTCTCTGTACTTGAAGCGGACCACGTTGCAACAATCTACGCGGAGTTGGTGGAAGTGTACACAACGACAAATTATCATGTGGCACAAATACTTCTAGTCAACAAGTCTGAAATCGAAAAGAGGAGGCACTGGTGCTCTGTGATCGGTATATCACAGTCGACAAGACCAGAGGAATACGTGAAAATCAGTAACGGATCAATTTTCGCCATTCTGAACGACATTTTAAACATGTGTCTTATTTGAACTGTCTTGGTGTGGTGCTAACAGAGTATGATCGTAAGTGACAAACTGTCAGAGGAGCATACTGCCGAAATCTGACGAGGCTACAGGAGGGTGTCCTAGGGAATGTCTTACTTTTTAGCTCCACGACAACGCAACACGACAGTCTCACATAGTGCTTCTTTGGGTGGTAAAATTTAACCTCACTACACCCCTCCCCCCGGCACAGCCACCCTGTATTCTTCTGAAGTCATTCCCAGTGACATTGTAACGGTTCCATGTGAGCCGCTACAGGGCTTGATACAACAGTCACATGCTCAAAACACATCTGGGTGCTCTTCCGACACTCACGGAATTTTTATCCGTAATTATGTCATATTATCACTCTTAGTATAAAACTTCCTGGCAGATTAAAACTGTGCGCCGGACTGAGACTCGAATTCGGGGCCTTTGCCTTTCGCGGGCAAGTGCTCTACCAACTGAGCTACCCAAGCACGACTCAGGCCCCGTCCTCACAGCTTCACTTCTGCCAGTACCTCGTCTCCTACCTTCCAAACTTTACAGAAGCCCGCGAAAGGCAAAGGTCCCGAATTCGAGTCTCGGTCCGGCGCACAGTTTTAATCCGCCAGGAAGTTTCATATCAGAGCACACTCCGCTGCAGAGTGAAAATCTCATTCTGGAAACTCTTAGTATAGTCTGCAAATGTGAATGCGGGTCGTCTGCTGACGTATGCGTAGGCTGTCTGCTGTGGGTTCCCTGAATGTGGAGATACAGTTTAGCCAACCATAGTATTATGTAGAGTGCGACTGCACTGGACCAGAGAGTTACCCGCGCCTTAGCAGGCTCCGTTAGGTTGACAAATAGCCGCTGTGCAGACTCTCTGAGCCCTTCCGGCCACCGTGTGTAGACCGTGGAAGAGGGGAGACGGTTAGGATTCCCTGCTGAGACTCTGGTAATTACGGACGCTCTGTATGATGGCTCCTACAGTCACCTTAGTTAGGAGAGATTGCCAGGTTGGATAAAATTAATATTTCAGTTTTGTATTACAGGTGAATAATCGTACTACTAAGTATAGTGAGTGATTAAGAAGTATTTTCATGAATTTTAGGAAATAAATGTTGTTGTTATAGAAAATTTGTAACTTGGTTTTTCACGGCATCGCCATATTTCCGTTACCATTCCAATTAAGTTATTCAAACATTCAACTTAAAGTTAGTCAATAAGCAGAAATTTTATAGTGATATTTGCTGATGCAAACGGTCGTAGGTGTCTTTCACAAAAGATACAGGTGTCATTTTCAAGTTGAGGGTGCCTGCCAAGGCTTTGCGGAAAGCAAGTATCATGCAACACATACCCATTTCCTCAGATGAAAAAAACCATTATATGGCAGGCATTTCCAGAATGAAGGAGTGATTTTCAAGGTGGAACATTTCCGGCAAAATAAAGACTTTTATAACCAAGGTTTTCTATGTCCAGCCTTTTGGCAGGATGTCTCTGAGACGACGGCCGTTTACTATTGTGGCAAAATAAAACACCTACAGCCGTCCTTGGCAGTTGATCCTTAGAGTGCTGACACATTGTCTGCGTATCCAGCTGTGCTGGCAACTGATGCGGTATATGTAGGGATCACATCAACCTGTTCCGCATCAACTACAGCCTGAAGATGGCGCATTGAAGCGCTGAAACTGGTTGCAACAAAATAAAATAAAACCATAAGGGCGGCTGTAGGTGTTTTACTTTGTCACAGTTTTGTAACCAAGGTTTTTGCCAAGTCATTTATCGGTAATTCGTTGATTGCGTATTGCGCTTGCTTCTGCTCGGCGTGGCTTGACCCCGGGATGCTGTTTGTCGGGCAGTCACCGTCTGACACGGTCACTTATCCCTGCGGCCACCTTTCATGCCGTTTCGTCAGGTCCCTACGTTGAGTTTGCGTTTCCTTCTGTAGTCTTTAACAGCTTGTTTCCCAGTGCCTCAGGTACTGAGATTCTCTCTATCCAATTGATCGTCAGTGCCTGTGCAATTCTATGATATTAAGGACTTACTGCCCTTGACTCATACACTTGTTATTGAATTTTATTTTTTGTTAATTCATTCTCCTACAATGTTTCTTAAATATTTATTCTGAAATTGTTTCGGGTCCAACTGCTAACTTGATATTGTTATAAACAATACTGTAGTTTTTTTTACCTGCTTTGGTTTGTTACGTTCACAAGTTATTTAGAACTGAACATTTGCCCACCAGCTTATATTTCAAATGTGTAGTTGTTCCAATTGTCATTCAACACTGTCTGAACTAAAAATTTTAAATCTTTTGGGCTCTCTTTTTTTTTTAAAAATGGATAGTGAAGCATAGTATTTGAACTTGTAATGTCAGTAACTCTTATACAATTGCTTTTTTCAGTTGTGATATCTCCTTAAATAAGAAAATTCAAATTGTGAGAAATGGTGAATGATGTCTTAACCGGAGGTTAGGAGTTACAGTCGTTCTGCTATTGCTGGGGATATCAGCCCTCTGCAGCCAAACACAGTTTAGTCGATGATTCGCATCGATAGCAGAAAAACATCTAGGTCAAGACTCAAGGCGGCAGCACTTTGGTTCATACCCTCTAACACAAACACTCCGTCTTCAGGCCACAAGTGGCCCATCGGGACCATCCGACCGCCGTGTCATCCTCAGATGAGGATGCGGAAAGGAGGGGCGTGTGGTCAGCACACCGCTCTCCCGGTCGTTATGATGGTTTTCTTTGACCGGAGCCGCTACTATTCGGTCGAGTAGCTCCTCAATTGGCATCACGAGGCTGAGTGCACCCCGAAAAATGGCAACAGAGCATGGCAGCTGGATCGTCACCCATCCAAGTGCCGGTCACGCCCGACAGCGCTTAACTTCGGTGATCTCACGGGAACCGGTGTACCCACTGCGGCAAGGCCGTTGCCTTCGTACCCTCTAAGGTTGGATATAATTAGACATGGTGTCCTGAGTACCAGATACCCCAGGGCCGAGGGTAGGGTGGATGTGATTTTTTGAGTATTCATGGTGTTACCAAAAACGCATACTAATGGATGGAATTCACTTTAAAATTCATTTGGTGAGTGGGGCAGCCACAGCTGTAGAAATCCATTTGAATAGTAAACAATCGCTACAGCTGTCGTGAGATCATTTATTGATCTCCTATTAGTTCAAAACTAGTTTTGTGGCTATAAAGTCACATCCTCAGGTACCAAAAACCCGAAATTTTTAGACACGAAAGCCGTCACTCGACAGAACTTAGATTTCGCTATCCTGATGCTGATGATAGCGCAAAAACTCAGCTGTCTAAAACTGACAGTGGGCTACATGCCACAATTAACATTAGCAGCGGTGAGAGAATGTGCGGGGAGCCCACAGCGTAGCACTGTCAAGTTACGGGAACCTACGAATCGTTAATACAATGTAATTTACTACCCACGAATTCGCTAATATTGTAATACAGGCAGACTAACTCAAAATGTAAGCTTAAATCATGAACAGACAGACGCGAAGCTGTACTAACGCACTCACTTGTTTTTCGTGCACGGAAATGGTTCCCGCATAATGAGTCCCCAACTGCCTTTGCACGCCTTGCTCGAGAACACTTTTATCACATGTGTCATGAGAAGTGGATCAGAAGCGAAGATCCTGTACCGTCGGCAACTCATTCAGCTGATCTAATCTCGTTGGATCATTTGAGAAGTACTACGTATGTGACACCTGTCGTTAGCAGGTTTTTTGCTGCCTGTATCAGTGTTCGAACAAGACCATGGGCTTGTTCACATTAATGATATTACACTGAAAATAAATCTGTTTTTCGCTCTTAGTTGACTTTGTGTAACTTTCTCATTAGACCCAGAAGAAGGCCGCTGCAATTGTGGCCGAAACGTTGGTTTTTCTATAGCAGCAGTAGTTTTTATATTATGACGCGGTACCAAACCCAGAAAACTTTTATGTTGACTCTGGCCGCGGAAGCCTACGCAATTATATTTCTCATTTCTCTTTGTAACTTGCGTCTCAGTTTTTCCGGCCAACGTAGCAATCTCCCTCTCCATCATTACACAAAGTTTGTATCGTCATCTCGAAAATGCTCTGCCCATGATGACTGAGATGAAGTTTGCTGTAGTGATTTCATTAATAGAAAGCGATATCCCCCGAGTACTGACTTTATTACGGACTACGAAAGGCATTCCTGTACAGTACAGAAGGGACAGCAGCTGATTTGTTGATTTGTTATAGCGACAGTTTTACCCACTAAATGATCGAATTTGCTTTCAAGAGCAAAATTGTATAAGCCATGAATGTGACTCGAAAGAAAAATCAAAGTTCCAGGTAGAGATGTGGAAAGCCGATGTAAACTGAAAATGTGTAAAGAAATTGCAATTGGGAAACTTGTAAAAGCTAATAAAAGCTTCTGTAACAACTATTATCACACAAATCTGATCAATTACAACGCAAGAAGTAACGGTAGTAAATACCTGAAACTAATTTTTTCTGTTTTTCATTGGTAAACCTTGTATTCCTTGTCGCCAATTGATGGATTTTAGGCCATAATAACACACGCACGCCACCACATTATAAGGAAGCGTGTCTTTTCCCGGGCTTCCAGTTGGCTGCGTGAGAAAAACAGAGGATCCAGATAAGCTGCAGATGTAGTAATACTGCATAACTTTTGAGTAATTTGTCAATCACTCGTGTGTAATAAGTAGTTACGAGAACAGTGATTGGTTTTTATCATTTCAGCACATGGATGGGCCTCTGTCACTCTACATTATAAGTAAAAAATTTCGTTGCTAGCTGCCACCTCCTTGTCGCCAATTAATGGATTTTAGGCCATTAGAACACACGCACGCCACCACATTATAAGGAAGCGTGTCTTTTCCCGGGCTTCCAGTTGGCTGCGTGAGAAAAACAGAGGATCCAGAGAAGCTGCAGATGTAGTAATACTGCATAATTTTTGAGTAATTTGTCAATTACTCGTGTGTAATAAATAGTTACGAGAACAGTGATTGGTTTTTATCATTTCAGCACATGGATGGGCCTCTGTCACTCTACATTATAAGTAAAAAATTTCGTTGCTAGCTGCTACCTAGGCCATTTCTCCGTAGCGACAATAATGTTGTTTCAAAGGTGGGTGACCCTCACCAGTCTCAGCCTTGGCAATGACGTCATATGCGTTTAGTTTAGGGGACGTCTCGCTCCCAGTAATCTTCGCATTACCTACCAAGAAAGTGATTACGGAAGTGAATTCACTCGTCAGACTGAAAGTGTTCGAATCTTCTTCTGTTCGTAGGAAATACGTAACTTCAATAAACCCAGCGGTATAATGTTGTATCATGCAACACTGAGAATGAAATCCTTTCAAATCGTTTACAGATTCAGTGAGAGGCCTGTTTCAAATAATCTGTGTCTTTCCCGAAGATACAGTTTCATCGGAATTATTACATCATATATGTTGTTGTGACAGCTGTTAGACCACCAACCCGGTAAACAAAGACATAACGCCCTTTATCTGATGCAATGCTGCTCCGATACGTAACGTTCTGAAGAATGCCAATTGACCATACGTGGCGCTGAACTGAAGACCCTTTCGGAAATAGAAAGGTCGGCAACTTCCAGTCTTTCAGCCTCTTAGATTCGCGGGTCGCTGGGTTAACTCGTCCGTTTTATCGTTATCTGTGTATCGAACCTTGTTCTGACGCAATAATGTAAAGGACTTGCCAGTCGAAGCAAAGTCCAGTGCATGTCAACAAATAACCGACCCATTATCAGACACGCTGCACCGTGGGTGGGAAACCGGAGATTGGGCTCGCGATTGGTTTTAATTCGGCCCGCGGAAGAAATTAGCGAGAGGGGAAGGGGAGGGGAGGGGCAGAGATTTCAGCCGACGTTCGGTTCGCAGCTAATGATGCAGGCCAGTGAAAGTTCCCATTTTTCTCTTTTGGTTTTCGTATACTGTCTTCAGGAGGCTAAGACATTTTTTAAAATAAAGAAATGACTTAGTGTTACAGAAACATACAATGTCTACGTAATGAGCCATCAAAGTATTTTTAGAAAAATATTTAAAAAATGCTTCCTAATAGTGGTCGTGATTATTCACACAATTTCAGCCGCTGGAATGACCTTGCTGGGGCAAATAATAGCGAAGTTACTTCTAATTGCATTTCGACTGGGATAGCCTATCTCATTGCCATACTTTGTTATTCAGTTCTCTGTCCTATTAACATTAGTAAATAATGATTGTGCACTGTGAACGTAACAGAACACTGCAGCTGTTGAAACTGAAGGTAGTTTATGATGAACTAGCTGCAACCAGTTACTTTTGTAGGCGTTTATTTTTCCAGTTTTTTCAGTTGTTTACTTTATTTACGTGCTCGTGAACACTGTTTCCTTATTAACAGTTTCGCAAAATTTTGCAACAGAAAATTTTAGGATAGCTATTGTAAAAGTCATACATAATAAAATAATGTTCACCATGCCTAAATAAATATAAATATCTGAAGAGGGGTGGAAGAAATATCAGACCTATAAATGCACTGCCAAATGCACTGCGTTTGTCACCAGTCTCCCTTTTAATAAAATTCGATCTTTGGATATTGCTGACTGGTTAACAGGCTCATCGTCAGATGCAGGCGTGGAATATAATTTTCTGTATCATGTAAAGCTAGACGTTAGCGCCACGGCGCCAGCAAAATTAACGGAAATGTACGAGCGGCGGCGCCACCAGCGCAGACGTTGACACCATCTCAGACGGCATTACGTAATGACCGACGAATAAGTAGCCGTCTATGGGCTCAATAAGGCCACCACGGCAGCAGTTCTGACAGTCAGTCGAAAGCTCGAGGTTTTACGCTGCACTGACACGGTAAGAAGTCCGAGAATGCATTATACAGTACAACAGTGTCGTCGCGAAAGACTAGGTTCTCAGTTGAAGTATAAGTTAACGAAACGTGTACCTGTGCCCTAATTTTTCTTCGTTTCGCCAGCACCGCGACGTTAACGTGTAACTGCAAATAGTCCAAACACGTAATGATTCTATAATACTTCCATCTAACGATGAGCGTCCAGTGGTTCTAAAACTAGTTAATAGAACAACAAATCGTTTTACTTAAAAAAGTGACTTGTTAAAAAGTGAGTGGTTGCCTGTTATACCTACAAAAACTGCCCATTTAAATCATAGTTGCTGTTCATCATTTGCAAGTGGATACATGAATATAAATTTTTGTCAGTGTTACACGCTAGTGTGATGAAACTTAAGCCTGCTTTACATGAGCGATATTCTGATCAAAATCGATTACTCCAAGTGCGTGTATCTTTCATGCCTAGGTGTACAGCAACAACCAAGCACGACGCGAGTAAGTGTATGACGTCAATGGCCTGTAGATAGTGCCGAGTGTGGTGTTCTAATTTCCGCGTACGCTAAACAGTCCGTTTGCTTAAAAACAGGGGGTTGTGGGAGAGTCTGTTTCATCTGAAGTTAACCTGTTCTGGCCGAGCTCACTCCTATTACAGAAATGGATTTTGTACTTTCGTTTCCTTTTAATCTTCATTGCGTTGTTTGCTTTCTATCCGTGGCACACAGAAAGTTACTTAAGTTCCTGGTACTTTTTCCTACTAGTGTTTTCTCTGAAATATTTGAAACCAAAAAGACGTATACCTAGACGTAAGCAGAAATATGCAATTTAAAGAAAATTATTGGAACAGTGAAGAAGTCAGAATTACTTGACGAGAAAAATAATTTTCTGTGTTATTTGGCGCTTAGCAAGGAAACAAGATACGAAGGATAAAGGAAAAAGGCGCTGTTTACTGCGTTATAGATATTGGTTGATATGTTTGCAAATGTATATTTTCTCGAACAAGTAAATGCATTGTTATGAAATTTGTAATTTTTCCAGTTCTCAGGAGCGTAAATAATTTACCAAGCGGCCTCTGATAGAAGCTTCCATTATGAATTCTACTTTGGTCATTTACGAACTCTATAACTATTGCATATTCCTGTGCTTTGTTATTATATTTCGATTTTTTGTAAAAGGAGCAGTCAGCAACCAGAAATCCCATGCCGTTCTTGCATTACTTTGTGCCTCTCCGCTTGCAGAATGTCTACAGAGATATGACAGTGAACAAAAGCATCGTGAGTCGTTGGGCAAGGCGTCTGTCACCATCGCAACAAGGTCGCGCAAACTTTTCCCATCTCACTCGTGATGCCCGGAGCGACTTCAGCATGTTCGTTAGCACAAAAACGCAGATGAACTTCTCCTCTCCATGACAAAGCGAGGCCTCTAACAGGTCTGTGCACCGGTGAAGAGCTCACATAACTTCATTGGACCTCACAGCCCCCGACATCAATCTCTTTAGCTTTGCTGCGACGGCGACTGGTAGACTGATACCACGCCGGCATACAGGCCCTCCTGGTTATACGGCGTAAGGCCTTCGCATTGAATGGAGATTATGTTGAAAAATGAGGTTTTGTAGCCAAAAGAGCGGGGTGTAATATGATGTATTGGAATCCTGAATAAAAATACCGAACTGCTTTCTGAAAAAGAAACGTGTTGCACTATTTACTGAACGCCCCTCGTAGGAAACACTCGTTTGGGACATCATCATAAGAATTAAATACGTCGTGTCAAATAAAAAAACTGTTTGATATGATGCAACGAGTTCGATTTTTATATTTTTATATTTTAATATTTTATATTTTTGATTCCGTAAGGGTGCAATTTACTTCAACAGATCCGAAGTGGATTTACTGAAATCAAAATCGTATGCTGTTTAGGTAGGCAGTAAATGTACGATAGTGCAATAAAATTAAATAGATTATTTTCTGTAAGGGAGCTGGCCACAATTTTTTAGCGATACCATGTATCCGTAGTTTCATATTCGTACCGTCATATTATCCATAGCTTTCGAATATATTATTTTATGTCAATACAGTTATAAAGTAAAACGCATCAACCCCACATGCAAGAAAACAATAACTTTGGAAAAGTGTAAGTTTCGAAAGTAAGAGAGAGCTACTGGAAATATGTTGCTCCAAGTTAGATGGTTACTCAGTGACAATGCTCGTTGAAGCGTCCCAGACTGTATGTCATTTGTGCACACGGTTTTAATTTGTCAAAAAGTATGGTGCACTGTTTACACGCTTCTTACTCGGAGTTTCGGCGACCATCATTATTCCGGTTGTCAGAAATACGGCACCCAACTGTTACGGAGATGGATATAATCTTCTTGATGTATACCGCAATACAGATTATGCTGCGCTTTTATCATGGGTAAACAGAAAGAAGTTTTCACTTGCCTGCTGTGGGTGGCGAAATGGGGAAGGGGGTGGGGCGTATAGTGCTTTCAGGTCGCTTTCACTGTGGCGTATAGTGCTTTCAGGTCGCTTTCACTCTGAAACATCAAGTGGGAAAGAAAGGTAAAAGGGACTAACCTTTTACAGCTGTTCCAGTAACTTTACGAAGAAGTTCCGGGAACTGTTTACACTATGCCGTCCGGCGACAGCACTGTAGTGTCTTCTGCATAGTATCGCAGTGGCCGGCGACAGCACGTTAGTATCTTTTGCATTCTGTTGGTGTTTTGTTTAGGAAACAATAAGTTACACACGGTCACGAGTGTTTTGTTTTTATAAGTATTTGTGCCCTTTCATAATGGCGGTCGAAAGAGACAATAGGATTATTTACGATGAATGCGCGGACGTCTTGTCTGACATTCCGGACGACTTGGCCGATTGGGGAGAATACAATGGATATCAAAAAATGAAAGTGAAGCAGAATCGTAGGAAGATAGTGAAATACGTCCAAGAAGAATTCGGCGAACCCTACGGTTTCCAACAGATTCCGCTGAATCTGACGAAGAAGACAGTGCACAGTGGTCAGACTTTGAATTACCGAGGATCAGTAATAAATTTAAAGGATCGCCGGGTCCAAACATATTTCCCAAAGATACACAGAGCGTCGAGGATACCGTACAATTATATATTTGGAACGATCTATTTGAATATATTAGCAACGAAACCAAAAAGTACTACAGTCAAAATTGCAATGCAAGGAAACTGGATTTTAAAAAATGCAAAATTTGTCGACCTCTACAGGACCCGAACTAGAAAATGGTTTGCGTTTGCTATCCTTATGGGAACTGTAAGAAAAGCAAGGATCAATGATTATTGCTCAATGAATCCGTTGATAGACACACCGATATTTCGCAAAACGATGTCCCGCAACCGATTCAGACAAATATCATTTTTACATTTTTCCGACAGCAACAATAAACTGGATAATGCCGACCGGCTTGTCAAAGTGCAATTCGCAATTGATTATTGTTCCAAAAAGTTTAAAGAAACGTTTAATCTAAGTCAAAACATCTCAACTGATGAAGGAATGATACTGTGGCGTGGACGGTTAACTTTTAAAGTTTACAATCCGTCGTAAATTACGAAATACGGCATGCTCATTCGGGTGCTGTGTGATTCGAGTACTGGATACATTTCCTCATTCAAGATATATTCCGATGCTGGACAGCCTTTAGCAAAAACTGTGATGGAACTGTTGACACCATCTGATGGAAAGTGGCATCACCTCTGCATGGATCATTATTATAACAGTGTAGAACTTGCATATAAATTACTTGAAAATAAAATTCGAGTTTGTGGAACGATACGCCAAAATAGAGGATTTTCGGAAAATTAAAGCGCGCAAAAGTCAATGTGTTTGAAGCTTGTCATCAACGGAAAGGTGAGAAACGGCCAGCGACAAGCCAAGTGACGTGCAGACGGAAAAGTGTTAATGAGTTAGGGACTAATAATAACATCCAAAGTATCTTAGAGTACAGAAAACCATGAAACTGTATTTGGTTACTGGGATGGTTACAGCTATTCAAAAAATGGTTCAAATGGCTCTGAGCACTATGGGACTTAACATCTGTGGTTATCAGTCCCCTAGAACTTAGAACTACTTAAACCTAAGCAACCTAAGGACATCACACACATCCATGCCCGAGGCAGGATTCGAACCTGCGACCGTAGCAGTCGCGCGGTTCCGGACTGCGCGCCTAGAACCGCTAGACCACCGCGGCCGGCTACAGCTATTCATAGCAGAGACTGTTTCCTCTTAGGGAAACCTGTAAGCAACTTTATGGCAAAAATGATGTTTTAGTAAGTTGCAGTAAAATTAGCAGATGATTTATATTATGTAAATAAGATGTCGTCATAAGAAATTATATAGTAAAAAGAAATACTGGGAATCACTGGGCTAAGACCTTCTATGACACAATGCAGTACGCTTATTTTTTTGTGTATAGAAAAAGACATTGCGTTTTATTCAAATATTCGTGTTCTTCATAGTCTGACTCTAACTGCTTTATTGCGTTAATCTTATTTTCTTACATTCTTTTGTCAAACATAGAGCATTAGAGGAATGGCAGTCTAAGGAGTACCACATAAAGCAAGTAGTATGTGCCAAGTGATCCACTGTATCCTACAGACTACAATGAAAGTCACGTGTAATGTTGGAGCTATAGAAAGTCAATGTGCAAAAAATTAAAATGTCGTGTCACATTCAGATTACAAACTAACGACGGTGTCACAGGAACATCTGATGATATTTTTCATTTAGGGTAACTGAAGACTCTGACAAGACAGCAAGAGAAATGAAAGAGGCGTGAACAGAAAAGGGGTTTGAAAACTAAACTTTCTGTGTGTCTGCCAAGCAACGTGTACAATAAAGTGTGTTATCGATTTTAGTTCATGCGAAAATATTTAAACATTATGGATTATCAGCAAGCAAACGGGGCATGCATCAAGAATGAATGTTTTATTCTAGAACTGAATGTGCATTGTATCGAGACTTCCTATCGGAATGGGAGTCTAACGTGGATTCTTGGTTTTCAAGGATAATAGTATTACCCACTGAGCCCTCCAGACACGACTTGCCAACATTCCTCAGAGCTTTAGTTCCGATAGTACTTCTCTCTAACTCACAAACTTCACAGAATTTCTTCTGTCCACCATTCGGGACTACCACTCCCGAAAGAAAAGCTATTGCGGACCCCTGGTTTCCACATAGCCCAGGGGATTGTTTCCAGAATGGATCTTTCACTCTGTATTGGAGTGCGCGCTGTTGAAACTTCGTGGCAGGTTCATCCAGCAAGGTGTCCAGGTGAGCTTCTGTGAAGTCCTGAAGGCGGGGGGAGCGATACTGGCGGAAGTAAAGCTGCGATTGTGGGTGGTGAGTCGTTGCTTCGATAGCTCACTGTGTAAGAGCATTACTCACGAAAGGCGTGGTTTCGGTTTCGAATGCTGGCCCGCACGTAGTATTTATCAGCCATGAAGTTTCGAAAAAGGTGACGCTTGTTGGGAAATACTAGGAAGTCCAGTCGTGCTCAAAAGTATCCGAACGACCTGAATTGCATTTCGCCTGATTCGCATACAACCATCATAACGCAGCTGTCTAGCAGGTCCTCTAATCGCCCTTCGGGACAGTCATTTGACTATTGAAAATGGTTCTAACAAATCACCACTAGAAAACACTGCTCTGTATCGCATTAACTCAAGATTGAGACTAATACCACGATACTACAAATATCAGGGAACACCTTATCACAGATAAGACTGTCTTTAAAGCTTGTAAGCTCACATTTATTACAATAAATGATATACCTGAAATGTTACCAGTTGCATTATTACGTCAGACAGGTAATGCACGTAGTAAGTTCGTCGTATTCATGATTTCCTCTTCAAAGTAACATACCGTACTTATTATTTAACACAAAATGAGATTAAAAATTTAAGTTTTTCACTAGCTGCTAGTTGAGAATATGTATGGACTTCAAATGACACGACCAACCGTCTCGTTCTGCATAAGGATTCAAACCCAGGTTATGCACACTAAGCAAAAATTTCGTGACTGACGGAAACTAACAGTCATTTCTGACTAGGAATGCAGAGAGTGATACACCTCGATTTTAGACAGTATAAGTCAGGGAAATATCAACTTTAAATTACAGAACGTAAACATTTTTGACGGATGCGAATTCCTACCCAGCATCTATTGTCCCTGTTAACGAACTACGAGAGATCTTAAATATTGCTTCTTCATAAGTAATTTACTTGAAATGCCGTGAGGTAAAGCTTTGTGTTGCACAGGGATTCGAACCCAGAACCTAATCGGATTGTTATAGAAGCACAATCAACAGTGACATATCGGAATTTATCGGCAATAGCAAGATGTTTTAACTGAAATGATGAGAGGAAACATTAATATTTTCCTTCCCAGGATTCCAACCCAGCATCTAACGCTGTTATATTCTAGAGAAAAAGAACGTTACATATGGGTTTGTTACACCAGCAGCGACATGTGAGCATGTTTGGACTAGAAAAAATATGACGAAGAGTTCAGTGCTGACTGGTAATCGAGCCCCACACGCCGGCCGGTGTGGCCGAGCGGTTCTAGGCGCTACAGTCACGCTACGGTCACAGGTTCGAATCCTGCCACGTGTGTGGTTGTGTGTGATGTCCTTAGGTTAGTTAGGTTTAAGTAGTTCTAAGTTATAGGGGACTGATGACCTCAGCAGTTAAGTCTCATAGTGCTCAGAACCATTTGAACCATTTTGAACCCCACACATATCGTCGTTGACTAAACACAAAGAGACGTCAGAGACCGAATTTATCTGCACCAGCAGCTCGTAATAGCATCGTTGAACTTACTGTGATCTCGCAATAAGTTGTGTCTCACTGGGAGTCAAAAACGTAAGATATCGTTATTGTTGACAACGAATGAAAATACATTAAAAATTAAAATTATTATTCACCAACAGATAGGTGTTCTCATGCTAGAGCTTGATAATACATAATGAAAACTTTAGTGCCGGAACACGATTCAAACCCATTCACGCGCAATATGTGGAGATGTTGAGGAATCTGCAGTTTTGAACAAAGAACAAATTGTAGTCGAGCTGTATTGTCACGAAGGGATCAAATTCCGCGTTAAGGTCAGGCTGAGTTGCATACCCAGTTCAGAATCAATTTTATCGACATAAAGAAGCTCAAATTAAAGATGGAATAAGTGTCCTGTGACCCTACATAGCGTTTGTTTCGTCACCAGAAATAAATAACTAGTATAAGAAAGGTTACTGGTGATAGAGTTTCTACATGTCGCCACTCCTCACTTTATTGTGGTTCAACCTAATGTCTACTTGGTAGAGAAGGAATATCATGTTTAATGTGAATTTCAGACCACAGTGCCATTATACCTTCTTCACTTGGCGTAGCCAGAAGAGAATAGTAATTGTCTCTCCCTATCAAAAATCATCGGCAGAAGTTGGAATCGAACCCAGACCATGAGTAGGTGAATCTATCAGTAGTCCGTCAGACCACCAAATCCTCATCTCTCTTGCCCATTTTTCTATTATAACGCCGTTGCGCCATACTGGATGAGAATTCTCACACACAGGCTCCGTGTAGTGGTTTGCAGCATGTTCGGTACATTCATTTACTTGGTTGACCGAATTGCCATGAACTAGCTGCCTCGGCTACTGTGCACACATTCGACTCTATTTTGTAATCACCGAAACAAAATCACGTAACTGCCACTTACACAGAACTACCAACAGTGTAGGAAGCAGAAATTAAAATATGAAGTATTCCTTTCCGCTTGAGCTACTCTATTGCGCTATCTGTTTGTTGAAAACGTCGTGCAGTGCAAAAGAAAAGCTGTAACTCTCTGTCTCTCAGAAGTCTACATTCGGCCATATGCATTATCTCACAACAGTGGGGAATGGGGAAGTTCTGGAGGAGCTGTTGTTGACTTCTAGAGGTGCTGTAGCTAGGGTACAGCTAGTATTGTAACGGGAAGTGTAGTGCACCGGAGACAAAACGTCGCGAGTTCAAATACATTCACGGCTACATTTTTTTAAAACGCAGTTCTGAAGTTATCAATCTAATTGAACTTTGAACATAATTCCCTTCACTTCTCAACCCAAAATAGTCGCATGTTGATAAAAGGCCAACTACTGCGACATTTTGTTCTTTTGAGGTTTAATAGACGGCCAGGCAGCAGATGCATCTCGAAACTTTTGTATTATGTATGAGGAGACCGCATCCGTGCCAAAATACGTCAGAAAAGTATATTCTACATCAGCTGTCGTGTGGTAGTGGCATTTTATTCTTCTTCAAACCTTGTTTGACTGATTTAAATCAGAACAAGTTTTCTACATGCATATAATCAATAAACTGCATGTGCATTATCAGACTGTTATAGATAACATCAGAGAATTCATATATATATCGTTGATGATTAATTTCTCTCTCATGCTTACTATTGTTTAAACAACACTAAAAGAAACCCTACGAAAATTGTGCACTGTTTTATAAGAAATGAAATAAAACTACCCACGATAACCTTACGATGAAAGTCTGTTTTAATAAAGCTGAGTATCTGTACACAAGTGTGCCTCTATCGAACCGAATTTGTAAAATACTACAGACTTAGATTTCGACTGGGTCTGTGTTTAATTGGTATGCTGTGTCATACTCAAGAGGTATGCAAATGTAGCATTTCATAACTAAAGTTATATATTCCTAGAAACCCAAAATTTGCTTGTCAGTAGCGGAATGAGGCGTTACCTGCTGTGCAGCATTGTAAGTTTTTCAGCATTGAACTACGAGCCAAAAGTATTTTCATCGCGTTTTCCTTATCGATGTCTGATCTGACAGCTTGTAGCTCTTTCACAGAACGGATAAAAACTTGACAGTCAGAGAGGTTGGAATCGCGAACCAGAACAGACGCTTCTGTTGCAGGTCAGCATGTTGCCACAGAGCTAGCGAAGAAGTATGTGTGTGGGATTCCTATTACGAGGTCAATAGTGACTAGAACTCGTAAATGATGAATACGACGAACTTACTACGTGCATTACCTGCCTGACGTAATAATGCGACTGGTAACATTTCAGGTATGTCATTTATTGTAATAAGTGTGAGCTTACAAGCCTTAAAGACAGTCTTATCTGTGATAAGGTGTTCCCTGATATTTGTAGTATCGTGGTATTACTTTCAATCTTGAGTTAATGCGATACAGAACAGTGTTTTCTAGTGGTGATTTGTTGGAACCATTTTCAATAGTCAAACGACTGTACCGAAGGGCGATTAGAAGACCTGTTAGACAGCTGCGTTATTATGGTTGAATGCGAATCAGGCGAAATGCAATTCAGGTCGTTCGGATACTTTTGAGCACGACTGTACATGAACACCAACAAGCCGATCATGGAACAGACTTGAGTGGAAGACGATATTTATGATTTTAACGACGTTAAGTTGTGACAGGTTGTGGAACATTAGTCAAGCAAATGGATGACAGATGCGCTGAAGACCTTTTGGCGTGTTCCACGTGATGACGTGGGCGGTAATGAAGAGTCATGTAAAGTAATTGACCTTTGAAAACATTACGGAGCAACATGGATGTATATAGCCGAAAATAGTAACGCATTAAACTGCCTTTATGCAGCAAAAGCGTCTAAATGAGCTCATTATGATGATCAGTTTGAGACATGTTGTTTACTCGAAAGGTACAATCTGCAAATGTCATTTCCATTTACTTGGAGCTGCATATCCCGTAGAATAATCTCTTAGAGGTTCCCGACATCTTCTCAATTTGTTTTATCCGGTTCCATTTAAAACACCTGTTTTATGATGTTGCTGCTTTATTCGTGGCTGGTATCTGCAGTCTTAGACGACGCGCAGAAGCTGCGTCTTACCTTTCGCAGATCCGAGCTGACAATAGTAAATCCCCGAAGTGGTGCTGCTTCGCAGAAGCGCCTCCGTGATGTTTGTGCTCCTAGTGCAAACAGCGCCGCCCCGGCCGTTAAAAGTACTGTGGTTATATCGCCTCACTCTGCGGATTATCCTCGACGTGACACCGAGACAGATGTTCGGACTAGGCAGTGTCGCCATCTTCCCAATACTTTTCGCTGTCTGGTCACGTTCTCTTTGTTGAATTACAGTGTCGTCGTTGACGTAGTTTGCTTTGCTGATGATGAGTTCTTAGTTTCCCTCAGCGATATTGTTAGAAGTTCCGTCGGTGACAACTACAAGAAATATATCTAATGGGCCTTTGTTGAAGGAACCATCCAGGGACTAGTATAAAAGTCAGTTTGAAAAATTATGGTATTCACAAATCAAAGTACCGTGATGAGAAGCTGAAATCGCCACAAGTCAATTGTCTTAACATAGGCCCACGTCGCTCTGTTGCCGTGTCTACAGTTATTCCTGAAGACAGTGGTGAAGGCGTTGACATGCGATATACATGGTGTTTCAGAAGTAATGGTCAATATTCAAGGATATGACAGGAATAATCATTCCAGACAAAAACTCAAGTGAACATGGGGTCTAAAGCGCATACCTTAAGAGCTATGAGCAATTCTTGATCTTAGATACTGTGAAACATATCTCTTCCGCTGCAAGCTCTTTGCTTTCCATATTTTGGGAAATGGTAGTACGGACTAAAACAAGAAAAAAGACGTTCAGTAAACACGTGCCCTAAAACGCATAACTTAAGAGCTACGAGCACATATTCATCTTCGCTATTTTGAAACACAATAGTATTTAAATTCAAAAGAAAGACACTGCCATTGTCAGTGTGTATGTGTTACAAAATTCCTAAGCTGTTACACATTCTACGTAAATTGAAGGTGGAGAGGGGAAGAAAAAAAAGGAAAGGGAGGGGATCACTGCTGTCAGCTGAATCGGGACGGTACGAGGAATCAGCAGCGACGATTGAAAAAGTATACCCGACCGGGATTCGAACCCAAGATCTCCTGCTTACTAGGAAGGTGCATTATCCATTGCGCCATCCGGCACGCAGCGTGCTCAGTCCTGCGCACAATCTCGGCCCGCCCCGTCGTCGATCCACAAACCTACCGAGAGCCACCTATCTGCAGTCCCTGTCCATTTCCTCCATATTGCTTCTACATCTACATCTACATCCACACTCCGCAAGCCACCTGACGGTGTGTGGCGTAGGGTACTTTGAGTACCTCTATCGGTTCTCCCTTCTATTCCAGTCTCGTATTGTTCGTGGAAAAAAAGATTGTCGGTATGCCTCTGTGTGGGCTCTAATCTCTCTGATTTTATCCTCATGGTCTCTTCGCGAGATATACGTAGGAGGGAGCAATATACGGCTTGACTCCTCGGTGAAGGTATGTTATCGAAACTTCAACAAAAGCCCGTACCGAGTTACTGAGCGTCTCTCCTGCGAAGTCTTCCACTGGAGTTTATCTATCATCTCCGTAACGCTTTTGAGATTACTAAATGATCATGTAACGAAGCGCGCTGCTCTCCGTTGGATCTTCTCTATCTCTTCTATCAACCCTATCTGGTACGGATCCCACACTGCTAAGCAATATTCAAGCAGTGGGCGAACAAGTGTACTGTAACCTACTTCCTTTGTTTTCGGATTGCATTTCCTTAGGATTTTTCCTATGAATCTGTCTGGCATCTGCTTTACCGACGATCAACTTTATATGATCATTCCATTTTAAATCACTCCTAACGCCTACTCCAAGATAATTTATGGAATTTATTGCTTCCAGTTGCTGACCTGCTATATTGTAGCTAAATGATAGAGGACCTTTCTTTCTATGTATTCGCAGCACATTACACTTGTCTACGTTGAGATTCAATTGCCATTCCCTGCACCATGCGTCAATTCGCTGCAGATCCTTCTGCATTTCAGTATAATTTTCCATTGTTACAACCTCTCGATATACTACAGCATCATCCGCAAAAATCCTCAGTGAACTTCCGATGTTATCCACAAGGTCATTTATGTATATTGTGAATAGCAACGGTCCTACGACACTCCCCTGCGGCACTCCTGAAATCACACTTACTTCGGAAGACTTCTCTCCATTGAGAATGACATGTTGCGTTCCTTTACATGTTCTCTCTGAGATTTCCACAGGTCGGACGTATTTGTTCTTCCACATTGAATAAGGTGGATTGTCCAGCTAGGTCAGTCAGGTTAGATGAATGCGAGGCGTCTGTCTTTCGGAGATTGGCTAGCTGGGCAATGGATCCACCTTATTCAATGTGGAAGCACAAATATGTCCGACCTGTTGAAATCCCAGCGACAGAATATGGAGGAATATGGAGGAAATGGACAGTTACTGCGGATAGGTGGCGCTCGGTAGGTTTGTGGATCGGCCACAGGCAGTGCCGAGATAGTCCTCGCAGTTAAGACAACGATGTGTGCCAGATGATGCAGTGATTAACTCACCTGCCTTGAAAGGAGGTGAAGTCGGGGTCGAATCCAGATGCGGTACACAGATTCACTCGTCGCTGCAGATGACAGCACTGATCCCCTGCATTTCCTTTCCTTCCTCCTCCACCTTCAATTTACTTATGTTGTGCGCCTTTCACAGTCATCAAGAATTCAAAGTCAGTGACATTTATAATAACTTCGTACTCGCCCATGTTAATATTTGAGAAACAAATGGCTGAATTCAAACTTGGTCTCAATTTTCGTGAACATATTCCACGTCGTACATAATGTCACAAAACTGCAACAACAGAAAACAATGATAGAGTGTGCAACATGATAAGAGACCCTCAGCAATTACAGATGACTGAAACCACTGACGTTAAATGCATACCAAGAAGTAAAAAGTACGGAGAATTTTACATGAAGAATTAACGGTAGGAAACTGTGAAATACGGGCGAAGCACTTTCATTACAGACCACAAGCTAATGCGAAAACGAACATAACCAACGGTTGCATTTTAAAGGGCACCTGATTTGTTTGCGCCGTTTTCTTTTTTTGTGTGTGTAGATCCAGCAACCGAAGCAGAATGTGAAAACCAGAGCCTCTGCATCAAATAACTAATTTCATATCTTCGAAAGGTGTCCATGACTGTTCTCGTTCCGCGAAAGGAATTACTTTTAACATTTTCCTTAATACAGCTTAAAAATGGTTCACATGGCTCGGGGCACTGTGTGACTTAACAGCTGAGGTCATCAGTCCCGTAGAACTTACAACTACTTAAACCTAACTAATCTAACGACGTCACGCACATCCATGCCGACCTGCAACCGTAGCAGTCGCGCGGTTCAAGACTGAAGCGCCTAGAACCGCTCGGCCGATGTGGCTGGCTTAATACAGCTTAAACAATAGTTTTGCAGTGATTTAAAATTTGAAATTTTCTCGGCGGTAGAGGTGTGTCATGTTTTATTTGAAATTCGCTAGCCGGCCGGTCTGGCCGAGCGATTCTAGGCGCTTCAGTCCGGAACCGCGCGACTGCTACGGTGGCAGGTTCGAATCCTGCCTAGGGCATGGAAGTGTGTGATGTCCTTAGGTTTAAGTAGTTCTACGTTCTAGGGGCTGATGACCTGAGATGTTAAGTCCCATACTGCTCAGAGCCATTTGAACCATCTGAAATTCGTTATTTCGAAGATATTCATCATATTCACCTTCAGTCGGTGACTGACAACAGGGAGTTATGTGTGAATCCTATATGCTAGTCCCGCCTCAAGTTGCGTCTTCTCACCAACAGCAAGCGAAATGTTGAATATTTTCGACACCGTACGCTTCACCTGAAATTCGGGCATGTCACGGCTCCGACATCGAAAACGTTTTACACTAGGTAATAAATCGACGTACAAAATGTATGAATATAAGAAATAATAATCTTACATGATGACCTCTGAGCAAACCACAATGGCGTTTTTTTTTTTATTCTGAATAAACTGACAACAGACTTCCAAGTTTTCACATCTACAGAAATGTGTTGCTAGAACACGTAGATTGACTTTTCATATGTATTTTCCATAAACGTATCGAATGGACTACAATATTTTATTTAGAAAACACGGTGGTCATTAAATCAAGTGCTTCGGTAACATAAAAGAATTATTTTTTTTGTTTCACGGCAGCGAAGCTTCATTTCTGAAAATAACAAGAGCTGCCTGTGAGGATCTAGAAAGAACGTCAGGATCAACTGTTGCCAGCAGACGATGCTGATGTTTCCAGGTAAGTGTGTGACATTAATATTTTAATGGGAATCGCTGAAACGAATGTGACGTCGTTCTCGTGGAAGCAGCCTTCGAGGAAGACTGTGCAACAATTCTTACGTTCGAACTACGATAATAAGATAGAATAGAGAGTCGCGCTCGTAGAGTGGTAATTATTTCCACTCGACGCTTTTTCGTGTGCGACTGGATGTGTAGTAGCGGATGTAGGTACCAAGCACGCTCCCACATGTTCTTATTTCACTGGTAAAGTTGATAGTTCGGCTGTGCAGTGATACTAACAAACTAGATCACTCGACGGCTAGATCGATTGGCCCCACAGGTCTTTCGTTCTGACTGTTCCTTTTTTTTTTAATGAGTGTCCTGTCATTGAGAAGGCCGGCCGGTGTGGCCGAGCGGTTCTAGGCGCTTCAGTCTGGAACCGTGCGACCGCTACGATCGCAGGTTCGAATCCTGCCTCGGCCTTGGATGTCTGTGATATCCTTAGGTTAGTTAGATTTAAGTAGTTCTAAGTTCTAGGGGACTGATGACCTCAGACGTTAAGTGCCATGGTGCTCAGAGCCATGTTTCATTGAGAAGGAAACTTAATTAATTGGAAATTGATGTTTCATGGCAAACAGAAGCATCATGTAAGCTTGCTAAGCATACTGTACCTTCACATCCTGCAGGTAATACTAGTGGATGCATTAAGTGTAAATCAGATAAGGATTATGAAATGAATGTTATATAAATTGCGAAAGGGAATCTTGAGTAAATATTGAATGCATCGTCAAATATTTGTTGCCTCGTAAATCCCTGAGACCTAGCGATGGAGAATTTCAAGAAAAAAAGGCCCATTGATGCACTGGCAGTACCAACACTAACACCAAAACCATCATTGCACAGTAATATGACACAGCATTCGTACTAAAATGGTAACGATAATGGCTGGAGTTTCCGAGGGAATCAAAAGGTGAGTTATTTGTCCTTTCATCCTCATAATCAACGGACCGAGAGAAAAATTTTCTGAGTATAGAGTCGGGTGAAGAACTGTGACGTTGTCATAAGAAATTATTTGTGGAGAACGGTGAACTGCAATATTTGATAGACTGAGGTAGCACGGTTGCGAGAGATCTGTGTGTATAGCTACTACTTCCATCATGTAGATAACGCACTCAGTAGAAAGTATTTGTCATGAAAATTTTTGTCGGTAAGCATATAGGCGACTTTGCCATTGTCCTTCAAGCCGTCGGTATGTACTAGACTAAACACTGCGTCGTTGCTGAGACCTACCAGACACTACGGAGATGTATGTATGGGTTTGTGAGATCTTTGATGCTACACCGGGAATCCGTTCGTACTATACTATAATAGGACGTAGACTTCAACACAGTGGTCCGAGGGGGGGGGGGGGGGGGCGAGGGCGAGTGTCGTCTATGGGGCAGGCGGTTATAATACCGCAGGGAAGCAGGGAAGAAGGAACTCACAGTATCTTTATCTCATGCTGCTGTTTTGTCTGAAAATGACTCATAAGGAGACGGATGTCGGTGTTCTTTAAAAGCCTCGCGTAACAGAGAAGTTCTGGCGACCGTTAAATCTTAACTGTGTCGTTAACAAGATTCATTCATAAGGTGGAATACCTGAGCCTACACGTCGATTATTGACGAGGCTCGTGCAGACAGATCCAGTCGAATGTTGGTTCTCCAAATCAAATTGCTCTGAGCGCTATGGGACTTAACATCGGAGGTCATCAGTCCCCTAGAACTTAGAACCACCTAAACCTAACTAACCTAAGGACATCACACACATCCATGCCCGAGGCAGGATTCTAACCTGCGATCGTAGCAGTCGCGCAGTTCCGGACTGAAGCGCCTAGAACCGCTCGGCCACCACGGCCGGCGTTGGTTCTCCCCAGTGACGGACAGGATATTATAGTGTAAAGCAGAAGTGCTGCTGACCAGTGGCTAACGTAATGGACTGTGTGCATGCTTGCCCTGTATCATGTCGCAGTTCGATGTAGCAGTCAGATGGCTATCCAGTAACAGTAAGAAAGGTAAGGAACAGTTTTGGATTATTGCAGGTAACGACTGAGGGTCACGATGACGACACATTCTATGTTTCGTCGAAATAATCAGCAAATCACTTTTAATAAGGAGCACTTAAATTTGTATGCGAAGATTGCACTTACTACTATTGAGAAAGAGAATTAATTTCAAAGGGAAAATTTCGTTTGTTATAATTATGCAAGAGATAGAAATGCTAAGGGAAGGTTTCATAGGTTAATGTAGAAGGAAGGTTGCGTAGCTAAAGAGATACAGAGGAGACGGGAAGGTTTCATTGGGAACAGTAGACTACTTCTAGAAGCCCATAGTGAACTGCTAACCTGAATCGCATTCAGAACGTAATGAACTCTCAACTCATGGAGGGATGGAATTAAACTGTAGCTACAACCAAAACAACCTTACACTGTCTTCAATGCATTGTTATGTTCTAATTGTAGGTGTTTTACAAATTTTTGGGCAGGCTAAGCCTCAAAAGCCTCTGAAGAGCTTCACCACCACTGCTGACTCACAAGCAAAACATTCGTAGAGCTATGAGGTAAAAATTAGTGACAGTGTAATTTTCCTAGAACTTGCCGATCTGCATCCCAATACTCTTATTATGAGAGCATTGAAAGGCGATTTCTTTTAATAGTTAATAACCACTCAAAAGCCAAGAGTGCACAAATATTTTTTATTCAAGACAACCGTTTCAACAGTCTTAACTGTCATCTTCAGGTCTTAAACATTTTTGTAGTAAACCATGCTCATTTTACGCTGGACGTCATGTACAAGGCGTCAAATGTACAAAACTCAGTACATTATGAAAGTTTGTCATCGCTAAAATAATAAAAAATACACAGCATCTTGTCCAAAAGGTCACGTCCATATACACATTGCTCACAGATGCTTGTTACATGACACAAATACGGTACAAAACAGCATATCTGTTTACATATTCTGGACATGTACTAAACAGTCTGACTGAATTAAATAAGAAAATCCAGATAACTATGAAATAAATGAAAGAAAACACCACACAAATCCAGAGACACACAACACCCACCACAAACATTCATACCAACAACGTCACCGTACACAACAGGGACAAAACACGGAGCCTCAATAGAGATTCAGGAACACACTAGAAACTGACACACAGCGCTAGGAACATCCTCATGAAACAAGGAATAAAAGTAGCGTACGAAGGCAGTAAGTCAACACAGAAATGGCTGAAGAAACAAGATGACATCGACATATGTATGCCAGCTACATTGTAACAGTTATGATGCTCTATATTTAGGACAGTTCTTCAGCATAACCGAAATAAGGTATAAAGAACACAAAAGAGCATGGAAATAAGGCACTAGCTATTCAACATCTTCTGAACACCTTTGAAACACCATCAGCCTACCGCAACAGAAACAGACACGAGAATGATCAGCCACCAAACGTTATTTAAACTAACTCCTACTAACTTTCGTTTATGTCCCATAGCCCCTTCTTGGTGTTGCGATTTTTTCCGTCAGTATATTTTAGAGTTTCTCAGTTTAGTTTGCACACAAATACTCTCTTATTTTTGCCAGTGTAGGAATGAGCTTGTGAGTGTGCGTGTGTGAGCGTGGAGACATAACTCCCTTTCTTACTTGTACCTAGAGTAGCAAAATTCTCAGTAGGAGTTTGTTACCTCATATTCCGCGTATTTGCACGGTTCTTGACGTAATCTACCCTTGAATTCGAAGTAAGAGGCTATATCCATGTCAAACAAAGTAACTTCTCAGAAGCTGATGCCAAGAACATGAAGTATCTCTAACAGAATAATAGCATTGCTGGCATATGTTGAGAGAGTTTAGCAACTACTGTTTTAATTTTGTAAGTGCGAAGATCTCCACGGCCAGTGTCAATCTGAATAAAATTCATTTCGGGATCAGGCAGCGTCGTTTTGAAACTAAAACCGCTATTAAAAAAGACGTTTAGACCGTCTTTGCTATGATACTTTTCTTGAAGAAACGTCAGTTTTAATAATGGTTTTATTTTCGAATTCAGACAGCGTAATGCTCAAAAATATTTAAATTTTATTCTCAAGAGGATATATGTTACGGTATGAACATTATTTGACCAAACGTTTCTGGGCACCGATTGCTTCTCATTCCAAAGAAAACAGCCGTAGCGAACTGACTGTGGCAGTTACCCTTGTTACAATTACAGTGTTTGACATTTGTAGAAAGCTTCTCACTAAGGTATGACACACTGTAGGCAAGATCTTGTACGAAGTTATCTCTCACGCATGTGATGTTTTAATTTATACCAAAGACCGATTTTTCGATCACATCAGTCCAGCAAATCCAACTACGATGTAATGATTCTTGCTTTGCGAACAACTGGTGAGTTTATACTCTGGCGACAACGCTGAAATACCTCTTTATTTCTCTGTAGTCTCTGTTGAACGAATAGGAAAGGATCTTTAACTGAAGACCGTAATGTATGGTTAACTAACTCTAGGGGTGTCACTGATCTATCAGTGGATGTCAAATGGCTGGTGATGACATAACACCAGACCAGCTGGGCAGGACGGGTTGAATTTTTAAGTCTAGTGGGTGTGCATTTATCTCTTTGTGCGTCAGTCAGTAAAGCTCGCGAGACAAGCAAGTGTGGAAGCCCAAATCGAGTCTTCCGTACTGACGACTTCAGGTACACCAGTGAGATTGAGTGTGGTTTTTAGGATGTTTTTCAAACTAGTGTGGGAAAATTCCGGGCTGATTCCGTATCTGCACCTCAGAAAGAAGATATGTCAGTTGAAATACGATAACGCATGGTTCACACGATTCGCAGACAAATGAAGGACACAGTTTCCCTCCTTAGGTTAACGACCTATGTGGTGGCTGAAAGGGCATTTAGTTACGAAGTTAACAGACAGTAATTCTGCCAAATCATGCATCGGATCCTACGCGACGGATATGCACTAGGAAAAAGAGAACGATTTTCTAAATTCTAAGGTAATTTATTCAATCTGAACCGCGCTTTTCAAATTTTAATTGCGCCATTTCATGTGATGTGTCGCACACATTGTTACGTGTCACTTCATTTGACACATAATTGTTGAATCATCGTCATTGCTGCGGTTTGCAATAAATTATGTAAACAGAACTTGGAAGTATGTTACAGCGATAACTACAGATATAATGACATTATACGAAGTGCTAACCGTGTAATGAGGAAAGTAAAAAAATTATCTCACATACCAAATTGGTTTTTATTTTATTTTGCCACTTTTATTAGTTGAAAGACGTTCCAGACGTATTTAAGAAGACAGTGAAGGTAAACGTAAGCAGTCATATTAGAAATAAATGAACAGAAGAACGTGAAAGTCTAGTTTACTTAAATCGCGTTGTAAACACTTTTTTCGTGTAAGTTATCATAAGTACAGCAACATGTGTTCAAACTAAGGTTATAGTGATAACTGAAATACGCAATCTGTTGCTCTTTCCTCGTCGCTGTTTCTTGAAAACTTGAGAACTTCTTCAGTATTATGACACATCAGAGAAAGAAAAAGAACCGTAATTATATGATATACATGTGTCTGTGGCCCGTCACCACATGTTTTCCTTGTTGTAATATATATAGCTATGACAGAACTCTACAAAATTTGTCAGTCACCAATATCACAGCCTGTTCATTTGAGAAGATTATTTTCCTTCTAGACATCAAGTGCTGTATCAGTTTTTATGGCGCCTCATGAACTACATTTTCATATTCGCAACGTGATGCAATTGTTCAATTGTTTAGCTTTGCATGTAATAAATAGCGTCAATAAATTAGTCCTGAAAAGAAATGTATAAAAAGAACTGGCTAGGTGCGAGTAGGTCTCGCGCAATGAGGGTTCGGCATAAAGTTACCTGTGTACACCGACGATTCATCCATTCCTTGAATCGAGGATCTCGGCAATTTTTGCTTGTTATCGACACTGATTACGGCAAGATATCGGTTCCAGGAATATTTTAATTTCGAATTTGAAGTAGGATAGAAAATGACAAAAGAAATCTTATTTTGTGTATATAATAAATTTCTGAATTTTATGCGTGAACTGTGAAACCTTTCTTCTTGGCAAATTTCATGATTCTACGTTGAGGGAAGTACCCTATAGGTTTTATTAAGTGACTTCGCGAGTATCGAAGTATTTGACATAAACAGTGTATCTTTTGATTTCACTGCCGGCCTGAGTGGCCAAGCGGTTAAAGGCGCTACAGTCTGGAACCGCGCGACCGCTACGGTCGCAGGTTCAAATCCTGCCTCGGGCATGGATGTGTGTGATATCCTTAGGTTAGTTAGGTTTAAGTAGTTCTAAGTTCTAAGTTCTAGGGGACTGATGACCTGAGAAGTTAAGTCACATAGTGCTCAGAGCCATTTGAACCTTTTTTTTTTTTTTTTTTTTTTTTTTTTTTTATTTCACTGACTTACAATCCTGATATATTTAAACCACTGAAGCACTCTAGACCTCAGTATGTGACAATAATTTCAACTTGATACATCTACCCGTTTCTGAAAAAAAGGGTTTTTAACAGACTGACGGACTGACAGGCAAACGGTCAGTCTGATACCAAAAGACAAATTTTTTTCGTGTCGTACGATCATCAGTTCACAATTTAAGCATTTTTTCCGTACAGTGAAATATTGCTAAGTGCGAAATTTCGTGATTCTAGACAATGTTAAATACCCTATTAGGTTTTAATGAGGGCGAGTTCCCCTGTATCAGAGTAAGTGACGTACATGGTCGCAACTTTTGACTACATTTACTTAGACGCTAAGGAACCATATAACGCAGTATGTCAGATAAATTTCAACTTGAGGGAAGAGAGACGGACAGGCAGACAGTACGATAAAAAATGAAAATTGTTTCGTACAATATGGCTACAGGTTAACAATTTTCGGATATTTTCCTTTGTTTTGAATGTGAATCCGTGCTACTTGACAAATTTATCCTGTAGGTTTTGATGACTGAGTTAACGAGTATCAAAATATGTGACGTAAATGGCCGTACTGTTTATTGCATTGACTTAGAAGCTCCATCTTTTTAAGCCGCCAAGGAACGTAGACCTCAATATGTGACACAAATGTCGACATGACACGTTTTCCTGTTCCTGAGAAAAACGGTTTTTTAACAGTCAGACAGACTGATAGACAGACGGACAAGAAACTGAACCTGCGAAATTCCATGTTTACCAACTGAGGTGCAAAATCTTAAAAACATGTACTATATTCTTAGAATCGCTAAAACTGGTAAAAATCTTCTAAACATATGCCTGGAAACGAATATTTGTAGACCTATGGGCTACTTTGCCCTACGATATTCATCAGCCAGTTAACAGTACAGGAGGTTCACAGTCTAACAGATACTAATTCTTACTTCCCCTTGTGCCGCCATTCTCAAAGAATCTCAAAAATTTGCAAACACATCTGGCTGCACTCGGCTCTCTGTAATGCATGGGGCACAAGTTCCAGAAAAGTGCCGCGCGGGGTAGCCGCCCAGTCTCAGGCGCCTTGCCACGGTACGCGCGGCTCCCCCCGTCTGAGGTTCGAGTCCTCCCTCGGGCATAGGTGTGTGTGTTGCCGTTGGCGTAAGTTAGTTTAAGTTAGGTTAAGTAGTGTGTAAGCCTAGGGACCGATGACCTCAGCAGTCTGGTGCCATAGGAACTTACATCACCAGAAAAGTGTGTCCTTTGTCGATAGTTGTGGAGTACACTACTGCCTGAAAATGTCTTCAAAGTTTACAGTTTACTCAGTTAAAGTTACGTGAGTGGGGAGGTCTTCATACTGGGACCTCCTCAACACATAAATTTTTGATTAAATCTCTATGATACACACTGTCATATGATGCGCAGAGAATGGGATGGTATACTGTCGCGCATAAACCATGTTACGTTGTCTGTGTGCGAGGCAGACGCCTCCAATGGCTCGGACAGTTCGTCACGCAGAAACTAATGATAAACGGTGACCGTTAAACTGTCCGGTGAAGTGTATGACTCTGAGTCCCATTGTCATATCAATATTTGGTTTAGACATCCTTCCCCGTTTCAACTTCCAGCAGACGGCAACTGATCTTACCGTATGTTCCTAGGATTGCCAAAATTTCTTTTCCATTGAGATTTATATTTGTACATTAATTTAGGTATTCATTCATATTACATTCTATGAATGTCTTCATGCCATTTCTTTCCATACAGAACAGCTCTATTTTGTCATGTACGCTCTTCTCGCCTAGTTAGTTACTAAATTGGCTTGTCTTTATCAAATCTATAAGTGTGTAAACAGCTAGTTGTCTTCGGAGTCTAATTTCTGCTGCATCAATCCTCCTTCATCGACTGTCTGTTAGAGTCCAAGTCTTTAACTGCCATAACTGCCAGCTGTACTCCCATAGCATTATAAAAGTGTAGTACTGTATCTTTCCTAACTTTATTGAGAAGTATATGATTCATAATACCGACCAGCTGTTGAAATTTTTTCAGTTAGTGTTCTTGATCAATGATGCAGTATACGAGATGTCACATCCCAAATATCCTGCCTTCTCACGGAGCCACTGGGAAGCGCCTCTTAGTGGCGCTTCCGCTGGAAAAGCATTGGTTTAAATGGACGCCTGCAGTCGTGCAGCACTACCGGGGTTCCGTGGAGTTCAGTGGCGATCTACTGCCACCAGTGACGCAGAAGCGCAACAGGGTCACCGCCAGTGGGACATTGCTTTCTAACAACGACTTTCACACGAAGGTCTATAAATTCTCCTTTCAGCCTGCGCCCCCTGTCTCCGCCGCAACCATTAAAGTAGCTCAACCTGACGCGATAGAGACACAACAGGACATGTTCACTGAATCACAGTCGTTAAAGCAGGCGAACTTGGTTTCCACCAAGCTAGCAAGCTGCACAGGACCCGTTCAGCCTCCTGATCTGACAACAGGTTGAGTTATCAGTCCAACGTGAGTAACCAGGTATACGTGTGCGTAGATAGTTTCACTGAAGCTCAATTATCATAACGGTGGCACCACAAAAATTAACTAAAAAGAAAAATAACATAAAGAAGAGCCGGCCTTTGTGACCGAGCGGTTCTAGGCGCTTCAGTCTGGAACCGCGTGACCGCTACGGTCGCAGGTTCGAATCCTGCCTAGGGCATGTATCGGTGTGATGTCCTTAGGTTAGTTAGGTTTAAGTACTCAGAGTGTCTTCAAATCAGTGTCTGCCCCGATCAAGAACAAACTTTGAAATACTCAGCAAGTTTTTATACCTTTAGAAAATTCTGAAGATACATTTGAAGGCCGATCAAAAATTTTTCACTGTTTATGAAGAATATCAAAAATATGTTGAACAAATCTTTTAGCTCTACAGAGCCTATCTCTTATAACTCTTTGAAAATAAATTGTCTCCGTATTAACACAGTAGGAGAGATTACATACAGAAACCCTAATCATCAAGGACTACAAGAGAAAAGTAATCACATCCTTCATACAACTGCTTGCTTTTAGGAAATTTGGTTTCATCGTCAATTAATTTCTTACGAAGCAATCACTTCTTGTACACAGATTAGTCTGGCGATACTCTATTTGCTCCAACGTAACTGAAAATGTGTCTGTGATGGAAATCATACATGGCCAGAAACAATACCGATCTAATGTTTTTGTTGTAATGAAGCAACCCACATATTGATGACACGTACACTATGTGATCAAAAGTATACGGCCACATCCAAAAACCTACGTTTTTCGTATTAGGTGCATTGTGGTGCCACTCCTTATCAGCCACCTCAGTAGTCATTAGACATCGTGAGAGAGCGGAACTCACGGACTTCGAATGTGGTCAGGTGATTGGGTGTCACTTGTGTCATACGTCTGTACGCGAGATTTCAACATTCCTAAAAATCCCTACGCCCACTGTTTCCGATGTGATAGTGAAGAAGAAACGTGAAGGGACATGTACAGCACAAAAGCGTACAGGAAGACCTCGTCTGTTGACTGACAGAGACCGCCGACAGTTGAGGGTCATAATGTGTAATAGGTAGACAACTATCCAGACCATCACACAGGAATTCCAAACTGCATCAGGAGCCACTGCAAGTATCATGACAGTTAGGTAGCAGGTGAGAAAACTGGGATTTCATGGTCGAGCGGCTGCTCATAAGCCACACATCACGCCGGTAAATGCCAAATGACGCCTGGCTTGGTGTAATGAGCGTAAACATTGGACGAATGAACAGTGAAAAATCGTTGTGTGGAGTGACGAATCACGGTACACAATGTGGCGATCCGATGGCAGCGTGTGGGTATGGCGAATGTCCGGTGAACGTCGTCTGCCAGGGTGTGTAGTGCCAACAGTGAAATTCGGAGGCGGTGGTGTTAGGGTGTGGTCATGTTTTTCATGGATGGAGCTTGCAACCATTTTTGCTTTACGTGGCACTATCACAGCACTGGCTTTCATTGATGTTTTAAGCACCTTTTTTGCTTCCCACTGTTGAAGAGCAATTCGGAGATGCTGATTGCATCTTTCAGCACGATCGGACACCTGTTCATAATGCACGGCCTGTGGCGGAGTGGTTACATGACAATAACATCCCTGTAATGGACTGCCCTGCACAGAGTCCTGTCCTGAATGCTATAGAACACCTTTGGAATATTCTGGAACGGCGACTTCGTGCGAGGCCTCACCGACCGACATTAATCCCTCTCCTCGGTGCAGCACTCCGTGAAGAATGGGCTGCCATTCCCTAAGAAACCTTCCAACACCTGATTCAAAGTAGGCCTGCGAGAGTGGAATCTATTATCAAGGCTAATGGTGTTCCAAGACCATATTGAATTCCAGCATTACCGATGGAGGGCGCCACGAACTTATTTTCAGCCAGGTGACCTGATACTCTTGATCACATAGTGTATAAATACTTGTTTTGCCAATCAAACTGACTTTTCCTGCTGCTATTTATTTTATTTAATCCATACGCGTTTCGCCTTCTACTGTTTCAAGACATCATCAGTGGGATCTATAATGGTACAATTTTGTTAGTCATAGATTATCAAACAGTTCACTTCGCGATTATTTGTAAAAAATGTAATTACTTACGATTTGCTGATCTGCGTTTCCTCACATCCGGTCTGGAGGTCGCACTACTACTTTTATCACTGTTCTATATTCACCTCTTTTTGTTTTCGTCATCAACACACTGTTCAGCATGTTAGTCACTCTTTCTTGTGGTGGACTATCGTTCTTCTGCCACTTGTTACAACTATTTCGTCGTACACTTCTTTTCACAGCGTAAATATTGCGACTTCATTACGTGTTTCATCGTCTTTGGTATGTTTTCCTATGTGTCGCCAACCTAACGAAGTATATGTTCGTTACTAACTTCTGTTTATGCTGTTTATACCGTCTGTGTGCGTATGAGTTAGAGAGTGAGGGGGGGGGGGGGGATAGAGCCGAATTTTTTTTCTTTTTTTTTTCGGGGGGGGGGGGGGGGGCGGTTGTACTAGCTGTTAGCGAGTGGCTGAAACTTTGGTGACAGCTGGTTTGACTTTCCGTTTCAATATTCTGGGGAGGCGTCATGGATGAGTGAGTGTAAAGATGTTAGGTTCTATTATTATTACATTGGTTCAAATGGCTCTGAGCACTATGGGACTTAACTGCTGAGGTCATCAGTCCCCTAGAACTTAGAACTACTTAAACCTAACTAACCTAAGGACATCACACACATCCATGCCCGAGGCAGGATTCGAACCTGCGACCGTAGCAGTCGCGCGGTTCCGGACTCAGCGCCTAGAACCGCTCGGCCACCGCGGCCGGCTTATTACATTGAACACTGTTTTTATCTTTATCCTTTTTGCGAACATTATTCTATTATTTTATCTATTAGTGTAAATAATGAATTATTTGGCATGTGTACTTGGTCATTCAACAGGATTTTCCCCTCTGCTTTGGTTTTATGTATGTGGGAATTTTCTTGCATGGTCAGGTGCCGTACACTATCCCCACTGTGAGACAAGATGGTCAGCGTCTTCATGAAAAAGTATTTGCGGTAGCCTACTGAACTCTGTACTCAGGCGTGTACCTCTTCGTCCGAAGCAAATCGACGGCTACGAATATCTTTCTTCAGGGCTCCAAAAATATGGAAATCGAATAGGGAGAGATCTTGATTTTATAGATGATGTGTAAGGGCTTTCTAGCCAAACTTCTGCGTTTTAGTCGAAATATGTGTCGGAACCATGTTTCGACTACGCAGCAGAAATTTCGCTGAGAAGCCCTTACTGATCCTCCATAAAGTCCCGAACTCTCCCCGAGCGATTTCCGTACTTTTGGAGCCCTGAAGAAAGATATTCGTGGCTGTTACTTCGGACAAAGAGGTAAACACCGGGCGCTATCAGAGTTCAGTAGGCCACCGCAAACACGTTTTCATGTAGGTGTTGACTGTCTTGTCATAAAGTGGGATAAATGTAATAACTGTAATGGCAATTATCTTTGAAATAATAAACAAATTCTTTATATTAAAACGTTCAAAATTTCATCTTCTGCAGTCTATCAAATCTTTAGAAAAGTCATTTTGTTACACGACGTATAAATACATATCCATGCAAGTAGAACAAACCTTATTAAAATAAATGAATTTCTTCAAATAACAGTTTTTAAATACTTTATATTCTATATATACCTTTCATCTCATATAGTAACCAGAAATGTCAACTAAAGCTACTACAGAACTGTGCACCTTCTAAACATTCGACAGGCTCAATGAAACACCAGAGTTCTGTAGTTTGGAAAACGTTGGAGTGCAATTAGTTATTGTGAACAGAATCTGTGACTTCACTAATGCAGAGCAGAAATTCTACGTGACGACCATAAGTTTCGTTATATAATGTGTAAAGACGAACCACGGTTTGTCTGATTCTGGGTAAGATTCCGCCCTCCCATTCGATGGTATCAAACGCCAGATCCCCTACAAACTCCGAGATTTTCAAAGCGTCACTACATTACTTTCTGTATGTAAGTGACGATGAAAAATGTGTTTTGATAAATGGGAAAGTGCTGCTCATGAGTGCCAAAGAAATAATTATTTAATGATATAGTCAGATGTAGAGATTGATAATGGATGTATTTGTGGAGGGGAGAGTTCTGGCAAAATAATTACAAATTCTTCATGTTTGAATCATATGACGATAAAACAAGAAAGCATTTTGCTAATCTTATTGCTGATGATAAATCTATTTAACCACAGTAAGTACGTTAGGATGGAGTAAAACAGCATTTTTCCTAAAATTTCTCTCTTCACACCCCGTTGTTTATAACTGTGTGTGTAATTATGTAATAAATATTAAAGCCTTAATTTAACATCTGCCATTTTTTACTCACCTAACGAATAGTGTAGAATTGTCGACTGCTGTATAAGTAGATCTAATAAAATCATTTTTGGCTTCATATGTTTTGTAGCTATACGTTGGTGAAGATAAGAATGGAATATTTACGTACTGCATTTCCTCTCCTCCTTTCGTGTGTGGCACCTGGGTTGAGCGAAAATAAAAAAGATCAGAATTGTGGTAGTTCGACTGGCAAGAACCCTGCTGAGAGGACGGCAAATCAAAGAAGTAGCTGATATAAGTGACTGTATTTGTGCTCTGATGCAGAAAAGGTAACCAGTGTTTGGCAGCCATCACAAACTACTCAAAGGAAATATTTATTGTAACTAAATGTATAACATTTGCTTATGAATGTAATGGCTTTTTATTAAGATGTGAGCGGCTGATCCCGGCGAAGGTTCGAGTCCTCCCTCGGGCATGGGTGTGTGTGTTTGTCCTTAGGGTAATTTAGGTTAAGTAGTGTGTAAGCTTAGTGACTGATGACCTTAGCAGTTAAGTCCCATAAGATTTCACACACATCTGAACATTTTTATTAAGATGTATTGCAATTTTTGTAGAGGGAGTCATCTACCAGAGCCAGACAGCACTTACGCAGGATACATGTTTTTGATGTTTAATCTTTAATTAATGTTCATCTTGTATTTTGTAATTTTTAACAATTTTTTCTATTTTTTTCTTGCCTGTAGGTTGTAGATGGAAGGGATCCACGACCTCTTACCCAGAGATATTCATTATGCACCGAAGCAGGTCCTATAGAGAAAGATCGATTATCGTACCAACCACGCCCGATCAAGGTCGTTGTTGTTGCTCAGTAGAGAGTAAAGAATGGAATGTGAGTTGAGTCATTGTTACGAATGAGTAGCGGCAGAGTCCCTTCCCATCCACCGCCGGTTGGCACTACATCTACGTACATCTACGAGATACTCCGCAAGCCACGATATGGTGCGTAGCGGAGGGTAATCTGTACTAGTCATTTCCTTTCCTGTTCCACTTGCAAGTAGAGCTACGGAAGAACGATTGTCTATATGCCTCCGTATGAGCCCTGATTTCTCGTGTATTATCTTCATGGTCCTTATACGCAATGTATGTGGCGGCAGTAAAATCGTTTGGCAGTCAGCTTCAAATGGCGGTTCTCTAAGTTTCCTCAGCAGTGTTTGTCAAAAAGAACGAGCCTTCCCTCCAGCGATCCCCGTTTGAGATCCCGTATGATCTCCGTAACACTTACGTGTTGTTTTAACCTACTGGTAACAAATCTAGCAGCTCGCCTTTGAATTGCTCCAATGTCTTCCTTCAATACTACCTGGTATAGATCCCAAATACTCGAGGGGTACTTTGCAACGTTACGTCCAGACATTTAAACGACTTGGCTGTGACGAGCAGGACACTAGTAATACCGTATCTGAACTTGCGGACTTTTTATTCTCTCTCATTAACTTACTTTTTTCTACATTTACAGCTAGCTGCCATTCATCGCACCAACTATGGATTTTGTCTTAGTCATCTTGTATCTTCCTACAGTCAACTTAGACACCTTACCGCACACCACAGCAACATCAGCAAACAACCGCGGATTGCTGCCCAGCCTGTCCCCCAAATCATTTATGTATATCGAGAACAACAGCGGTCCTATCACACGTCTCTGGCGCACTCCTGACGTTACCTTTGTCTCTGATGAACACTCGCCGTCGGGGACAACATACTGGGTTGTATTACTTAATAAGTCTTCGAGCCACCCACATATCTGTGAACTTATTCCACGTGCTTGTACCTTCGTTAACTGCCTGCAAAGAGGCACCGTGTTAAATGCTTTCCGGAAACCTAGAAATATGGCGTCTTCCTGTTGCCCTTCATGTATTGTTCTCATTGTATCATGTGAGAAAAGGCTATGCACGAGTGATGCTTTCTAAAGCCGTCCTGATTCGTGGACATAAGCTTCTCAGTGTGAAGAAAGTTTGTTATATGCGAACTGAGAATATGTTCAAGGATTCTGCAGCAAACCGAAGTTTGGGATATTAGTCTGAAATTTTGTGGGTCTGTTCTTCTATACTTCTTATATACTGGAGTCGCCAACGGCCTTGCCGCTGTGGTACCACCGGTTCCTGTCAGGTCACCGAAGTTGAGGGCTGTCGGGCTGGGCTAGCACTTGGGTGGGTGACCATCTGGTCTGCCGAACGTTGTTGGCCAGTGGGGTGCACTTAGCCCCTGTGAGGCAAACTGAGGAGCTACTTGATTGGGAAGTAGCGGCTCCGGTCTCGTTAACTGACATACGGCCCATCCATCTCCGCATCCAGTGACGCCTGTGGGCTGAGTATGACACGGCGGCCGGCCGGTACCGTTGCGCCTTTCAAGGCCTGTTCGGACGGAGTCAAGTTGGGTTAGTTATATACTGGAGTCACCTGCGTTTTTTTCCAGTCGCATGAGACTTTGTGCTTGCCGAGAGATTCTTGATAAATGTAGGTCAGGTAAGGGACCGATGCTGTAGAGTACCCTTTGTGAAACCGAAATGGGATTCCATCTGGACTTGGTAATTTATTTGCTTTCAAATTTTTCAGTTGTTTTCTCTACGCCAGTGAAGCATATTACCATGTCGTTCATACGGGAGTCTGTCCGATGGTCAAATGACGGTATGGTTGTACGATTCTCCTGTGTGGACGATTTCTTGAACATGAAATTTAAAACTTCAGCTTTCATTTTGCAGTCTCCAACTGACACACGGGACTGGTCAACAAGGGACTGAATGGAAGCCTCAGACGCGCTTTCTCGGGTTCTCTGCCCCACCTTTCGCTAAGGTGTGACTTTGGTAACTGTTGTATACTTCGCACATAGAACTTTTTACAGACGCACGAATATCTTCTAACCCTCGCTTGTCGTCATCTGTACATTCCTTTCTCAACCAAGAGTGCAATAGCCTCTGTTTCCTGAGCATCCTCTGAATTTCGTTATTAAACCATGGTGCAAGTTTTCCATCCTTTATCCTCTTACTACGCACATATGGTAAATCTCCAGACACGATTTACATTCTGCTCGTAATTCCTTCCCTCAGTCTTATTGGAGCAAAGTGATGCTATTTCACTGTCGAAGAGAGATTCTAACAACTGCTTATCTGCTCTGCCTAGCAGAAATACTCTCCTAGCCTTCTCGACTGATGTATTATCTTTCGTAATTATAGTTGCTATAATTACATCATGGTAGCTAATCCTCATTTTTATACTGACACTGCCGATAATGTCTAGCCTGTTAGTGGCTACAGGGTCTAAGACATTTACATTGCGTGTGGCCTCTCGAGCTAGGTGCTCCAGCAGTTTTCAGAAAACATGTCTCTCTGTATCCCTCGCAATAAATCCATAGACATATCAGTTTATATCGGCAGGTTTAAGTTGCCTCCCACTAGTATTGCATGATCTGGGTACCCACGCACTGCTGACCGTAGACTTTCTTTGAGTGACTCTAGAACTACCACAGCGAAATTGGGTGGGCGGTAACAACATTCAACAGTTAATTTGATTTCACCTACACCTGTTATACGCAACCAGATGACTTCACTGTCACACTCAATTTCGCCCCAAATAGACACATTATTATTGTCAACAGCAGTTAGAACCCCCCCTCCTCTGGCCTCAAACGTATCTTTCTGGTATACGTTCACCGACTCACTAAATATGTCAGAGCTTTTCATTTCGGGTTTCAGTCACCTATCGATCCCAAGAATAGTTTGAGCGCGAAGGCAGAAATGCGGGAGCTTTATTACGAATACTTCAACATTTTAGTGATAAAATTGTGACATTCGAAGTGTCTTTCTTCTGAAGTCCGTTTGACTTCCCTTGTTGCATATCGACTGACGAGTGTTCATCGGAGCACCTCAGACCATCGCCTGGCCCAAGAAACCCTCATGTGCACTCCGCAAGTACTCTTCTAACCGAGTAGCCGCTACCTTTGTGTAGTGCACCCCTGCATTACCAAGGGGACTCCTACAAATCCACACACGATAAAGCAGGTCTAGAAACCTGTAGCTAAGACCCTTACAAAGTCGACAAAGCCTTAGGTTGCGACCCTTCACTCGCCTCCAAACCAAAGGACTCCTACCAACTCCAGGAATAATGCTGCAAATTGCGATCTGTGCTTGCACCCCATGCGCGTGGCCAGCAGTCTTTACCACCTTCGCCAGCCGCCTGTACAAACTGAAGATCGCCTCAGGAGCCATGCGACAGGCGCGTTGGTGCTGACATGAACCACAACTTGCAGACGACTTCACCCTACGTGCTCGGCAGCCGAAGGCGGGGCCGCCTCCACGTCTCGGACGAGGCCCGGTGGCAAACATACCGGGCACACATTCGCTTTATTTCCAGGCCTGAACGATGTCTGCCTAAGGGGCTCCATAACGCATCTAACATTGGAGCTCCCAATAACTATTAAAAACCTTCCCCTGTGGGCCTACTCGGTTTCTACCCAAGGAGTGGCTACGTGCCCACTTACAGCGTGAATGGGTGAGGCCAAGCGGCCAGCCTCCACATTGGCAGTCCGCCCTGAACGACCGAACGCGTGAGGGCGCACCCACCGCGCCAGGTGCCTTAGGAGGCGCCTCAGAAGCTGAGCCCGTGGGAACAAGAAGCGACACCTGAGGTGTCCCATGCGACGCGTCAGATTCTCCGCCACCGTTGCAACCCGAAGCAAAAACCTGTGGGTCATTTACCGTAGCCAAAAGCGCATTCAGGTGTTCACGATCTGCGGCCAGCTCCTCCTGCGTCCGCTCACGACGTGCACACATCCTACCCATCCTAGCAAGACTAACCGAAGAAGTGAACTATAAAAGCAGTCAGAATCCTACATGCAGCTTGGTACCCTACTGATGTGCCAACAATGGACGCTGATGCGTTAATGAGCTATGTAGCTTGCCAATCAGTGAGCAACTACTGCACACAGACTGAATGAATTTATACTTACAAAAAACGCGAGATTAAACCTCTTAAACAGGAAAACATTCGCGAAATTTAATAAATATATTACAAGAAAAACACAGAAAAAGATGAGCAATTAACGTGTCGCTCTGTCATTTTATGTTAGCTGAGAGCTGGAGCCTCTCGGCAAAACGGTGTAATTACTGCTAACAATTGAGGAAATTGCATTTCTTACAATAAAGGTGAATATCATTGTACAGTGTGCCGATCTTCATTGCAGGTCGGGTAATTGATTACAGTGTGGATTACATGGAATTAGCGTGTGACAAAATCTTGATATATGAAATAGGTGTCAGTTGACTGTAAGATGAAGGTAGTGCCTGTATATCCATCGCGCCTTTTAAAAAGAATATATTGCTCTCTATGGTGAAAAATTACAGTGACTCTGACTGACCTTAACACCAACATGTGTTAGTGAAAGTAACATTATACACTGCCAACTCCCGTAACAAAAAATCGATCACCTTTATCCATAAGGTAATGTCACTTAAACCAGAAGTTCTGCTGCTAGATAATTCTGTCACAAAAAATCAAAATTTAAACAGGGGTGTTATGATTGCGATGCGTCCTATGAGCGCGTTGGGTATTGTAATTCGTATCCGTGCTCATTGTACATAATTTTTTGTGGCGGTCTCAAATGATTTATGTCTGCACGATCTTACGAAAAGCCTTTGAAGTCCAGAAATGCAGTCACTGGTGATGTTTGAATGCCCCACGTTTTAATGATACTGAATCCCATAACGTGCCGTATGTCTATCACTGTGCTTCCAGAGATCGCAGATTTTTTATTTTTTTTACCTGTGACAACTCTGGTCAAGTAAAATGTTTTTGCACTTACACTCACAGTGCACGCCACTATATATAAATCGTCGTTGCTGAAACGTATTGTCCTCACGTTAGCAGCTTACGTGTTTAGGGTTTTATCGATTACCTGGACGTTTGTCACCTTGATGAATGTCATTGGCATCTATATTTGCACTAGGAATTAAATGCAAATAGTGGTGATTTGTTTCCTTGTCGTGGACTAATTCTTGAGATGGAACTCAGCTGATAGGGCATGAGGTCCTAGTGGTTTATTTCGTGGAGCTGTTTTAATTACGAAATACAAAGTTTTGTTAGAAATGGTGTTATGAGATTTCGATTCCATTGCAACTAAACAGAAATGATTACACCTCTGTTTGTAAGCCATGTTTAAATGTCTGTGTTTAACTTGCAGTCTACAGATCGGAGAGTGGAATGTTAGATCCCTGAATCGGGTATTTAGGACAGAGAAATTAAAAAGGAAGTTGAAGTTAGCTGTAATGAGAACATTGAAGTGCACTGGCAGGAACAACAGGATTTCTGCTCAGATAAGTGTAGGTATATGAAGAAAAAATAAAAAAGGGTAACGCAGGAGAATAAAATAATATTGTGAATAAGCTACTACGAACAGCTTAGTGAATGCACTGTCATAGCCAAGATGGATACAAACCAATAAAATAAAATAAATTATTCATATAATTAAGATTGACAACATTTTAAAAGTAATAGGTGACTGGAATACGACAGTATGAATGGCAAGGGAATAAATGCAAGACCGTAGAAACATGCAAAACGAGGGGCACAATAGATGCTGCCTATATTAAAATTAAAGATACCATCGGAGAAAAGGGATGCAGCTGTATGATATCAAGAGCGATGGCGGGAAGCTAGTCCTAAGCGAAGGAAGAAGGAAAAGCTAAAAGATGGAAGGGATATAGAAGAGGGCTACACGAGGGAAACGAAGGCAGTATTATAGAAAGGGAAGAGGATGTAGAGGAATATATCGGATATAAGATACTGCGAGAAGAATTTGACAGGGCACTGAAAGATCTCAGCCGAAATAAGGGTCGTAGAGGAGACAAAATTCCCTAACAATTGTTAAGATTATTTGGAGAACCAGACATGCAAAACTGTTCTACCTGGTGTGCAAGGTACTTGAGACAGGGAAAATACCCTCTGATTTCAAGAAATAATCATTCCAATTACAAAGCATGTTCGTGCTGACAGGTGTGAATTTACCGAATCATCAATTTCATAAGTCGTGGTTGAAACACTAACACGAATTATCCGTAGAAGATTGGAAAAACTGGTAGATGGGAATCTCAGGAAGGCCATCCTCTGTTCAGAGACCTGTAGGACTGCGCGACACACTACTCAACTTACAGCATGTCGTTGGAGATCGGTTGAAGAAAGGAAAAGCTACAGTGGTGTCTGGAATACACTCTTTAATCGCAAAAGATAAAATACTGAGAGAAAGCGATATTGGCAACTTTCACAGAAAACAGAATGCAGATAACAGAACCGAAGGCCGTGAAACTGAGGTTGTGGCTGAGAAGGGAGTCAGAGATGCCTGAAGCCTATACCCAGTGTTTTTGATTCTGTACATTGAGCAAGCAGAAAAGGAAACAAAGGATAAATTTGAACAGAGGCGTCTCATAATCCATTTATTTATTAAACATACACTTTTGCAACGTAATATTACATCTGTGAAGATTAATATAATACTTTATTCATAAAATTTGAGGTCGACAACGATCATACAACTCATGCAGTTACAATGGATGCCTTACTTTCGAAACACAAAGTTATAATATGCCAAAAGTTGACAGTTAACTGAGACGTCACATATATTTACAATTTAAAAGGACAATTATGTATGAATGTATACACTTCGTGTTGTGAAACAATCTAGTAATTGACAATACGAGTTTGGGGTAAAAAATTGTTAGATTTCTAGCATATATTCAGGTTTTTCAGGTCACGTATGCAGTTATAGTTGACCTCAGGTCTTGTCATACATGAAAGGCGGATTGTAGAGTAAAGGGCTGCTGCGGTGAAAGCATGGAATCCAATCACTGAATACACAGAATTCATATTTATTTACTTATAAAGTAATATGAAATAATCAACAACCGTAACAGCATAGGCACACTTCGATTTTCAATTGCTATTTTATAAAGGAATACAATTAAAATGTTGCAGCCCCACTGCCATTAAAAGTTAAAATTAAGATACCGCCAAAGAGCGGCAATACAAATAACCTTACAACAATAGCTTCAAGTTCAATTTAAATTGGTTACCAAAACCTGTAAAAGTTTGACAGAAAACAAACTTCAATAGGATGGAAATTTAACTTCAGATATCTGGTTTTAATTTATTTACCAAGCTTACATCTGCCTTCAGATTTACAGCAATTACTAAAACTTATTGGCGAGCTCTTAGTTAAAGAATTTACAAACAATCAAAATGGTTCACAGAGTTGTTGAGCTTGTGAGCTTGGGAGGTCACGAACAGCGTAGGCCATTTGAGTTAAGTCGGTCATGTGTCCCGACGCAACGCCATCGGCAGTACAGCTAGTGGTAAAAGCAGCTTGATCTAAAACACAGGAAAATATTAGCACAAGGCTCACTTTCATAAATTACCATGGCAGCCGTGATTGACCATATAAGACATGTAACCGACGTTTGTACACGCGCTTTAGAAACTCTTATGAACAGAGTGTCTATAAACAGATTCCACTAGTTAACTTACCCACACAAATATAACTAGTAATATATCTTACGGACTCCCTCTTAAGTGAGAAGAGTGTAGTATATATATTCTCACAACAAAGATTTTCACCTCACTTCAAACAACGTCTAATAATATTAATATTTCAAAACAACTGTGAAAATACTTTTCCTTTAAAATATCAAATTCAGATACTTATGTTATAACTGCCTGTAAGAAATCTACTCAGCTAACTTCATGCAGTTCTTTCAACCAAAGGAATACTTGCCTTTAGCACTTAATTAACAGCCCTTAACATGACTGATTTCTATCAAGTCTTCGATGTCCCCACATTCGTAACACAATCAAAATTTTTAAACTATACTAGCACAACGTTCAAATAACAATCAGAGCAGCACCAGAGCAGTTCAGTGAGCCCAGACGAGGCAATAAGCCGGCAACAAAATTAGTACGCGGCAAAATGATTTCAACGCCATGAACAGCACGTAGCATGAATCTAAAATTGCACTGAGCACTATGGGACTTAAACGTCTTAGGTCATCAGTCCCCTAACTAACCTAAGGACATTACACACATCCATGCCCGAGGCAGGATTCGAACCTGCGACCGTAGCGGTCGCGCGGTTCCAGACTGAAGCGCCTAGAACCGCTCGGCCACACCAGCATGAATCTACTTGAAGGTAAGATCAGCAGTAGCAAAGCCAGCTCACCATTTAATACAACCTCTAGTCGGCAACAACAGAGGCTCAGAAATGTAGCGAGAGCACTGGAAGGTAGCAAGCACCGCACCATGACCAGGACAGGCCAAGGCGGGCACAGGCAGGCACAAACAGTCCACTAACAAGGACTGCGTCTCGTTCGTGACCACTGGGAAACTCTAGTTCTGCTTCAGGTGCCGTCCAGTAAAGCCGCGCAACCACTGCTCTGCCTCTACGGCAGCTAAGAGCAGCAAAGCTCCGCACCAGCTCAACCCTGCCGCCTGACACGCCCTCTCTTCAGGCTGCGGCCAATCAACCCCAGCACACCTCGACAAACCTCAGCTCCCTGGCAGAGAAACCCCTGGCGAGGCAAGTACATCACAAGGTGTCAGGGATCAGTACAACTGAGAATCTTAGCAAATTACAAACGTTGTAAATACCTGTTTTGAATTTGTAAGTCCGATTTAAGCCCTTCGTCCGCCATTTTCAGCTATTCGCTTCCTCAGAGTGTCCCTCCCCATCGCTAAATTGCTGCTCTGTAAAAGCAGATGGTCAATAGTTTGGTTTCCTCCACTGTATGTATACAGTATGTCTTCACTTACTTTGAGCTGTTTATAATAGGCTTCCAGTTCACAGTGTCGTGTTAACATGATTGTAATTTTCACCGGTAGTTATAGCTTCATCGTTAAACTTTGGATGATCGGAAGAGAATACGATTTCTTGTTTTCCCCGGTTTCCTTCGTTGATACTCAGGAGTTTCTAAACTCTTTACTTAGTTCTTTTTTTTGCGCTTATAGGTACTTTGCCGCAACTGACTATTTTTCATGATCGAACTGCTCTCTCAGCTAGACTATTAGCTAGTACATTGCTCATTACCCCTATATGAGCTTTCGTAATTTTCTGATATGGCATCGCATTTTTTCAGTCAAGAAGTTATGATTCTTCGGACTTTGTTATCCTATTGTCGAGGAGGGGAGGGAGACGTTTAGAGCTGAGTGTATGGAGTATTTTTAATATTTGGAAGATAAATGGCGATTTTTTAGTAGACATAAAAAACATTCCAGTTCCATCTCTGCTGAAAACGTGCGTAATACCGTCTTCGAAAATTTCTTGAAAGAAAAACACCTGTGACCACTATATTTTTTCCTTTCCCTGAGAGCTATGGGATGGAGGGTGGTCACCCCTTACCCCCCAGTATAGGCGCCATTGGCTTTCGGTGTGGATTATTGCAACTGTGTCAATTATTCATTAGAGTGGTTATTGATTCAAGCGCATTCAGAATGACAACTTCTTGTTCTCGTCTGTTAGAGGATTCGCTAACCAATTTCAGCTGTAACTGATAAGCAATCATCTGATTGATATATACTGCCATTCCTGAACCCATTCCATCGCCTAATTTGGTTCCACCCGTGTATACTTCAACAATGTAGTACATATTTTCTCCATTTTCGTTTATTCTAGGAATGTTTGCTTGGTGTAGCCAACTTATGTACTCTAGGCCGACGTCTATGGTCTGTCTGGCTTCTTTACAAATTAACAGGTGTCGGTCATTATGTAGACAGTGCCGAGGAATTTAACTGGAATTTCACGAAATGTAATGCCAAAACCACGTTATGAACCGTTTGCTGCTGATTACCTAATAGCTGGAAAACTAACCTCACATGTTAATCTTCCTTTCCCTCAACTTATTCACTTCTATCAGGGATTTCAGTAGCTAAATAAAGAAACTTTGATACAAGGCAATAGGTGAACACTACAGACCAGGATACAAACAGATGTGGTAAATAATTCAGATATATTCATTATAAAAACATGAAATTTAAGATAGCCTGTTACTCTCTATAAGATACCGATCCACTCACAGTTAAGAAAAAAATGCGGCAAAACAATGTCTTGCTGCCGTTAAAGAAGAAACATAAGTAACAACAAACATAATTAATAAAATATATACACTTTTCCACTTCGACAGTGTGTGTGCAACATTTCATCACAGCCTACTGTCTGAAGGAGTTCACACTACTCCTTGTGGTTGGTTGAAAACAAAATAAGAACTAACATCGGCATCCCAACAGGAGAAACAACACACTTGGACCAGCTTGGCTGGCTGGTATGGTAAGCGATAGCATTACAGGGCTGCGTGACGGGTGCTATCTATGACTTACTTGCACGTACAAAGCGCAGTCAGTATCAGCACTTTTTCGACCTGAAACCTATTTGGCTTTATCTGCAGTGCAACCACTCGGGCGTTGTTCGCCACCCTGCGAGTTCTGTAACTCTACCAAACCATAGGCTAATGCACGAGAGATAGTAAGAAATTCTGGTAGAAGTCGCATATATTCTTGAGGCGCATTGGCCTCTGTAAAACCTTTATTAGAACTCCACCACTTCCGTTCTGCGCGACTCGGAATTCACTACGATGGCTGCGACGCGATTATGATCCTGTTTGGCGCTTGCGCTACTGGTGCAACCTTGTGCATCCGGTTAAAAGTCGTAATATATCCTGTCACAATAAGGCTGATCCCAATGCACTCCTACGAGTGTAATGCTCTTTCTGCTATACGAGTTTTCCCTATGCATTGCCACTATCTTTTACAAAGGAGTGATATGGAACTACCGAGTCATGACTCACTAACTTCCACAATTCAAATTAGAAGTGATCGTGACAAACATACTGCCACAAATGAGATGTACAGCAGCAGGAGCAGGCGCAGCAGCTGACTTACCATGTCCGGCGACATTCATGTTGTTGCGCTGAATAAACTTTGGTAAGTGAACTATGTTCGTGTATGCTTTGCCATCGTCACATTTCTAAGTGAACTTTTAAGTCACTATTATAAAACTGCACAGCCTACGCGCAAGTCATTGCACACACTCTCACCATGTTTGAGCTCAATGCAAAGCTTTTTTGGGCTACTGACACTGCAACCCATCCGTCCCGTTCGCCGCCAGAACCCCGTCTCTACAAATGGGATTGCAGCCATCCTTCCCTCTCTACGCCGCTGTGACGTAAAACTGAACCCGCTCAAGTTTAACTCGCCCTTATTGACTCTCTAGCACTCAAATTACGGATTATGCTTTTATCAAATTTTTGCCGCTGCTCCCTGTTTTATCTTACTTGTTTATTGACGGAACAATTTCGTTTTCGCCTAATGGCATTCTAGTTTTATTTTCTTCTCTACTATGTCTGCGTTAATCCGCCTGTGACGCCTGCGACCCCGCGCCGACACTCAGCACACTCCGGAAGCATTCGGCACTGCACCCAGCGATCCGCGACGGCTTCCCTCACGCCTGATCCCAGACTGAATTCTGATTCGCCCTCTTAATTAAACACACTATAATTTCTGTATCGGTTCTCGCGCAGAAACGCATTTTCGTATTCTGTAATGGATTACCTTACTTATAAACATAGCAGATCGAAAGTGTGAACAGTCGTGCTGATGAGATTGTCAAATTTCAACACGACGTTACTATAGAACTTGTAATAAAACGGAAAGTATACACACACATAAAAAAAAATGTTTTGCATCACCCCGGTTCCCAGAACTCCTGAGTGTGGATTACTGTATCACAGACACAGTCCCTTTCACTGTCAGAGCTGTCACTAAATCCGCCCAAAGATGTAAACAAGCGTGACTGAGCAGCGCCTATTACACGGAGGGGAGCCGACAGCTCATTCCACCAGTCATTCCACCAGGATGGAGGTACACGGCTCGTGTTATCTGTCGTTCAGCCATGCAAAGACGGTCAATACTTCGGTTCGATCGCGTCTGCATTGTTGCTTTGTGCCAGGAAGGGCTCTAAACAAGGTAAGTGTCCTGGTGTCTCGGAGTGAAGCAAAGCGATGTTGTTCGGACATGGAGAAAATACAGAGAGACAGGAACTGTCGATGACATGCTTCACTCAGGCCGCCCAAGAGCTGCAGTGGATGACCGCTACCTGCGGATTATGACTCGGAGGAACCCTGACAAAAAGGCCACCATGTTGGATAATGCTTTTCGTGCAACCACAGGACGTCGTGTTACGACTCAAACTATGTGCAATAGGCTGCATGATGCGCAACTTCACTCCCGACGTCCATGGCGAGGCATCTCTTTGTAACCACGACACCATGCAGGGCGATACAGTTGGGCCCAACAACATGCCGAATGGACCGCTCAGGATTCGCATCACATTCTCTTCACCGATGAGTGTCGCGTATGTCTTCAACCAGACAATCGTTGGATACCTGAACGCCTTAGACACATTGTCCAGCGAGTGCAGCAAGGTGGATATTTCCTGCGGTTTTGGGTGGCATTATGTTTGGGTGACATACACCGCTGGAGGTCATGAAGGCGCCGTAACGGCTGTACGATACATGAATGCCATCCTCCGATTGATAGTACAATTATAATGGCAGCATAATGGTAGGCATTCGTCTTCATGGTCGACAATTCGCGCCCCCATTGTGCATATCTTGTGAATGGCTCCCTTCAGGATAACGATATCGCTCGACTAGAGTGGCCAGCATGTTCTCCAGACATGAACCCTATCGAATATGCCTGGGATAGTTTGAAAAGGACTGTTTTTGGACGACGTGACCCAACAGTCACTCTGAGGGACCTACACTGAATGACCGTTGAGGAGTGGGACAATCTGGACCAACAGTGCCTTGATGAAGTTGTGGATTGTACGCCACGGCGAATACAGGCATGTATCAGTGCAAGAGGACGTGCTACTTGGTATTAGGGGTACATAAATCTTTACCACCACCTCTGAAGGCCTCGCCGTGTGATGATACTACATGCAATGTGTGGCTTTCATGAGCAATGAAAAGGGTGGAAATTATGTTTATCTCAAATCCAATTTTCTGTACAGGTTCCGGAACTCTCGGAACCGAGGTGATGCAAAGTTTTTTTGATGTGTGTAGTAACTATGAGATCTGAGTTTGAATGAGAGTCCATACAGAGGCCACATGAACTACAGTCCGATTACTTGATGGTTAAAACCACACTGCTCTCCTCCATCAAAGCACTCAAGGTCACGCTCGAACTGTCGCTGTTGGCAAAGTGTCACAGCAGTTAAGTTCGCTTGCAGTTCTTGTTTGGATTTTTTTCTTGATTAGTTTGGATCCTGAATCCTGGTTCCTGGCTTTTTACTTCGTATTTCATCACACATGATAACCACACAAAAATCAACACACACACACACACGCACGCACACACACACACACACACACACACACATTCAAAAACGCATGTTTCATACACAACACTGACCAAACAGCACTAGACATGATTCAGTGTCACATATATTTATAGTGACAGAGACCGACTTACATCAGATAAGCTTCGCACGACATTGCGAGAATCTTTTAATGTTGCAATTAATCGCTGCAACTGGGTCGCCAGATTCCTATGTACAATAACTCTTTGTAGCATAATGGCATAGCGTAGTAGTTCGTGTACGAATATGCCGTGTAAAAGGTTGTAGGTTCTAATCTCGTCAAAAACAGTAAAATCGTTCATAAAATTAAATCTAATAAAAAGACTATGATTATCGTTTTATTTAGTCAGTTGCTTTACACGTAATTTCTTTGTATTTCTAATACTTTACCATGTTATTGTCGTCATTGTATAGATTTTTTTCATTTGCTCTTATTTTTCTCGCTGCCAGTCTGCTTTTGTTTACAACCAGCTTGTGTCGTCTATAATCTGCAACCAAGTTCCAACCAGGACTTCTCATACGTTGATGTAGCCAGCGTGAGGTAAGTTTCAGGTAAGCAATGACAGCGAGAAATTACAGTCTGGTTTTACCACTGAAACTGAAATTTTTCTGCCTTATTTTGTCGTAGAAATTAGTCTTAAATGCCTTGAACAAGACGATCGCGATTTCAGTCTGCTGTAGACTGCTGATTGCTGTTTTCTCGAATACAATGTACGTCACGATATTGTGATTAGCTTTGGTCATGGGTTTGAATACAGTGTTACAAAACCCTTTTTGTGGCGTAGTTCAGTCATTGGTCACTTAAAATCACGTGCAGAATGAGCGTCTCCCATTTCCGTCATACTTCACGCTGGCCGTTTCCAACGTTGCTCCACGTTACACACTAACAGCATTTGTGAAGTGACCCAGCCTGTTTGTGTGTCGCCTGTAACCGAGTCGTAGCTGGCAGCGAATGTGGCAACACTGTAGCGGCAAGTGAAAGACGTCGACTATCAAATAATTTTAATCAGACTATAACTTACCACGTCAGAATGGGTAAAGTCATCATGTCCATCGATTGCAAAGCGAACGGATGCATGGCGTAGAAATTGCGACCAAAATTACCTGTTGCATTCTATTGATAGTAAAAGGAGTAGCTCGTTCCACAGGAGCTATCAAGTAATCAATGCAAGTGAATAGAGGCGAGGCCCATGCTACTGTTATCACAGTGTGGCTCTGACTAAGAACTGAAATCGACTGGGGTGGTTACAGCATCTCTTCACATTTTTGTTAATCCGAATGCGTCCCCAATGCATACCTCCACTGACAAGAGGGCCCGTAGTCAACCTCACCAGGGTGTCAGTTACAATCTGTTATGGCTAGTGATAATCCAGCCTCCAGCTCTGCAGATGGGGAGCCGGTAGCTGTGCCAATTCTGTGAAGTCTGGAGGGCCTGTTATCCTTGCATGCTGAGGTAACTATAGCTTGAAATTCAAAATAACGGCTTGGAATCTCTACAGTAATAATTGTTGGTTTGAGATCGCCAAGCTAAACTGATTTAGTATCATTTTCATCAGCTTCTGGAACAAAAACTTGAGCAACCTTAGATTCGTATATTCGTATGCAGACCGAATCTGTGATCGGAAAAGTAAATTAAATTTAGTTAGCAACTTTCTCTTTATTAGAAGACTGGACTGGGCCTCCCCATGCCTCTTGTATGTCGAAGAAAATCCTTGAGTTGCTGCTGTTATCACTTACTTATTAAGATTAGATTTTAACGGTTAAATCCTCTCCTTCGCCTTTCGAATCATTCTTCTTATTTCATCGTCTCATTTATCACGACGTATGTTCAGCTCTAGAATAACGCACCTATAAATAGTTGTCGCAGAAGTCGTAAATGCGGTAATAACTACAGCAGAAAATAACATATTTTATATTTCCCCATTAGAGTAAAAAGCAGTATTTACAGGTTACTAGATAGAAGCCGAGTCTTGACAGCAATGGAAGTGACAGAAGAAATATTGAAAAGAGAAACGTGAGGAAGTGTAGATCGCAAATGATGAATGCGAGACAGGAAATAGAATCATGTGCATGAATGAAGAAAAAATAAATAATAAATAATAAGTGTTCAGAGTTGGCGATACTATCTTGGGATTTAAAGGTTGGCTACAGCGCGCATACACAAGTTCTGGAATCTAAGATATTGTTGTAGCGATTCGCAGCGCACGGATTAATTAGTGGAAGTTTGGAAGCCAGTGTAGGAGCCCTCCTGCTGTGGTGCGCACGTGTGTTGGGCGAGGGGTGATCGCCGAGCTGCCGTACTGCCGTATCCGCCAGCAGCGACACGGGATTTAGTATTGAGTTGATATTTTTTTATAATTTGCAGCGCGCTTATTAATATAAAGAAAAGGATTTGTGTACAAGACTGCTCCTATCTATAATTTTTGGTTCTATATGGTTTATCTACACTAATATCAATTTAGCTCCTATGTAGATGGTATATATAATTATTGTATTTTCAACATAATACCTCAGAATGAATTTCAGATCATGACCTTTATAATTCTGATGTTTATCATATACTGCTAACCTACAGAATTCATCAGTTGTCTTCAATTTATGAACAGTATCACCATTAAATGTGTGAACTATTATTGGATTTTGAATATGCATATCAGTTTCTCATTGAGCTTCACAATCAAATAATGTGAATCTTTCATCATCAATACAATCATTTTCCACTGAAATTCCCTTCTCAAAACATTTAACTGTTTGCCTGTAACTATTTCTTTTTATATACCCAGCAGTGGAAAGCATAATATTGTTGTCATTTTCCATTGATATAACAACCACCTTTACTACAATTTTGGTATTGCATGTAATATTCACGATTTTTAATTTTTACTATTAATTGACAGTTAAATACATTTTTGAAAGCCACATTAATATGCTGTACATCTCAAACAATTGCGTTTACATTTTTCCTATTTATAAACTGGATCACAAACTACTCAGCGGCTGTTCAAGCATTCTCCATTGTGACAAAATTTAATGCAGTTTGCACAATATATTTTATTTTCTACAGTACTCTGTTCTTCCCTTTTGCGTAATATATAGTGTTTTCTTTCGACTTTGTATATATATGTTTGGTCTTGTTGTATATGTCTTGTTACATTTATCACAGTATTATTATAAACTAACACAGTCAATCTATTGTTAATTACATCAAATTGGTTTTGGTTTTTATACAGATATACTTGAATTGCTTTCTGAGGACCACTGTAGATAACCAAATCGAAATTTTCAGTACATACAACATTTATTAAGAAATCTATAACATTAGCATTCATATTAATTCTTGTAATACACCTTTTTGTTATTAGATAAGTTTATTATTTGTTTAACTCTAATGCCTCTAGAAACTGCTGACATCTTAATATTAAATGAGGTACCTGCTATATTAATAGACCCACCAAATTACGATATATCTGTGATTTTATTGCACAAAACTTGAACAGCTTGTTAAGTATTAATTGATGCTGGATGTCCTGCAAAAATTGGACAAAACATTTTTGGATCTGCATTTGTTGTCTACTTTACCTCCTTTTTTGTAGTTGGTTCTGTATTTTGCTGCACCTAACATAGAATTGAGTGTTTTTACTACTTGATCTTATTTTCATGAATGGTATCAAGTATCCTAGTATTAGTATCGTTAATGTCAACATTGTAGTAAATATTTCATTAAAACTTGATCTTACTTCTCAAATTTCAAGAAACTCTTTTTGCAATGGTTTATTCTCTTTTTCTTCCTCAAATAGATTACTAATGAATGGACATATTTGACCCAGTCTCACTATCTTTTTCTGTTTTTTGTGGTCAAGTTTTTTTTCAAAAAGAGCATCACCAAATTTGTGAAAGTAATTTATATTAGGTACACAATAAAGTCTTGATTTAATCTTTTAGAATAATGGAGTGTAAAATAAGAATTCATTTAACATAATCAAGGTAATTAATTCTGAATGAGATTTCCACCCAAGCACAACTCACACCCCGTCCTCACAGCTTTACTTCCGCCAGTACCTCATATCCTTCTTTCCAAATTTCACAGAAGCTCTCCTGCGAACCTTGCAGAACTAGCACTCCTGGAAGAAAGGATATTGCGGTGACATGGCTTAGCCACAGCCTGGAGGATGTTTCCAGAATGAGATTTTCACTCTGCATCGGAATGTGCGTTGATATGAAAGTTCCTGGCAGATTAAACCTGTGTGCCTGGCAGTTACTTGAGAGCTTGTCCCTAGACTTGGGATTAAAGCAACAACACCAAAATTCTTTAATTTCTTGGCAAATGATACAACCTGTTCATTGCTCATCATCACCATCATCATCATCATCATGTTTTATCAATGTAGAATGTTAATCACTTGAAATTTGTTTTAAATAATTTTTAATAATTATCTTTTCACATACAAAACCACTTTATTATACCTGCTATCTGCTAAAAATGTAAAAATCAAAACCACATACTTTTATTATTGAAGGAAGAATGACAAACGTTTTGAGAAAGGATTAGGAAAAATTGAAAATTTATTTATAGTAATTAATTATCAAGACACAATTAAAACCTATAAAAATTTAAAATTTTGGGAAAAACAAAAAGTCTGTGTTTGTTGTGATGAAACTGTTAGTGATCTAGCTGGATATTTTCTTAATGAAGCAAAATGTTATGAATTAAAAAATTTACATGATGGTCAATCAATAAATACTGAAGCTTAAAAATTACATATAAACGGAGTGTGTCCTTATGCATTAGTTTCACATAATTTGAATTAATTACGTTTTGTTAAAAACATACTACTTTCAGTTCCCTCCATTGTTCATGATTGTATGTTTCAGATATTAAGTAAGCAAATAATGAATAACATCTAAAAGTATTCTAAATAAAAAGAGTTACATTAAATGTCAATGATCATAGATCTGGCAAAACGTAAATAATGCTTCAGGAGCCACTACATCAACAGCAAGCTTCTGTATATTGTAACTAAGTTTTGGTGATAATTGATAAAAAGAATAATCCATGGTTTAAAGCTAAAAATGTGGCCGATATACTGGAATATAAAGATAGTGGCTATGCATTGAGAAAACATGTTGATGGAGAAGATAAAAGAAATATTTCAATATTCCATTGCCAAGGATTCCTCATGTAATGAAACCTAATCAATATTTATCAGTGGACCAAATGTATATTCTAGAATTTGAAATCACAAAAGAGGAGAGAAACAGTTCAGGAAATGGGTTACACACGAAGTTTTGTATTCAATAAAAAATCATGGTGAATGTATATTAAATGATATAAACCAACTCAATGAAGGTGTAACTTATCACCCAGAAAAAAGAAAGTGATTCGAGTAAATCACTCGGGTGAGTTAAATAACATTAAGGATTATTATATACAAAAACATATGAAAGAATTGATTTAGCTACAGAAATGTTAATGCAAAGAAATAACATAATCGAAGAAAAGGCTCCACATATTTTTCCTCAAACAATAATTAATATTAATGTAAATTTAGTACCTTACTTTACTTTACTTTACATGTGACAAGGGCTTTATCGGCCATATGCCTGCTCTATGAAGAACAACTTTTGCTTTTTTATATTATCGAATAATATCTGTGCATATAATTGTTATGTCATTAGAGTATACACCAGACATCTGCGAAAACAACTGATAAATATTACATGTATACTTCGAAATTCTGAAAAACGTTTAAGAGTTAATTAGAATCCCAACTGAATAAACTTGAACCTGAGAACGAGGGAAAATTTTCATACTGTTTGCTGCCACTATTATTTTAATATGTTAGATGTCTATGCACATGAAGAATTGACTGGTGACCCTGAAAAGATTAAAAAGAATATAGTGGAAACTAATAATATTCAAGGCACCAAATATTTATCACCTGCAATTTTTATAGTATCACATGGTATATTAGAATATACCCTAAAATTATGCTAACAGTGCAGGGTTTGGCCTTCTGAACCCTGTATCAGAAGAACTTGAAGGAAAAACATATAAAATTAAGGGATAGAAAACATATAGAATAAGTCAATGGATGTTTCAAAAAAGATATGTCGAACATAAAATTTAGTACCACACCAATTACACTACTTTATTTTTCAGTAAAACTGAAAAGCCAGTTTGTTATGTATTTTATGTATCTGATCCACTCAACTGACATTTAAAATTCTTGAATGATATTGGCCATATATCATTCTTATTAACTTTTATTTTAATATCAAAATTTACTTTACCTTCTTTAACAACACAATTGACATAATTAATATTATAATCAATTGCAAACAGTTTTAAATTTTCAGTAACGAATTCCATTTCTGTATATCAAAATTTTATAGAAAATTTTTTCCTTTGCTTACCATTCTATTTGTGATACATCAGAACCTAAACATTTGACATATGTTTAATTTGCTTTCTTCCTCAAAACTTTCTCTGCAAGATATACATCAGGATAGTACTTGTGTAATTCGTATTCATAAAATTTTGCGTTTACTTTTTCTTTATACAGTGCCTTCAGCTTGTGTGTGATTGTATTAGAATTGACAGCATGATCAGTCATAAAAATTTCTGTTGAACACCTGGTTATGTATGATGTTTCAATAATTCATTTAAGATTATTACATCTAGCTTGAACTCCTATTTTAAATATGGTTTATCATTAGATACAATGGCAATTGGCTTACAATTTTCGTCATTCACTTCTATTTGCTTCATTTTTCTTTTTGAATATTTTGTGCTACAGTATTCATCGACTATATCTATAATAATTCATCCCAGTTATAATTTCCTTGAAAAACAAACCTGTTCCACATTTCTTTCTTTCAGTTTTCTATTACATCTTTCAACAACAGATGATTTTAATTCAGTAAAAGTTGAATAATGATTAATACTAAGTTGTTTTATAATTTCTTCAGATTAATTGTTGTAGAATGTTTACCATTATCTGTTTACTTTTTTAGAGTGGGGTATCTATATAATATTTTCCAAAAACATCAGCTACATTTTTACATACTTTACCCTTGACTGAAATAGCCCAAGCACATTTGGAAAGCCTCATCAATAACATTCAATAAATATTTAGATCGATTATTTATTTGATTTCTTCTAGTTCATCCTACCCTCATTTATACCAACTGAAATGACTTTTCACTTTCAAAATTTTTTCTCCTTGGTTTATGAAATTCATTAATAATTTTTTCTTGAATAATGGACTGTGAGCCATTAGTTGCAAACATTTTCAATGGACTTACTCTGTTTACTCTTAATATTCTACAAGAACTCTTCATTTCTGTTTCTACCATTTTTAGTTGTTACTCGGTCAGGATTATGTGTTTCAGTAAATTTTCTATACTTCAAGCACCAAATGTGATTATATATTTCTCAGAATAAAAATTTATTGACTACTCTTCCAATCCATGAAATTCTGAAAACATGGGTAATTCAGCTGAAACAGGTACCGCTTTAACAGACTGATTCAGAGATATAAACAATTTATCCTTCATTTTCATTTCAAGTGCTGTATTATTTAGTTGAGTAGGATATAAAATTTGCAGTTCATCGACATTATATAACTTCGTTTCTACTTTAAAATCAGCAAGTTACAGGTCATCATTTATATTGGCTCCGAAAATAAAAATTCTGTTAATTTTCACATCATACTCAAATGTGAATTTTAATAATTCATCACTAGTAACAAAATGAAATTTCATTTTATGTGCATAATATAATAAATATTTATCACACACACTATTTTAAAGATAGCTTAATTGGTTCATGTATAAAGTTAAACCTGTCTTTGAGAAGAAATCTCCAAAATATGCTCCTTTTCCATTTGTTTTTATGGTATCACATGGTATAGTAGAATATACCCTAAAAATTATGCCAACAGTGGAGGGTTTGGCTTTCTGATCCCTATATCGGAAGAACTTGTAGGTAGCTTAATTGGTTCATGTATAAAGTTAAACCTATCTTTGAGAAGAAATCTCCAAAATATGCTCCTTTTCCATTTGTTGTAAGGTAGTTGTTTATTTTATCTTGATCAATCTGATTAATTTTTCATTGAGATATTTTGTGATAAAACAGGTATTTAGCTGTGTTAGAAACTCAGTTTCTTCAAGAACAGTATCTATTACTCTTTTGACTTTTGTAAGTATTTTTTTTTTGTTCTAAAGATTCTAATTTTTCAGATTTAATTTTAATTTTTTATTTTATTTTTCAGTGTTTCCTGGATTTAACTCAGTTCTAAAAATGTCCATCTACTATATTCAAAATTTCATTAAGCTTCTAATTATCTGACAACAGTTTCAAAAGAAACTCATTGTCCATTATAGAACAGATCACATTAACCAAGATATTTAACACATTATTCAAGTATATTTCCTCGAAATAAATCAGATACAAATTTATTAAGATTTTCTTTAATAACATATCCAATGAGTGCCAACATTATCAGAAATATCTAAATTAATTATTCAAGATAATTTTTTTTTTTTGGTTTAGTAGGTAATTCACCAATCATAAAAATACCACAAAAACGTTTGGTTTTATAGTTATTTTACAAGTTTTTTATATCAAATTACTTCATGTATTAGGATACATATCAATTATTTAAATTTCGTTTGTTCCACATCCCCTCTTCTCCACTGCACTATTGTGTATTTTTTCTTCTTCCAGTTCTCTGTCAACTTTGTTTTCATTTATAACTGCATTTGGAATTGCAGGAGGTCCACCTATAGTTGCTAAATATAGTAATGCTGACTAAAGTAATGGAAGAAATCCTCCTGCATGTTTTATTAATTGAGAGTCTTCTTTCTCTATTGGATATTTAATATTTTTTCCATAATAGATATGCCTCATGTTATGAGTAAATTGCGCCAGTTTCCTTTTCTCTTTCCTTTTTTTTCCTCTGTTTTTTTTCTCCTTGAGCATCAGTTAAAAGCTATCAGTGTTATAGTTTTGTCACTAGGTAGCAATGTGTAATCAATACTGACATTATTCATTTACATAAAATAAAATTTGTTATGAAGGTTAAATATTTTATGGTTGTCATTCATTTTCATGGAAGTCCTGTTCATTCTTGTCCATGAATTACATGTCAGTATATAAAAGATGTGGAATCATCTCAAAGAGATAGTATGGATGACATTGAGAGATATATACCACATAAATTAATAAGTGATGCTACTGATCCCCCATGGACACAAAATGGATCAGGTCACTGATGCAGAAGCAATGAAGAAAGGTTGCCAAATTTAAATGAATGCAAAATCCCCAAGATTGGCAAAGTTTTGCAGAAGTTCAAAGTATAGCACATTCTTCAATGCGAGATGCTTTTAATAATTTCCACAACGAAACTAGGTCTCCAAATCTGGAGAAAACCCAAAGAGATTCTGGTCATACATAAAGCACACCAGTGGCAAGATGCAATAAACACATTCATTAAATGATAACAATGGTGAAGTCATTGATGACATTGCCACTAAAGCTGAGTTGTTAAATATGGTTTTCCTAAACTCCTTCACCAAAGAAGACAAAGTAAATATTCCTGAATTCCAATCAGTAACAACCGCCAATATGAGAAACATAGAAGTAGATATCCTTGGTGAAAAAAAGCCGCTTAAATCACTTAATAAAGGCAAGGCCCCCGATCCAGATTTTATATGAGTCAGGTTCCTTTCAGAGTATGCTGATACAATAGCTCCATATTTAGCAATTACATATAACTGCTCGCTTATAGAAAGATCTGTACCTAAATACTGGAAAATTGCGTAAGTCACACCAATACCCAAAAAGGGAAATAGGAGTAATACGCTGAATTACAGACCCATATTCGAACATTATTAATTGCCTCGAAGAATTCAGAAAATATGGTTACTGTGCAACACATCTAGCTGTAATGAGGGTATGTCAAATTGAATCCATATTTTTAGATTTCCAGAAGGCTTTCGATACCGCTCCTCACAAGCATCTTCTAACCAAACTGGAAGTCCTATGGAACATCACCTCAGTTGTGCAACTGGATTAGTGGTTTCCTGTCAGAAAGATCACAGTTCGTAGCAATAGACGGAAAGCCATCGAGTAAAACAAAAGTAATATACGTCGTTCCCCAAGGAAGTGTTATGGGCCCTCTATTGTATCTGATCCGTATTAACGACATAGGAGACAACCTGTCTTAGATTGTTTGCAGATGATGCTGTCATTTACCGTCTTATAAAGTCATCAGATGACCAAAACGAGTCGCAAAATGATTTGGATGAGATATACGTATGATGCGAAAAGTGACAATCGAACCTGAATAAAGAAACGTGTGAAGTTGTTCACATGAGTACTGAAAGAAACCCGTCCAATTTCGATTACATGATAAGGGACACAAATCTGAAGACTGTAAATTCAACTAAATACTTAGGGATTACAATTACAAATAACCTACATTGGAACGATCACATAGATAATGTTGTGGGTAGAGCAAACCAAAGACTGTGATACATTGGTAGAACACTTAGTAGGTGTAATAGGTCTACTAGGCAGATTGCTTACACTGCGCTTCTCTGCCCTATCTTGGAGTACTGGTGTGCAGTGTGGAGTCCACGTCAGGTGGTACTGATGGATGACATGAAAAAGTTCAAAGAAGGGCAGCTAGTTCTGTATTATCGCGAAATTAGAGAGATAGTACCACAGAAATGATATGTGAATTGGAGTGGCATTCATTAAAACAAAGACGTTATTCGTTGCTATGGGATCTCATGAAATTTCAATCACCTGTTTTCTCCTCTGATTGTGAAAACATTCTGTTTGCACCCACCTACATAGGTAGAAATGATCACTACGATAAAATAAGAGAAGTCAAGGTTCGAACAAAAAAATTTCAGTGCTCGTTTCCCATGCGCCATTCTGTAGTAGAGCAGTAGAGAGACAGCATAAAGGTGGTTCATTGAACCCTATGCCAAGCACATCTTTGTGAACAGCAGAGGAATCACGTAGCTGTAGATGTAGATGTACTGCTAATCAATCGATTAAGTCTCTAACATCGTTCATCCAAAGATATTCTGACTGGTTTTGCTGTAAAGTTTTCTTTTAATTTCGCAAAATAGACACCTATGATTTCTTTTATCAAGTAGTTGTATTTAACACTTTCACTTGATTTTTCTTTATTAGGATACAGTGCTCCTGAATGGAGCAAAATACCTGCATTATTGCATATGCAAATGATGTCATTCTTCGATGGGCTGATTAGAGAGATGATGGAGCTGAAGTAAAGGATTTTCTTCCCAAGGAAGGCAACATTGTTGTAGACTCAATGGGAACCAATGTTCCTGTGGTTAGATACGCACCAGATAATTCAGTCATGCTACAGGAAGAAAGACTAAAAAATTCGAGGATTTCCATACTTCTCTTTGAACCATAAACCATAGAGATTAGTGAATTGAATGGAAAGAGAAATACTGAGCTAGATATCACCAGTTACTACAGTTCTGCAGAAACTAATATGCCTCATTTTGTTTTTGCCAAGGTCCAGACTAATCGAAAAAGTAATCTGTTGATTGAGTCTTCCCTTTTTGATCACATCAAACTAGAGAATATCTACATAAAGAATGGAAGAAATGGAGTTTTTCCTCAAGAAAAATCTAGATCCACCAAACAATTATCTGAAGGCATCTGATGCACCCTGAGATTTTAAGCTAGTCACACAATTAAATGGTAATATCAATGTAATCCATGCAATTTCATAACTAATTATCGCAATGTCATAAATATGTCACGAGAAATGTGTGTACTGGCCACAAGGAAAACGATGATGAAGCTGTGTGCCACAGGGAGTGACAAAATTCTAAATGAAATTGCTGCTTATATAATCATGTATGGTAAAAGAAATTTAACATATGAGACTCAGCATACCATTTTGAGTGCAAATTTCTAATTATATAAAATGAATAAAAATTTAGAAATTATGCAAAACTGTCACATTTCCTCTGTTAAGTATTTTAAGAAAGGTAGAGGAAACGTTTACTGTCAATTAGAAGATAATATCCGATTTTTTTACTTTTGTTTTTCTGGTTTGCCCTGGTCATACAGATTATGCAAATTTTTAGAATTTTTAAAATTGGTTAGTATTTGACTGAGAAATAAGTAAAAATCGATCTACTCTGTAGCTGAGAGAGCAGCAATATTAGGACTTGCTTGTGTGAGAACACTGACTCGACTGGCTGATTCCAGAAGTATGCACGATTGATATTGTACTGCGTGCTACCTCTAGATATTAGGGCTATAGATCCTTCAGTCTGTGTTCCACAAAAGGCAAACTTGTCACACACTGCTAGTTTAGGAAACTGCTAGCGGATGTCTCATTCTTTGTTCTTGAATCAACTGTGTCACCCGGAATAGCAACTACAGATATGATTTGTAAACAGTTTCTGATAGCCAATATGGGCAAAGCTGGTGTTTTAGCTAATGGTTCAGCTGGCTATTACTAAATCATTTGCTGTTCTGCAGTGTTTGAGAACATCAGAGCTTTGGCAGCTAATGTGGCCGTTCACCTGGCAACTCATCAGTCTACGAGCAGAAGGAGATGTGACAGCGGTACTGTCACAGAAAAAAATGACACATTAGCAGCACCATTGCGTAAAAATAAGGAGCAAGGAAGAAACATAAAGAAAAAAACCCTCTGGGTTTCTCCGATATGGCCTGAACCTTTACTATTTCAAATTAAATTTAGATTTTATTAATAAAAATTTTTATTGCATAGATGGAGCCCCTATTCAAGAAGCTCAATAATGAAAACAGTTCTAATTTATTAAAAGAATAGTGTGCTTGGAGTAAATATTTGCATATCAGTATCTGATGAGAGTATGTTAGTACTAGATATGGGGAGAAAATTTGTATGAAGCTGAATAAGAAGTTTAAGATTCTTTTACCGAAGAAATGTATGGGATTAACTAAGTGGGATTTTCAATTTTTTTGAAAATGGACAGGTGAAACCGAGATACAATGAGATGAAGATATTTAAATATAATAAAAATGAATTTCATGATTTGGAATTTTTAGTGTGAATGCACATGGTGCTGAAATCCATTAAAAATTTTACCCTAATTTATTTCACGATAAAAGTGTACTGAGTACTAATAATATTTTATGTTTGTGTATATAGATTTCCAAAGGAGACAATCCCCCATTAGAGTCATTAAAAAATGTAAAAAAATGAATAAAATAACATAAAAAATGAAATAAAAAATAAAATAATTACATCTAAAATTTGTCATTTCTCTGCTTACAAAAAATAGGATCGCCAAAAAGTTCCTGAGTGCCCTCGACGCGCCCATTTGCTGCAAATGCAGCTACATGACTACTTCTCAATTCACACTTAAGTGCTTGGCAAGGGTTCATTGTACCACTCTCAAATTATTTCTCTAAATGACCGTTTCTCCCTATGTAGGTGGGTGTCAACAAAATATTTTCGCCTTCAGAGAAGAACGTTGGAGTCTGAAGTTTCGTGAAAAGATCTCACTGCAACGAAAAATGCCTTTCTTTTAATTAGTGTCACCCAGACGTACACATCATATCCATGACTCTCTTCCCTATTTCGCTACAGTAAGAAAAGAGCTGCACAGCAATACTCTGGCAGAGGATGGGCAAGCGTAGTGTAGGCAGTCTCTTTAGTAGACATGTAGCATCTTGCAAGTGTCCTGCCGATAAAACACACCCTTTCGTTAGCCTTATGCACAACATTGCCTATGTCATCGTTCCCATTTAAGTTGTTTGTGACTCCAGCACCTTGGTATTTAATTGAATTGACAGCCTTTAGACTTGTGTGATTTACTGTGAAAGAAAAATTAAACCGATTCCTTCTAATATTCATGTGGATTATCTCACACTTTTCATTAGTTGGAGTCAACTGTAACCTTTGACATCATACAGATATCTTATCTACATTATTTTGCAGCTGCTTTTATTTTCTGATGGTTTTACTAGACACTAGATGTTAGTATCATCTGAAAAAAAAGTGTGGTATGTTTGCTGTTGTTGTACATCCGTTTCTTGGTTTCTACTGTCACTATTACTGGCTTGTTCCTTGTGCAATTACGTATTGTGGTGCTTGTTATAAACATGTCAATTGCCAGCACGACATTTCTTCTGCCTATGATTCGAGCCCAGACAGTGGAAAAAATAGTTTTTGTATGTTCACGAAGTCTATTCTGCTAGCAGTGTCGCTCTCTTTGAACTTAGGATACCTACTTAGCTTATGCGAGATTGGCAGGAAGTGCAAAATGCTAATTAGGAATGGATGGTTGGCAAATGTAACGATTTACAACCGTATTTTACTAGGGGAGAAATAGATACCGCATACAAGAAAATTAAAGGGACTTTTTGAGAAAATAGAAGTAACTGTACAAATATCAAGGGCTCAGACAGAAAACCAATCCTAAGCAAAGAAGGAAAGGCTGAAAGGTGGAAGGGTTGTATATAGGATCTATACAAGGGATATGGATGCAATATTATAGAAATTGAAGAGGACGTGGATAAAGATTAGATGGGCTGTATGATGCTGCGAGAAGAATTTGACACAGCACTGAAAGACCAAGTCGAAACAAGGCTCTGGAGTACACGACATTCCATCAAAAATACTGACAGTCTCGGGAGAGCCATAAATGAAAAAAACTCTGTCATGTGGAGTGGGAGATATATGAGACAAGTGAAATAGCCTCACACTTCAAGAAGCATGTAATACTTCCAATATCAAAGAAAGCAGTTGCTGACAGGTGTGAAAATTACCAAACTATCAGTTTAATAAGTCACTGCTGCAAAATAATATCACGAACCTTTACAGATGAACGGAAAAAATTATAGAAGCCGACCTCAGGGAATATTTGTTTGGATTTCGGAGAAATTAGGAACACACGAGGCAGTATTGACCCTATGAATTATCTTAAAGGCAAACATATGTTTACAGCATTTGTAGACTGAGAGAAAGCTTCTCACAGTGTTGACGGAAATACTCTTTTTGAAATTCTGAAGGCAGCAGGGGTACAACATAGGCAGCGGAAGGCTATTAACAACCTGTATAGAAACCAGAATGTAGTTACAAATGTCGAGGGGCATGAAAGGGAAGCCGTGCTTGAGATGAGAGTGAGAGAGTTAGCTATTTCCAGTGTTATTCAGTCTGTACGTTGGGGAAGCAGTAAAGGAAACAAAAGAAAAATTTGGAATAGGAATCAAAGTTCAGGGAGAAAAATAAAAACGTACAGGTTTACTGATGACATCATAATTCCGTCAGAGACAGGAAAAGACTTGGAGGAGAAGCTGAACAAAATCGACAGTGTTTTTAAAGGAGGATATAAAATGAACATCGACAAAAGTAGAACAAGGATAATGAAATATAACCAATTTAAATCAGGTGTTTCTGAGGGAATTAGATCGGGAAACGAGGCACTTAACATAGTAGACAGGTTTCGCTACTTGGGAAACTAAATAACTGATGATGATCGAAATAGAGAGAATATAAAATGTGTACTGAAAATGACTAGAAAAGCATACGTGAAAAAGACAAATTTGTTAACATGTGAGGGTCACTCCAAAAGAAATGCATATTATTTTTTTACATCCATCTTTTATTGTACATGTTTGAAAGTTTTTAGATACATCCTTTAGGAACAATATTTTCATTTCTCCACATAATTTCCATCTCTCTCAACTGCCTTAACGCCATCTTGGAACCAGCACCTGTATACCCGCATGGTATAATTCTGGGCCAACCTGTTGGAGCCACTGTTTGGCAGCATGCACAAGGGAGTCATCATCTTCAAACCTTGTTTCACGAAGAGAGTCTTTCAGTTTCCCAAAGAGATGATACATGGAGCCAGGTCAGGACTGTAAGACGGGTGTTTCAGTGTTGTCCATCCCAGTTTTGTGATTGCTTCCATGGTTTTTTGACTGACGTGTGGCTGTGCATTGTCGTGCAACAGCACTGTAAAACGTGAGAGGTGGCATGAGCCCCCTCTCATATTTCTCTGAGTAATTCGATCTTCCTCTCTAATTGCATGTGGTGAAAAGTCGCTATTCATTCACACGCGGACTTCCCACGCAGCATCACTCAGGTGGTCCGGTGGCAGGTGGGCACTGCTGATCTTGAAAGGGTTAAGTCGACGGGTGTGAGGGAGTCAAGTGAATGCTTTTCAGACGCCAACATTGTCATAAGTGCGGCGGCGACGTGCCCACAGGGGCCTGATGGAGAGGCTGGGCTAGAGATTCCGTTACTTCGCAGAAACTTAGTGTAAACCGTTTCTGGTGGGCTACCAGCGAGGTGTGGGAAAGACTTGTGTTCCCAGGCAGTCTTGGCGGGCAAATTCCTGCGTTTTCTGCAAAATCGTAACTGTGATTGGCTTGCTCAGGGCATAGCTCCGTGACGTAGCAAAATCGGCGCAGAAATTGGCGCCAAGAATCTCCATTGGTGGAAAGGTAGTGCTTCGGCAATAGAGTGGAATTTTCCGCCGGTTTTCGAGTTGCTGATTGGAACGTTTAACCACAGCCACTGTCGTGGGGGTGGGAATGTTCTGTGTTCAGTTTGTACGGGTGCTCTTGTGAGGGTCGGCTCTCGTCTTTCGGTCAGAATAGGTTACAATTCTGAGCTCTCGCTGCTCTGGACAGCCTACCTTCCGTTGGCTGTCTAATATACTTTTATTTAATTGAAACTGTTTGACGAAGTTGCTGAAGTTTCGACTTCAATGTAACTTTCGGAGTACAGTTGGCAATTGAGCGTTCTGCGTACAAGCGGCCTATGTTTTCTGTCTTGAGCAGTTTTGGCTAAAGTTGACTGTATCAGAGTTACTGTGTGACTTCGCTTATTAAAATCAATCACTGTACGGTCAGTGATTGTGTGGCGGGTCTTCTTCGTCTCCCTCAGAGGGTTATTTGTATTGCTAGGAAGTCTTTAGTCTGGCACAACCAGACCAGGATACGAGGGCTATCCACAAAGTACATTACGTTTTGGAATTAAAAATAAATAAAGTATTGGAAATTTTTTTTATTATATACAGATGAAAGCCACACTTAAATACTACTTTTCCACACAGTTGCCATTTCAATTAAGGCACTTATCGTAGCGATGACCGAGCTTGGAAATTCCTTCGTCGTAAAATTCGGCCGCCTGAGCCTTCAACCACGTGGTTACCTCTTCTTGAAGCTGTGTGTCATCATCAAAACGCTGCATAGCCAACCACTTCTTCATTGCTGGGAATAAGTGGAAGTCGCTCGGTGCCAGGTTGGGACTTTACGGCGGATGAGGTAACAACTCCCACTTAAGAGAACTTCACGAGTGGCATTTGCCGTGAGGGCCCGGGCGTTGTCGTGAATCAGCAAGACCTTTGAGCCCAACTTTCCCCTGCGCTTGTTTCGTATTGCTCTTCTGAGGTTGTGCAGAGTTTGGCAATACCTTTGAGAGTTTATTGTAGTGCCTCTTTCCAGGAAATCCACAAAAATCACACCTTTTCTGTCCCAAAAGACAGTCGCCATCACCTTCCTTGTCGACATTGTCTGCATACATTTCTTGGGTTTTTGGGGGGAATTTGTGTCCCCCACTGCATTGAATGCAATTTTGTCTCGCAGTTCACATGCGTAACCCATGTTTCGTCACCAGTAACGATGCGATCGAGTAATGAGTCGCCATCTTTCTCGTAAGCGTCCAAAAACGTTAATGCTGCAGCCATTCGCTGATTTTTGTGAATCTCTGTCAAGATTTTTGGTGTCCATCTTGCACAAAACTTGTGGTAACCAAGCTTTTCGGTACTGATTTCGTGCAACAAACTTCGTGAAATTTGTGGGAAAACTCATAGAGAGTTCCGTTATTGTGAAATTACGGTTTTCACGGACCGCGGCATCGCTTTTTTCGACAAGTTCGGCAGTCACTATGCTGGGTCTTCCACTTCGCTCTTCGTCGTGAACGTTAGTTCGGCCATTTTATGACCCATTGACGCGCTCCACCTTCAGTGATTATGTTGTCCCCATACACTTCACAAAGCTGCCGATAGATTTCTATCGGTGTACAGTTTTTTGCAGTCAGAAACCTTATTACAGTACGCACTTCACACTTCGCGGCATTTTCAATTAACGCTGACATTTCAAACTGTCACAGTAACTCAACGGAGTACAGCCCGAACCTCTCACTAGCACGGCAGGATGCCGACTGAGCGGCGGAATACCATGACACCAAGATGGCTGCGCTAGCCCCGCCCCTGACGGACACAAACGAAAACGTAATGTACTTTGTGGATAGCCCTCGTAATTTGTTTCGGGCTATACTCGCGGTATTATCATCAACACGACGGGACGTCGAAGCAACCAGCCATCGCCTCCGGTATGCCAGATCAACACGATCTTGCCGTTAAGAAGACAGCTTGGTAATGTATGTGCGCAGCACCGGCAGCTTAGGGAATTTTGCTAGGTGATAATCAGAGCTCAGCAGAGCGCGCCTGTTCGTCTTTTCTAACTTTGTTCTGTCTTGGGTGCTCATTGTCTGACTTCTCAGTACTGTAGCAGCAATTAATGTTGGGTTGGCTGTGTGTTTCTCTTAAGATTTGAGTTGCAAAGAATTGGCTCCACATACCACTTCGTCGTAAATTGGATTGGAATGGATTGGATTAGATTGGATTGTTTGGGGGAAGAGACCAAACAGCGATGTCATCGGTTTCATCGGATTAGGAAAGGAAGAGGAAGAAAATCGGCCGTGCTCTTTCCCAGCATTTGCCTGGAGCCATTTAGGGAAATCACGGAAAACCCAAATCAGGGTGGCCGGACGCGGGACTGAACCGTCGTCCTCCCGAATGCGAGTCCAGTGTGCTAACCACTGCGCCACCTCGCTCGGTTTCGTCATAAATGTCACAATCTGGTTGAGGGACAACTTCACCTTCACAGCATTTATTTGAGTATCCAATTTGAGCCAATTTGATGTATTGTAAATGTTTCATGTGTTTTGTTTATTAATTCGAGTTTAGTCATAATAAATCATATTGTTATTTTGGACAGAACTGTCATTCTGTTAATCGGTAGAGCAACCCTCTCATTTCTCAATACGTTAATGAAAGTTTCCTTTATTTAACTTATTTATCAAATTAAATTATTGCAGGTGCCAATCTCTTTTCTACTCCACTTGCAGGGTCGATTACAGTCAGTTCGCGTTTCTTTTTAATTCATGTGCAACAGCAAAAGTCGGAGTTAGAATAGGGGTCAGCCTGGACCATCATTTACATATGAAGATTCTAGAAGAATTTAGTGTTAAATACACTGCTAGCCCCGGCACCTCGCAAACTTCGACACATGCAGAATGAAAACTGCAATTTTACAAAAATAGTGTGCATTTATTTTGGAATGACCCCCGTAGAATATAAATTTACGTGTTAAGATGTCTTTTCTGAAGGTACTTGGCTGGAGCTTACTAATGTAAGGAAGTGAAACATGGACGATAACAGTTTAGATAAGAATAGAATAGAAGCGTTTGAAATGTGATGCTACAGAAGAAAGCTGACGATTAGATAGGCAGACCACGTAACCAGTGAAGAGGTATTGCGTAGAACTTGGGAGACAAGACATTTGTGGCTCAACTTGCCTAAGGGAAGGGATCACTTATAGCACACATTCTCAAACGTCAAGGGATCACTAGTTTAGTATTTGAGGGAATTGTTGTGGGGTGGTGGGGGGTGGGGTGGGTAAAAATTGTAGAGGGAGACCAAGAAATGAATACAGTGAGCAGATTCAGAAAAATTTAGGTTGCAGTAGTTATTCGCAGATGAAAAGGCTTGCACAGGAGATAGTGGCATGGAGAGCTTCACCAAACCATTCTTTGGACTGAAGACTAATGCACAATAAGGTCATTGATAGCTCTTCCAGCTAAAACTAATCGGAAGTTAGCACCAGGTCTCGACACTAAAAGAAGCGGCCTACAGCATGGACTGTAACATTTTCCTAATCTCTCTGTCTACAGCAGCTCTCTCCGACCCTGGAATGGAATACGAACGACCGCAGAATTTTCCGTGCGGCACAAAATTCAGGTGGTACTGATAGCCACTGAGCGATGCAGGTTTCTCCTCAAACACATCTACATTCCTGAGTAACATACCCTACAATTCAGAGCCTTGTGATTACAGAGAATGATTCTGAAACTTTTTTATTCGATGCATGCTTTCATGAAAGGAACGGCACTCACTTTAGGCTGTCGCGTTCCAACTTGGTGTGTGTCACTACTAATCCGCTTTACCCAGATGCCGTGTAAGTATCTGCCACGGACGTCATCAGTTTTCGGTAAGTTCACTAAAACCTGAACACCATCTGTCATAAAATAACATTTTCCCTAAGAAAATTCGAGCTTTGCATCCTTTTCCTTGAGGATTAAATGCTGATAGTGCAGTCCACCACGAGACTGTCTACAAATAGGAACACGCATCGTGCTGCTACATTTGCTAGTATAACATTTTAAAGTTTTTAAAACTAGTGGCAATAGCTGCCACGATTCTACAATTATTCACCACTAAAGGTAGATTTATAACTCATTCACAAGTTCTTTTATGTAAGTCAGTGGACAATACATTCACAGCAGAGACTGTATCTAGTCCAGAACCACTAAAAATAATTCATTCATTTTCCAATTGCTATATATTTCAAAGAACGAACTTCCAGCATGATGTATTAATCCATACACTGTAAAACGATGCAAAGAAACACTTTTATTTTCTTTATGACTAGTTTCGGGTCAGGACCCAATTTCAAGTCGAACTACAGGACAGAAAACCAAAATTAAACTCATGTGCAATACAGCTGTTACAAAATTATTAAGCCCGCAACAAACATTTAGGGCAAATTTTTTCAATGTATGCATACCACACAGTAAGAATGATATTTCTCTAAATATTAGAACCATGTCAAGATAATAAACATGTACACACAACAAAGTACAAATGAGCAGTTACAGAGCATACAGATAACTGGTAGTCTAGTGCCCCGTTCCCGAGGTTTCCTTACGGCAGCAGGAGGACTAGACTGCCACTTATCTGTACGCTCTGTAACTGCTCATTTGCACTTTGTTGTGTGTACATGTTTATTATCTTGACATGGTTCTTATTTTTTGAGAAATGTCATTTTGACGCTCTGGTACATACATCTTGAAACGATAAATTCTGTATTTTTGATGTGTGTTACAAATTTGGTAAAAGCTGTATTGCACATGATTCCGTCCTGTAGGATGATCTGAAAATGGGCTCTGACTCGAAACTAGTCATCAAGTAAGTGAAAGTGAAATTTGCAACTTTGGCAGTTTTCCATCGTATCGATTTTCCGAAGTATTTAATATGCAAATATGACTGATGCATGAAAAGTACCTATAGTACCGTGGTACCCTGTCGAATTAAAACTACTTAACTGAAGTCCAGCCGCGGCATCTCTTCACCACGCGGTGAGTTGGCAGTGGCAACTACGCTGGCACTCGTTGCCGCTACCAACTCACCGCGTGGTGAAGAGATGCCGCGGCTGGACTTCAGTTAAGTAGTTTTAATTCGACAGGGTACCAGGGTACTATAGGTTTTAGTTTTAATGTTGACTGTGTCTTACTCTGGCATGTTATAGTAATTTTATGCTTCCGAAGAAGGCTAGATTAATTTAGCCAAAACCTGCTAAAGACCGGAATATTTGCGCTGCTGAGGCTGATCGTTCTAAATATTAGTCTCTCACAGTTGCTAATGGTGCTGCAATATGCTAAAAATTGTTACCTTCCCTAATTGAGCAGCTCACTATATGAAACATCACAATCGCTATAAATGTGATTAACTGCAACCTTAAATTGCCTATCAATTTCACTAGCAATTTTGTTCATCCCTTCCGGATGTCCATTCCACAAACTGGTTGCAAAATGTTCTCTCTTCGTCTCGAATTAACCATTAATATTTTTCTCTTCGTCAATGCATATATTGTTGACACTTTCCAATAACCAGCGAACGGTTTTAGACAATGATCTCTGAGCCTGTTTAACCTCTTTTATCTCATCAGTCAGTTTCGTCATGGGTTCAGGTAATACAATGCGAGTTTGTCTTAATTCAGTTACTTCTTTAGGTATTTGCTCGTGTGACTCAGAAATTATAGTTATCCAGGAAGCTTTGGTTTCGGAAATGTCTTTCGGCCAAAAGGACTTGGTTATGAGAAATCTCGTTGCCTAAAGTGGTTTTGTTTACAGAAAACTCCTTCACTCATGTTTCGAATGTGTCCTGCTTTGTTGGCATAACTTACTACCATGACAACTGTCTGATTAACTATAGCATTTCCGTTTTCCGGAACAACTCCGGTAATGGTCATTTTGTTTATCACTTGACATAGCTGGCTCTACATTTTCAGTAGTTTTCAATGTCAATAAAATTCACCAACAACCGTATACTCTAACGTATCTTATTTTATTTGGAAGCCACGAGTTTCGACATCTCATTTTGCCATCTTCAGGCCCCATACGCTTCTATCCAAATAAACGAACTCAGAGCTGAGTTCCTGTCACGTCTTCATATGAAGCAATTGTCTAACGATTGGAATTCACGATATCCAGCGATGTAAGGCACTATACGACAAGTTCGTTTCTTTGGATAGAGGCATATGGAGCCTGAAGAAGGCAAAATGAAATACCGAAACTGGTAGCTTTTAGAATAAAATAAAATATCTTAAAAAACACGGCTGTTGGTGAATTTTAGTGACATTGAAAATTACTCACAGACGATGTCTCCTGGCTACGGTGGACCAACAGTGATTTTCAGTAATTTGCTGACATTGCTCTTGTGAATTATATCCATTGTCGTTTGTTTTGCTGTCTTTATGGTAACTGAATAAAGTACACGAATAATTCCCAAAGCCACTAATTAACTAATAAAATAACAATTAACTAATAATAACATAACTATTCCCGACTAATTTCTTATGGTCAGGCCACCGTAAAGTACAACGATTTTTCATCACCCAATACTTCTCATGCGTCTATAATAACTTTCGAGATACTACGAAAAATTTTTTGTAGTCGTTGAAAATAGTTCAAATAAGATCTAAATTGGAATTTATTTCATAAGTCGGGTTACATTCAGGGTAGCATTGCAATTTTATGGAAACAGTTTAAACTTGTAGGCAGTATTGAGCAATTCGTATTACGTCTTTGTATAATCCAGTATAGTCAGAGATTTGCATATTACTCGAGTTTCAGTAAGGAATTAGTTTGTCTGGTAATAATTTTTGAGAAGTTTTGGTAGACAGTTTTAGGATAATTCACTCATAAGACAAGCGATAAAGTTACAAGTTTCCAAAATGAGTAGGAGTAACCTTTCTGGGGACTGTTGCCTTATTTGGCGCACCTACCGTGTATCCCGACTTGATGGGTTTCATGAAATGACAGTAGTAAGCCGGGATTTTACTTTAACATACTCACACTAACACAGACACAGAACATCTATAACAAAAAAGAGTTTAAAAGTCATGTCTTCGTAAGTGAGTATTACAAATAGGAGATATAATTGTGCTGAACACCTCAATTTCCAGCATCCTTCTCACCCTCATCAACCTCTAGGTGGATGACCAGCTGGACCGGACGTGCTGTCTGCCGTCTTTCTAAAGTGCGCAGTATGGCCATCCTTGTTTTACAATCTATTTGCTGTACCCACCTTTCTATTTTCCCCTTCCTCCACGTGTGTCTCTGGCGTCCATCCTCATGAACCAAAGCCAGATCACCCACTCAGTAGTCAATACGTGTAGAAGATGTACCTCTAACTTCGTGGAAGCTAGTAAGCTGCAGGAGATACTCTTCGTTCCATCTTTTCCTAAAGTCATCCGCCTGTTTTTTCGTTTGTTTAAATTCTTTGGTCAAATTTTGGGTGACAAGAGGTTCTGCTAAAGTGGGCACATTTAACAAACTTCACAAAACACCGGTAAGTAATGGATGTCGTTGTTCACTGGTAAGTTCTGAAAACTGTAATCTACTACCCAGGAGGATTAGTTCATCTTCTAGGAATGGATAAAAGCGTCACATTTAAGACTCTTACGGGATCGGTTCATCGTTATGAAGTGTGTGAAATTCCCGCTGGGAGCACTGGAGTTGGACTATTTTAAAGCAGTAAGCAAGTGCATTTGCAAGCTCGACTGCTGTCCACTCTCCAACAAGTTTCTCTTTGTGATAATGTTATGTATGAAGCGCCCCCCCCCCCCCCCCCCCCATGAACCATGGACCTTGCCGTTGGTGGGGAGGCTTGCGTGCATCAGCGATACAGATAACTGTACCGTAGGTGCAACCACAACGGAGTGGTATGTGTTGAGAGGCCAGACAAACGTGTGGTTCCTAAAGAGGGGAAGCAGCCTTTTCAGTAGTTGCAGCGGCAACAGTCTGGATGATTTACTGATCTCGCCTTGTAACACTAACCAAAACGGCTGGTACTGCGAACGGCTGGAAGCAAGGGGAAACTACAGCCGTAATTTTTACCAAGGGCATGCAGCTTTACTGTATGGTTAAATGATGATTGCGTCCTCTTGGGTAAAATATTCCGGAGGTAAAATAGTCCCCCATTCAGATCTCAGGGCGGGGACTACTCGGGAGGACGTCGTTATCAGGAGAAAGAAAATTTGCGTTCTGCGGATCGGAGCGTGGAATGTCAGATCCCTTAATCAGGCAGGTAGGTTAGAAAATTCAAAAACGGAAATGGATAAGTTGAAGTTAGATATAGTGGGAATTAGTGAAGTTCGGTGGCAGGAGGAACAAGATTTCTGATCAGGTGAATACAGGGTTATAAATACAAAATAAAATAGAGGTAATGCAGGAGTAGGTTTAATAATGAATAAAAAAATAGCAGTGCCGTTAAGCTACTACAAATAGCATAGTGAACGCATTATTGTGGCCAAGATAGACACGAAGCCCACGACTACCACAGTAATAAAAGTATATACGCCAACGAACTCCGCAGATGACGAAGAGATAGATGAAATGTATGATGAGATAAAATAAATCATTCAGATAGTGAAGGGAGACGAAAATTTAATAGTCATGGGTGACTGGAATTCGATAGTAGGAAAAGGAAGAGAAGGAAACGTAGTAGGTGAATATGGAATGGGTGTAAGGAATGAAAGAGGAAGCCGCCTGGTAGAATTTTGCACAGAGCATAACGTAATCATAGCTAACACTTGGTTCAAGAATCATTAAAGAAGGTTGTATATATGGCAGAGGCTTGGAGATACTGGAAGGTTTCAGATAATTATATAATGGTAAGAGTGTGATTTAGGAACCAGGTTTTAAATTGTAAGATATTTCCAGGGGCAGATGTGGACTCTGACCACAATCTATTGGTTATGAACTGTAGATTAAAACTGAAGAAACTGCAAAAAGGTGGGAATTTAAAGAGATGGGACAGACCCATGGGTTCTAGAGAGTTTCAGGGAGAGCATTAGGGAACGTTTGACAAGACTGGGGGAAAGAAATACAGTAGAAGAAGAATGGGTAGCTTTGAGAGATGAAATAGTGAAGGCAGCAGAGGATCAAGTAGGTAAAAAGATAAGGGCTAGTAGAAATCCTTGGATAACAGAATTTATATTGAATTTAATTGATGAAAGGAGAAAACATGAAAATGCAGTAAATGAACCCGGCAAAAAGGGATACAAGTGTCTCAAAAATGAGACCGACAGAAAGTGCAAAATGGCTAAGTAGGGATAGCTAGAGGACAAATGTAAGGATGTAGAGGCATATATATCACTAGGGGTAAGATAGATACTGCCTACAGGAAAATTAAAGAGACCTTTGGAGAAAAGAAAAGCACTTGTATGAATACCAAGAGCTCAGATGGAAACCCTGTTCTAAGCAAAAAAGGGAATGCAGAAAGGTGGAAGGAGTATACAGAGGGCCTATACAAGGGCGATGTACTTGACGAAAATATTATGAAAATGCTAGAGGATGTAGATGAAGATGAATCGGGAGATATGATACTGCTTGAAGAGTTTGACAGAGCACCGAAAGACCTATGTCGAAACAAGGCCCCGGAAGTAGACAACATTCCATTAGAACTACTGATAGCCTTGGGAGAGCCAGCCCTGACAAAACTCTGCCATCTGATGAGCAAGATGTATGAGACAAGAGAAATACCATGAGACATCAAGGAGAATATAATAATTCCAATCCCAAAGAAAGCAGGTGTTGACTGATGTGAAAATTACCGAACTATCAGTTCAATAAGTCACGGCTGCAAAATATTAACACGAATTCTATACAGACGAATTGAAAAACTGGTAGAAGCCGACCTCGGGGAAAATAAGTTTGGTTTCCGTAGAAATGGAAAACGCGAGCCAATAGTTACCCTACGACTCATCTCAGAAGATATATTAAGGAATGGCAAACCTACGTTTCTAGCATTTGTAGACGTAGAGAAAACTTTTTGACAATGTTGACTGGCATACTCTCTTTCAAATTCTCAAGGTAGCAGGGTAAAATACTGGGAGCGAAAGGCTACTTAAACTTCGTACAGAAACCACATAGCAGTTTTAAGAGGTGAGGGGCATGAAAGGGAAGCAGTAGTTGGGAAGGGAGTGAGACAGGGTTGTAGCCATCTCCGATATTATTCAATCTGTATATTGAGCAAGCAGTAAAGGAAACAAAAGAATAATTCAGAGAAGGAATTAAAATCCATGGAGAAGAAATAAAAACTTTGAGGTTCGCCAACGACATTGTAATTCTGTCAGATACAGCAAAGGCCCTGGAAGAGCAGTTGAACGGAATGGACAGTGTCTTGAAAGGAGGATATAAGATGAACATCAACAAAAGCAAAACGAGGGAATTAGGTTAGGAAATGAGACACTTAAAGTAGTAAATGAGTTTTGCTATTTGGGGAGCAAAATAACTGGTCATGGTTGAAGTAGAGAGGATTTAAAATGTAGACAGGTAATGGTAAGGAAAGCGTTTCTGAAGAAGAGAAATTTGTTAACATCTAGTATAGGCTTAAGTGTTGCAAAGGCGTTTCTTAAAGTATTTGGTTCAAATGGATCTGAGCACTAAGGGACTTAACATCTAAGGTTATCAGTCCCCTAGAACTTAGAACTACTTAAACCTAACTAACCTAAGGTCATCACTCACTTCCATACCCGAGGCAGGATCCTAACCTGAGACCGTGGTGATCGCGCGGTTCCAGACTGAAGCGCCTAGAAACGCTCGGCCACAGCGGCCAGCTTGAAGTATTTGTATGGAGTATTGCCATGTATGGAACTGAAACACAGATGGTAAATAGTTTAGACAAGAAGAGAATAGAGGCTTTAGAAATATGGTACCACAGAAGAATGCTGAAGATTTTATGGATAGATCATGTAACTAATGAGGAGGTATTGAATAGAATTGGCGAGAAGAGAAATCTGTGGCACAACTTGACTAGAAGAAGGGATCGGTTAATAGGTCATGTTCTGAGGCATCAAGGGATCACCAATTTTGTATTGGAGGGCAGCGTGGAAGGTAAAAATCGTAGAGGGAGACCAAGAGATGAATACACTAAGCAGATTCAGATGGATGTAGGTTGCAGTAGTTACTCGGAGATGAAGCTTGAACAGGTTGGAGTAGCATGGAGAGCTGCATCAAACTAGTCCCTCGACCTAACACCTCAACAACGACAACAACGTGAAGCGAGGGTCGGACAAATTAGTCTCGAGTAGGAACTGAATTTGGAAATGTCTACGATGCCAGGAGGTGTAGCACGTGCTATCACGTGTTTTACATTCCTTCTTTCTTCCAGGAGATCATGACCTATGTTTGGATTACCAGATGCTCAACATTCCTCTGCATTTATAAGCCACGATGGTCCCTTCCACCAAACATGAGAAGATTGAATTTGATTGTAAAGATGGCCCCTTTTATGTGATCCTCTAGGCTGTCATGTCCAAGACAATGTTACTCCTGAATTGGTGATGCGTATGTATGAATTTCTGTCATGCTATTAAAGATGAACTTCTTGAGCCGTGCGTGGCTCATGTTCCCACCATCATGTATTTTACACCCTGTTTTTAACGTACTTCCACCTCACTACGTTAATTAAAATTGCTGGTGTCACTAAGTTGCTTCTTTGCCTGACCGTGAGCGGCGCTAGCAGCGTGTATCGATATATCCCCTCTTGTAGTATCTTTGCACGACTGCTATTACTTCCCGGTCGTTGTCTGTCGTAACGCAGTTCAGTTTGCGAGTTCGGGCTACCAGTCAGTTGGAACGTGTCAGGAGCGCAGTCTTGACCTGCCAGTCAGGGAGGCAGTGCGGCACTAGTGCAGTTGGGTTGGAGCAGTGAGGTCTGCGTCGACGTGGCTCGTCCGACCATTGCCGCCACGCATCACTTGAGCTGGGCCACGGTCTTGGTGGATCGCCAGTCGGTCGTCCTACCGGACGACGCGTTTTGGCTCGCCAATCGTTCATGAGTCGGCTGTGTGTGTGCGTCGACTCCCGATTTGTCTTCGTGAGTGCTTAGTTACTGTTGGGTATCGTTCGTGTCTTCGTGCAAGTGTTTGTAGGGTTGTGTGTGTAGTTGGCGTTATTTCCACTGACGGCGATTTTAGATGTTGTCGGCATTCTGAGGGTAGTCGGTCGGTTTGTGCGGACGAGGGAGGATATCTCCATGCAGTGCAGTCGGCTGGGTCTGCTGGCAGTACCTGCGCAGTGCCGGAGCGTGTGTCGAGCTGTTCGATCGCTACGCCTCAGGACGTCAAAGTTGAGTGGTGTGTTAAGTACCCAAGCTACGTTCGTTCATGTTGTTTCGTTCGTTTCGGTGGTTCGCTGTTGGGGAGCTTTTCCTTTGAGCAACACGGAGTGTTTGTTGTGGTGAAATAGAGCCACCGTGACGTGGAATTAGCTATATTGGTTCACTACAGTTGAAGTGCACCAGCGGAATTTTCTGCCTTCTGGCCGTTAGTGTTCTGGTTGCCTGCCCTGGCCACTGACGTAAATTCAGGCAGCATCCTTTCTTCACCTGTTGTCGCTGTCCAACATGGTGCGTAGTTTTGGCAGCTTAATACATATTTCATTGTGGATAATCTCGTACTTAACAGTTTGGTCTTTGAGTTTTTACGTACCGATTGGTGATTAGCAAGTCGTTTGGTCGGTCGGTCCGTGACTGTCTCTTGGTTGGGTTACCGACGGATCAAGTGTAGTTGGGCCCAACACCTGTCTCACCTCAGTGAACGTTAATGTTTCGAGGACAGGCCCACTTCCTGGCCCCCTGGAGACGTCTGAGTGCCGTTCACTACACTTTCCTTTTTATAGGTGTTTAATGGTCTGTTGGTAATGTATTATAGCGAATATCTTAAAAGAAAAACATTTTTATTGTGTTTTTTGTAAATTGATTTATGTAAATCAATTGTGGGTCTTCAGCCGCTTAAAGCCTTATTCTCAAAATTTCCCCTTAAGCGAAAACATAGCGGCCTTCTGCCTTAAAAGATTATGGTAATATATTTTAAAATTTTGAAATTTAATTGTGGCCTTCAGCTGTTTGTATTGCACCTTGTATTTTATTTGCAATTTTAACTGCATGTCTTCAGTCATTTGAAATTTATCTGGCTGCTTTTCAAGATTTCTTGTTTGGAGGCCCTCAGCCGTGAAAGAACTGGATTTTGAAACTCGTAGTTGTAAAGGTTCGGCTATGTGCCGTTTTGGTTTAAAGGTGTTATTAAATTACAACTTTGAAGTCAGTCTGACCGACACCTTTTTTGGCTCTTTCCACTATACTAATCACCTGTTCTGCCCAGCGGGTTTAGCGGGCGGATCACGTCTTTCATGGATTTGCATCATTGTGTCTCCAGCAGACGATCACTCTATCGTTTGTCCACAAAGTTGCATGAGAAATGTCGCACCATGTAGATGCGCTGAAATTTCTTACTAATAGCGCACGTAGAAGTTTCAGACGTTCTAATGTTATCCTTTTGACAGGTGCAAGTTTGTTCTTGCTACGGGCTAAGTGAATCATTGTGTTTCCGTGTAAAACAACATTGGGGATGTACAGAGTTGCCCCACACGCTCTTTCCGAAGCATCTCAAAATACGGCAATCTGAACATCGCAATCTGCAGTACCTAATGTCCATCACAAGATAAGAATACAGGGCAATGGAGGTAAAACGGGCACCCAAGTATTCCATTGTGTTGCCAGATTATTGGGTAGCAATTCACTCCGATCAATTCCGCTACACCAGGCTTCTTGGAATAACAGTGATTGACACGATAGGGAGTAGACTGTAACATGTTTTGTGATATAAACCGTGTATAAACTGTCGATTGCTGTGTTCCAATATTCGTCTAAAACTTGAGTAGCTCAAGTGATCTCTCGCCCTTCGGTTCTCCATATGTCCTGTGCCCCATTTCGCCAATCGGAAGCTCAATAATTTCATGAGTACTGTTACTTTATAATACACACCAATAGATTAACTGTTGTCATTTGCACCAAATGGGAAGTCATCCATGAAAACATTGTTGGCTTGTATCTGCGCGCTGGCAGGAAACGTGGTCCTTTGTTTAGAGGCATGTTCTTTCAGCGTTGCCGAAAACAAGAATGGTCTACATGTCACACGAAGCAGAAGTCTAATGAAACGGCAAGTTTTTACGTCGTTCGTCGTATGGTAGTTTCCTTGTCTATCTTGAGAAACTGACATAAAAATCTTGTCAAATCCCTGTCGTCTTCAAGCAAGATAAGTTGCAGAAATGCTTGCGTGATATCGCTAATAGTAGCCACGGGTGCAACCGCAACCGTAACGGGACAGCAAGTGTTCCTGGCAGAAGATCTGGACCTGTTGAGAGAGGGTGTGTCGAGTTCGTAAGAGGAGGCGTCAAACAATTCTCCACTTTATTCTACCACGTTTCTCCTTCTCAACTGCATGACGCAGAAGATAAAAAAAAGTGTTATTTGCGTCTTCCGGAGAAGTGAGTTCTATAAGGTTCCTTGTATTGTAGTCCAACATAAGAGTGTGGTAAGTGCTCATTGAGGAATCGTTGCTAAGAAATATACTTTCTGGGGTCAACAGGCTGGCGGATTATAAAATGATATTTTGTTTCCTAGGCAGACGAACGACTCTTCGATGATCAACAGCAAGGCAAGAAGCCTGGAATTTTGAAGAAGGACAGAAGTTTTATTGGTCTCCACCGTATCACGCTGCGGAGTTATGCCGATACTCTCTAGATCTTAGAATGTTCTCAGCTGGTAATCTGTGGACAAGTGTTTCTGAAGTACAAAGATAATAACCGCCCAATTCGCATAGATGGTAGATCTACACCCATTTCAGATCCATGCGGATATGGTGGGGAACAGAACAATAGATTTAGGAATACCGATCGGTAGACTATCTGGGACAATCTTCCAGCATTGAGCACTACCAGTTAAAAAATCGTTGTGCATATCTTCTTCTGAATCTGTCTGTGGATCTGCTAACTGTAGTGAGCGGACGTGTGTTATATCTTTAATCTCTTGTGGCGAGCTGGGCTGAGGAGTCAAATAGTAGTCACTTTCATATGCACCGGTATATGTGGTAGAGTTAGTCGAGAACTCCTCTAATTTCGCAATTTACATAACTACTAAGAGCTTCGAACGTGCAAACATTAAGTTGTCATCGCTCTAAGGCAGGTAGTTTCAAATATTCTATTAAGGGGCTTGGCTTCCGCTGTCTGGCACACATCGAATAAGCTGGGCAGTTGGCACGAATATGAAGGTGGGTTCATTTTACTAACAGAAGCGCCGTTGCTCTTTGCTGCTGTGTAAGACGCAGTACCTTCGATGCACATCGACTTGAGCTGCGGTTTTTTACATTTATCAAAAAAAAGCTCGACCCTGCTTTCCGCAATCTGACACCTTACATATCCTTTGTTGAGGCATATAGAACACAGGTTTGCGGATTTTAATTGCTGTTTTCGTTGTGTGAAGTCAGTAGCCTTATTAAATTCTTGTGCCCAAAAGCCACGTTCTTCACAAAAGGAGCAAAATAGGCCGTAATTTCTATCACCCTTTGGTGATGTTTGTTTCTGATTGGTGCCGATATGATGGGCGGTAGCAGTGGATAGGTAAATCAACCTTTTACTATTGCAACGGATCTTACGTGAAGTAAGCGCTATTTCTATTTCCGTTCCTATCAATTCCACTAACTGAAGTCTGTCCCCATCTGGAAGGCCGGTTTCTTTGACATGAATAGGTCAGCGTCTGTGTATATCACCAGGAAAAGTTCAGAGAATTTTTGGCACTAATGTGCTGCCACAAGGAATTACATCTTCACCGAGCGCGCGAGAAGTTTGGACGTAGCGCGGTGGTTGCACTCGATAAAGGTAGAATTAATGGAGTCTCGAATCGCAAAATGAGTGGGTTTTATAGCTACCAAAAAGTCCAGATGAGCTTGTAAATTTCTCTTTTTAACGCCATGGCGTTCTGTGAGAATTCTCTTAAATCCTTCGTATGTGTCCGAAGTCATAGCGATACCATCAAATAAATGCTTTGGGTCCACTTCTAAGTAGCCTCGCAGAAATACGTGTTTATGTATGACGAATATCGTAGTGCCTTACTCAGTTGGTTGCTGAAACTATTCCCAAAATCAAGCCCATCCTAAAAAATCTCCTGAAAATGTCTCAAGTTTTATCGTGGGCAGTCTAAAACTAGGTGATGGACTAACTGTTGTGGCAGGTTGTTCATCATTGGCAGTAGTGCAAACCATAAAAAATCAAACGTTTCCTTTCTATTCCCCGTAGCGTGTGTAAAAGTGCACGCTTGGTTGTCACATCTGGACGCATCAACAGCACAAAGATCGGCAGAATACTCACAAAATATAATGCCAAGTACGTGTTTCGCCCTCCATCCAAATCGAAAACATTATTAGGATCAGTCAAAGACGACTTAGGACTCTGGAAACCGGGAGTTTACAGCTCAATACCGTTTCTTCCAAATCCACCAGAAACAAACCCAAAATAATTTTATTTAAAAAAGCGGATAAAGTGTCACTAGAAGCCTTCCTAAGAGACAATCTCCATTCCTTCCGAACTGACTATGCAAATGTTGTGTCAGACCCACCAAACTTGCTCCGGACACTGCGAGAGGGCTGTACAAGCAATGATCACACGCACGGCACAGCGGACACACCAGGAACCGCGGTGTTGGCCGTCGAATGGCGCTAGCTGCGCAGCATTTGTGCACCGCCGCCGTCAGTGTCAGCCAGTTTGCCGTGGCATATGGAGCTCCATCGCAGTCTTTAACACTGGTAGCATGCCGCGACAGCGTGGACGTGAACCGTATGTGCAGTTGACGGACTTTGAGCGAGGGCGTATAGTGGGCATGCGGGAGGCCGGGTGGACGTACCGCCGAATTGCTCAACACGTGGGGCGTGAGGTCTCCACAGTACATCGATGTTGTCGCCAGTGGTCGGCGGAAGGTGCACGTGCCCGTCGACCTGGGACCAGACCGCAGCGACGCACGGATGCACGCCAAGACCGTAGGATCCTACGCAGTGCCGTAGGGGACCGCACCGCCACTTCCCAGCAAATTAGGGACACTGTTGCTCCTGGAGTATCGGCGAGGACCATTCGCAACCGTCTCCATGAAGCTGGGCTACGGTCCCGCACACCGTTAGGCCGTTTTCCGCTCACGCCCCAACATCGTGCAGCCCGCCTCCAGTGGTGTCGCGACAGGCGTGAATGGAGGGACGAATGGAGACGTGTCGTCTTCAGCGATGAGAGTCGCTTGTGCCTTGGTGCCAATGATGGTCGTATGCGTGTTTGGCGCCGTGCAGGTGAGCGCCACAATCAGGACTGCGTACGACCGAGGCACACAGGGCCAACACCCGGCATCATGGTGTGGGGAGCGATCTCCTACACTGGCCGTACACCACTGGTGATCGTCGAGGGGACACTGAATAGTGCACGGTACATCCAAACCGTCATCGAACCCATCGTTCTACCATTCCTAGACCGGCAAGGGAACTTGCTGTTCCAACAGGACAATGCACGTCCACATGTATCCCGTGCCACCCAACGTTCTCTAGAAGGTGTAAGTCAACTACCCTGGCCAGCAAGATCTCCGGATCTGTCCCCCATTGAGCATGTTTGGGACTGGATGAAGCGTCGTCTCACGCGGTCTGCACGTCCAGCACGAACGCTGGTCCAACTGAGGAGCCAGGTGGAAATGGCATGGCAAGCCGTTCCACAGGACTACATCCAGTATCTCTACGATCGTCTCCATGGGAGAATAGCAGCCTGCATTGCTGCGAAAGGTGGATATACACTGTACTAGTGCCGACATTGTGCATGCTCTGTTGCCTGTGTCTATGTGCCTGTGGTTCTGTCAGTGTGATCATGTGATGTATCTGACCCCAGGAATGTGTCAATAAAGTTTCCCCTTCCTGGGACAATGAATTCACGGTGTTCTTATTTCAATTTCCAGGAGTGTAGTAGCATCAGCAATTGAGATGCATGCCTCATAAATTGGTAAGAGATGGAAGTGATCCCCCATGGTACACAAAACAGGTTCGAACGTTGTTGCAGAGGCAATGGAAAAAGCATGCGAAGATCAGAAGAACGCGAAATCCCGAAGATTGGCTAAAATTTACAGAAGCGCGAAATTTGGCACGGACTTCAATGCGAGATGCCTTTAATAGGTTCCACAACGAAGCATTGTCTCGAAATTTGGTAGAAAATCCGAAGAAATTCTGGTAGTATGTAAAGTACACATGCGCCAAGACGCAGTCAATACCATCGCTGCGCAGTGCCGATGCTACTGTTACCGACGACTGTGCCGCTAAAGCGGAGTTATTGAACGCAGTTTTCCGAAATTCCTTCACCAGGGAAGACGAATGGAATATTCCAGAATTTGAAACACGAACAGCTGCTAGCATGAGTTTCTTAGAAGTAGATACCTTAGGGGTTGCGAAACAACTCAAATCGCTTGATACGGGCAAATCTTCAGGTCCAGATTGTATACCGATTAGGTTCCTTTCAGATTACGCTGATACAATAGCTCCCTACTTAGGAATCATATACAACCGCTCGCTCACTGATACAACTGTACCTACAGATTGGAAAATTGCGCAGGTCGCACCAGTGTTTAAGAAGGGTAGTAGGAGTAACCCATCGAACTACAGACCTATATCATTGACGTCGGTTTGCAGTAGGGTTTTGGAGCATATACTGTATTCAAACATTATGAATCACCTCGAAGGGAACGATCTATTGATACGTAATCAGCATGGTTTCAGAAAACATCGTTCTTGTGCAACGCAGCTAGCTCTTTATTCGCACGAAGTAATGACCGCTATCGACAGGGGATCTCAAGTTGATTCCGTATTTCTAGATTTCCGGAAAGCTTTTGACACCGTTCCTCACAAGCAACTTCTAATCAAGCTGCGGGCCTATGGGGTATCGTCTCAGTTGTGCGACTCGATTCGTGATTTCCTGTCAGGAAGGTCGCAGCTCGTAGTAATAGACGGCAAATCATCGAGTAAAACTGAAGTGATATCAGGTGTTCCCCAGGGAAGCGTCCTGGGACCTCTGCTGCTCCTGATCTATATAAATGACCTGGGTGACAATCTGAGCAGTTCTCTTAGGTTGTTCGCAGATGATGCAGTAATTTACCGTCTAGTAAGGTCATCCGAAGACCAGTATCAGTTGCAAAGCGATTTAGAAAAGATTGCTGTATGGTGTGGCAGGTGGCAGTTGACGCTAAATAACGATAAGTGTGAGGTGATCCACATGAGTTCCAAAAGAAATTCTCAAGGCTGTCAATTCAACTGAGTACCTGGGTGTAAAATTTGCAAACAACTTCAGTTGGAAAGACCACACAGATAATAATGTGGGGAAGGCGAGCCAAAGGTTGCGTTTCATTGGCAGGACACTTAGAAGATGCAACAAGTCCACTAAAGAGACAGCTTACACTAAACTCGCTCGTCCTCTGTTAGAATATTGCTGCGCGGTCTGGGATCCTTACCAGGTGGGATTGACGGAGGACGTCGAAAGGGTGCAAAAAAGGGCAGCTCGTTTTGTATTATCACGTAATAGGGGAGAGAGTGTGGCAGATATGATACGCGAGTTGGGATGGAAGTCATTAAAGCAAAGATGTTTTTCGTCGCGGCGAGATCTATTTACGAAATTTCAGTCACCAACTTTCTCTTCCGAATGCGAAAATATTTTGTTGAGCCCAACCTACATAGGTAGGAATGATCATCAAAATAAAATAAGAGCAATCAGAGCTCGAACAGAAAGGTTTAGGTGTTCGTTTTTCCCGCGCGCTGTTCGGGAGTGGAATGGTAGGGAGATACTATGATTGTGGTACGATGAACACTCTGCCAAGCACTTAAATGTGAATTGCAGAGTAATCATGTAGATGTACATGTAGATCCCTTGCCAGGGCGGGAAAATGTATATAGGCCAGACCATCCGGACGGTACAGGAGAGATGTAGGAACATAAACGTCACACAGACGACGCACAGCCGACCAAGTCCACCGTGGCAGAGCACTGCATCTCACATGGACATGACATGAACAACGATGGCACAAAGGTGTTACAGCAATCGAACACCTTCTGGGACTGTCTCCTCAAAGAGGCAGTGGAGATCCGACTGCTTGACGAACTAATAAATAAAGACAGCGGTCTCCAGTTACGCAAAGCCTGGGATCCAGCTTTGAGTATGATTAAAAGACAACGACAATCTACACGGAAATCCTAAGCTGTCAGGACACCTGAAGCAAAAGAAGAAGAAGAAGAGGCATTGTCACCACGACGGCAGAACTCTGCAAGCGGCCGTAGCCGCGGAAGGACTGCGGCCCAGGATCTGTCGCGGGGCGCCGCGCTTCCCCCACCGCCCAACGCTGCCCTTCCCCCACCACCGGCGGCGGACAGCTCGGAAGCGCCCAGACGGAGGCTGCGGGAGAAGTGTGGAGATTATATAAAGTCGGCATCCAACAGATCAATTAGACACCAAGAACGCCTGAAGATGGCAAGAAGTCGGCTTGCCGAAATATCGTGCCTTTCGGACAACGCTACCCGGCTGAATACCCGAGAAATTTTCAAGATTTCTGTACGCCGGGAAAACGTCAGATCAAACAGCTCAATTACCGTCATCAGGAAGGTTATGTGTTTTGTTACAGAGATCGGTTAATGCGCACAATAGTTCCTGTAATCGATCTTTTCATACTCTTCAATGGGAATTGTGTCATTACATTTGTGTACTTCATTCTAAAATACGTCTGATATTAGCTCTTGCTCTCGTCCGTACTCTCTTTAGGTGCTGTACTTGATTGTTGTTACAGCGTTTCCCGTCTCAGTCATAGTGAAGTAATTGTAATCGACTGAAGGGGTGAAGATGGTAAGTAGTTTAGTAAACAACTAACAGATGGCAGCACCAGTCTTTAACAATCTACAGGCGTAGCGTAAGATCAGATAATCCGTTAAAGCGCAAATCTAACAGATGCAGCAGTAGTAGAGAGGGGCAATACACTAATTCACTGCGCCTATAGATGGCACTACAAAGTATGTGGGGTGTTATTTCAGTTGAACTGAACTGGGTATTCTGGCGGTTGTCGTCGGAGAGTTGGTTGCGTGGCGTGACAAATCGTTGCAGAGAAGCCTTCCTTGCAATTGTGTGTGAGGTGCGTTCAGAGGTCGTGGTTCACAGCGGCAATCGTGGGAATCAGATCTCCCGGTTCTTGAGACAAACTGTTGTACCGTGAAATGGCAGTAGTAAGCACGGATTGTCGTTATAATACACACTTTACTTACAGGTCAGGGAACATGCGTATCATAAGGAGTTTACGACAAACTATGTCTTCGAAAGTGAGTACTGCAATTGAGAGATATGACTGTCCTGAACACCTCAATTTTCAGTAACTAAAGCTGCACAGACGAAGTTTTCAGATTTATAGTTCCATTCTCCACAATATTTACAATGCGTCTATCCGAAATAAACACACAGATCTGTACTGGTACAACGTGCTTCAAGGTCGCAGCAGCGATCAGACACTCGCTGGAGGTAAGAATTTTTTCTGCCCACCCGTTCACACAATGCACGTCTGTAACTGTGTCTCGCAATGTAATGTGCAAATATAGTCCATTTTTACCAATCTTGTCCTTCCATTTTCAACCGCCTTTCCTTTGCAACGAATGTGTCTATTCGTTTGGGCTGTGGAGAGAGCGAGGCAGCGCAGAATTTACCGCGCGTTTTGTGGCTGCCTACATTTTGGTCCTTCTGGCCGGATACAACTGTTGGAACATGTTCCAGCACAAAAGTTATGTGCTCTGATTTGCACGTAACGTGAATTATGAGTATCCGGTTATCGTGGCTTTCTGTGTGATTATCCGAGATTAGCATACGCTCCGAATTTTTCTCAAGCATCAGCAGTGACAGACATCCGCACTGGAGTTCTCCATCGTACAAACGCCACGAGAATCATGTGAAGTGCATCTCAAGCCAGGAGACGTCGTAACACAGCCAAGCAGTTCCGACAACAAGACACCAGTGCATCAGTAAGCACCCTTCGTCGCCGTCTCCGCCAGCAGTAGCAGCCCAGTCAGGTACCATCTTCCAGCCCTGTGAGCAGCCTGGCTCTATTTCCTTAAACTATTATAATTTGTGCTAAGCTCCTGAGGCATGGATCCTATCGAGAAACGAAATTTAATTAATAAAAGAGCAGTAATCAAGTCACGAGTGATTAGACTCTCCACATTTGTTAATAGCTTTCAAGAAGGATCCAATCTCAGTGACATCAGAGCTAAAAACAAGCAAAGATGGATATAACGACATCCAACGACGTAGAAGAATCTCATGATGCAGACAGGAAGTCATTTGAAGACTTTTGCTTAGATTTAGAATGAAAGTTAGCGACGCTGCTCCAGTCAAACGTTGTTTTACCACCTAAGTCTGCACCTTCATGCAGTGCACGTGAAATAAAGCTCCATGCAATTTCATTACCAAAATTCAGCGGTATTCTAGCAGCATTCATACATTTCTTCGATACCTTTAAGACACTAGTTATTAGCAATGAATCCTTAACTGATGTCCAGCGATATTATTATGTATTCTTATGAGTGCCTGGTGAACCTCGTAAGCTTGTTGAAAACTTACCGGTTACAGAAAGTAAGATTGCGTGGGGTCTGATGGGTCAAACGTACAACAATCCCAAGTTAATTGTTGATTTGCACGTAGAAGAACTTCTGAATCTGACCAACGTCAAAGTTGAGTCTGCTAAGGACTTACGGATGTTAATTAATCAGCTAATGAGATACGTAAACGCGATTGAGGTAATGCAGGACGGCATTCCATTGCATGAAATATTGCTCTTGCACATTTTGTTGGATCACATTAGTGTAACTCTGAGGAAACAGTGGGAATGTAAAACAGCTGACACCACATTTACCCTGGTGTCATTTCTAGAAACCAGCCGTCAGACGTTAGAGCTCATTCATTCAGACAGAATGCTGCCTCAGTCCCAGCAGCCAGTCGCGAAGCAAACTAAGGCAGAAGGGTACAGTTCTCGACGTCCCGGGTGGTCAAAAATTCAGTATAAATTTGAAACCTTAATAAATCACGGAATAATGTAGATAGAGAGGTAAAAATTGACACACATGCTTGGAATGACATGGGGTTTTATTAGAACTAAAAAAAAAGAAACGAAGTTTACAAAATGTCCGTCAGATGCGCGTCGTTTGGTGATGATCGTGTGCTCAGCCGCCACTTTCGTCATGCTTGGCCTCCCAGGTCCCCAGACCTCAGTCCGTACGATTATTGGCTTTGGGGCTACCTGAAGTCGCAAGTGTATCGTGATCGACCGACATCTCTAGGGATGCTGAAAGACAACATCCGACGACAATGCCTCACCGTAACTCCGGACATGCTGTACAGTGCTGTTCACAACATTATTCCTCGACTACAGCTTTTGTTGAAGAATGATGGTGGACATATTGAGCATTTCCTGTAAAGAACATCATCTTTGCTTTGTCTTACCTTCTTAAGCTAATTATTGCTATTCTGATCAGATGTCTGTCGGACATTTTTTGAACTTTTGTATTTTTTTGGTTCTAATAAAACCCCATGTCGTTCCAAGCATGTGTGTCAATTTGTACCTCTCTATCTAGATTATTCCGTGATTTTTTCAGTTTTCAAATTTATACTGACTTTTTGATCACCCGGTACATTTCTCACGACTGCTCCCGACTGTGCGTTCTGCAACTCAACGCATAAGCTACGTAGGTGTCCTAAGTTCAAAGAGAGCGACACTGCTAGCAGAATAGACTTCCTGAACATACAAAAACTTTTTTTTCAACTGTCTGGGCTCGAATCATAGGCAGAAAGAATGTCGTGCTGGCAATTGACATGTTTGTAACAAGCACCACAATACATTATTGCACAAGGAACAAGCCAGTAATAGTGACAGTAGAAACCAAGAAACGGATATACAACAGCAAACATACTGCACAGCGAAAGGAGACCACCAACGTGCAGAAGTATTATGTATTATCTACTGCACTTGTGAACATCGCCGACAAAATGGGCAGGTGTACAAATGCAGGGCACTTCTTGACAGTGCCTCACAAATGAACTTTATGTCTATTAGCTTAGCCGATCAGAGGGAACTACAGCTCAGTCGGCATCCGATAGCAATAAGTGGCATCAGCGATGTTCGAACGGTAGAATCGTCGTAAGTTTTGCAGTGCGCACATTTCCTCAAGAGTTGCTGACTACGCCACACATGCAGTCTGTGCATTACTGCCGCGTATAACAGGGTCTCTCCCAACAGCATCCCTTGAAACCTCCACCTGGCAGCTTCCTAAGCACGCAAGGTTAGCAGATCTGGTGACATTGACCTTCTGCTTCTAGCATAGATCTTTTTTGAAGTATTGCAGCCTGGTCGACTGAAAAGAGATAACCACCCAGCCTTACAGGAAACATAATTTGGCTGGATTGTGTCAGGAAAGTCCAATGCTCGAAGAGCACTGTCATGCCGTGCACGCAGTACCACCCTTAACATGCAGGTCGAAAGGTTCTGGCAGAAAGAAGAAATGAAGTCTGTTTCTGTGCACACAAAAGAAGAGCGATTACGCGAGGAGCATTTCGCTAAAACCTTTCAGGGGAATGCAAATGGCAGGTTCGTGGTGAAACTACCAGTGAAAGATGATCATGCAGTACTGAGAGAGTTTATAAATAATGCTACATGCTGCTTACAACTCAGAGAGAAGGCTATAGCAACAGGCAGAATTAAGGTCACAGTATGTTAGTTTTATGAGCGAATATGAAGATTTGGATCATATGGAATTGGTGACCACAGATAAGAAGAACTTCACAGTATCGAATGAAGTCACTCGTTTGGTGCAATAGCAAAATTATTGCAAGGAAATTGAACTACAACATGGCCGACCAATACCCAAGAAAAGTAAACTGAACTCACTTCATCCATTTCTGGACGAGGAGCAGTTGTTAAGGGTGGGTGGCAGATTGGAACAATCAAAAGTTTCTTACACTCAGAGACACCCCTGATCCTTCCTGCTAAGCATCATGTCACTAAAGTAATAGTCATGAGCGAGCATCTTCATTTGTTGCATGCAGGATCTCAGCTGCTGTTAGAAAGCCTCAGACAAAGGTACTGGATACCCAATGGAAGATCTGTAATCAGACAAATAGTCCACAAGTGCCTTCCTCGCTAGCACTTGAAGGCAACCACTGCAACACAGATCATGGGACAACTTCCCTTCAGTACGTGTGGAGCAAAGCAGACCCTTCCTTGATTGTGGGGTTGACTATGGAGGGCCACTATACGTAAGAAATGGAGGAAAAGGAGCAAAACTAGGACAAAGGTCTACATTGCCTTGTTCGTTTGCATGGCAACAAAGGCAGTTGACATTGTGCTTGTCCGGGATTTGTCCTCCCAAGCTTCCATTGTTGCTCTTCGAAGATTCATTTCACGACGAGACGTTTGCACAAACGTGTACAGTGACAATGGGAAGACGCGTGTGGGTGCAAGGAATGAGCTGTTCAGCTGTCAGTTTCATACAACCCAAATCCAGAACTATGTATCGCAGAATGGTACGGACTGGCTTTTTATACCACCTCATGCCTCGCATTTTGGTGGTCTCTGGGAAGCAGGCATAAAATCCATCAAGACACATTTGAAGAGGGTCGTGGGAAACCAAGTGCTGACGTTTGAAGAATTATACACACTTCTGACACAAATTGAGGAGTGTTTGAATTCCCCACCCATTATACAACTTCCTGACAACCCAGATAAATTCTCATACCTTACTGCAGGACATTTTTTATTGGTGAATCCTTAACAACTATCCCAGAGCCAGGCTTGCTTTCAGAGCCATCATCCAGGTTTTCAAGATGGCAGCTCATCCATCAATGCAAGCAGAAACTCTCGAAACGGTGGTAAAAGGACTACCTATTACAGCTACAACACATAACTAATTGAACATCAACAAAGGACAATCTACAGCAAGGTTCATTGGTTCTCCTGAAGGAAGACAATTTTTCACCCCTCGTGTGGCGGTCTGGCGTCACTGTTGGTACACACGCTGGTCCAGAAGGTATGGTACGAGTTGTTCCAGTGTGCACAGCAACGGGAACTTATAAACGATCATGTGTCTAAGATCTGTGTTGTCCCACAGGGAACATACATTCTAGTGCACATAACTATTAAATTGCTAACTGAAGTACTTGTTTTGTTTACAATGGACACGAATTCTTCAATCGTTTTTTGTCCTTGTTTGGTGTAACTTGTGCTGCATGTGATTATTTGTACTTGTGTAATTTATATAAATGACGTTGGTGGAATGTTCTGTTCTGGTGCAACGTGCCACAAGGGCGCAGCAGCGATCAGACACTCACTGGAGGTAAGAATTTTTTTCTGCCCGGCCGTTCACACAATGCACGGCCGAACTGGCCGGGACAAGGAAACGGGCCGTGACCGCCAAGCAGCACGCACGCTTCTGTAACTGTCTCTCGCAGTGTGAGGTCCAAATGCAGTCCACTTTTAACAATCATCAACTTTCATTTCAACGTCATTTCCTTTACAACGAATGTGTGCTTTCGTTTGGACTGTGGAAAAAGCGAGCTAGCGCAGAATTTACCGCACGTTTTGTGGCTGCATACAAGGCATACAGTAATGCAACGAATATTTTTACAAACTATGATGGTCCTAGTCTAAGATCACCATTTTTACCTAATATGTGTGATTATTATTTACTGATTAATTGAATTTATTTTTTGGACTTTATTTTTTGGAGACACAGTATCTTTTTTTCTCTCTCTGTGAGGTTGGCTACGTATCACGCGATCTACAGCGCGTTTGTACGTGAACCGAACTGAATGTTACCATCGTTACTAAATTTTTATGGTAAGCTGTAAACTGAAATGATTATTCCGAATATTTCAGGCTGTAATATGCTTCCATATAAGCTCGCTAAACTACAACAAGGCACGCGTTAAATGGGCCAGTGAACATGAGTAAGAACCCTTTGAGACGGTAAAGGTTTTCTAATTATGTAAATGATACCATTTTTTCATGTATTTTTCTCACTGTATGGTATTTTCTTGAATCCAACACGTGTATCGCCGACAATGTCCTTCAGATAAAAAATTAAAGATCAAAGACAAGTTATCGCCGGTCGGAATGGCCGAACGGTTCTAGGCGCTTCAGTCTGGAAACGCGCGACCGCTACGGTCGCAAGTTCGAATCGAGCCTCGCGCATGGATGTGTGTGATGTTCTTAGGTTAGTTAGGTTTAAGTAGTTGTAAGCTCTAGGGGATTGATGACCTCAGAAGTTAAGTCCCATAGTGCTCAGAGCCATTTGAACCATTTTTGGCAAGTTATCGTACCGGAGTCCAGCGTCAGAATGAGTAATATTTAGTTACACTCCATTGCAAGAAGCAGTTGAACAGTTTCATTTGGGCAGCACTAATATGACTGACTACTGCATACAGACAGAAGAAACTCTGAAAAATTTGCACGCAGCGAATAATGTCATTTTGATACACAAAGAATGGCTCTGATGACTATGGGACTTAACTTCTGAGGTCATGAGTCCGCTAGAACTTAGAACTACTTAAACCTAACTAACCTAAGGACATCACACACATCCATGCCCGAGGCAGGATTCGAACCTGCGACCGTAGCGGTCGCGCGGTTCCAGCCTGCAGCGCCTAGAACCGCTCGGCCACTCCGGCCGGCTATTTTGATACACGACAAATTATTAGATCTGTAACTTAGGATGACAGACAGATCTGTGCTTATTACATGCTGTAACCACCGAACTGCATCACTCAAAAATTTTGTGTCACATCACATATCCGTGACTCAAACGTGTTTTCCAAACACGTAAGAGTGACTGAAGTAGTCGTGGCCGTGCTGGGAGAGCAGCAATAGCACTATTCTTGCCGAGTCTCTGCTTCCTAGCACCTGACGGTAATGCGCTAAGGAGAAACGACCCAGCATCGTGAGCAGCCGGGGAGGCACCGTTCCCGATGACCTCAATTGGCAGGCGGAGAGGCGACACCGGTGACTGCCGGCGGCAAGCAGCCCCAAGGCCGGTGACAGAGCGCCAGCTGCCCAGGGCGGGTTACGCAACACTTCTCGGGCAACAGCTTCCCGGCTGTGTGACGCAGTCTGTGATGAACACGTTCAGTGAACGCGAGAGAGTCGCTAGCCAACACGTGCGTACCGCGAACTATAAACAGTTGACCAATGGGACGCGCGCATTGCCCGCTCGGCGTAAATCTATTTCTAGCCCCAGCCTGGCAAATGGACGCGGTATTTGCATCTCTGGACTTCATTGGAAGGCCTGTCTAGAAGAAAATAAGGTGTAAAGCTCGACACAGTGAAGGAAGACCTGGTGACGAGTGCTGAAACTGACTTAACCCACTATTGCAGGGGTACTCAACCTTCTTAGAATTGAAATCCACTCCATGCGCTTTAGTCCATTTACAGATCTACTGACTTAAAAATTCATAAAAGTTTAAGTGCAAAACAACACTGTGGGCAAAATCAACCATTTTAATTACACAAAAAAATAAAAGGTAATTTACCATCTTTCAAACATTGTAGCTCTCCGTCATTAGGCCACAAGTGGGCCATCGGGACCATCCGACCGCCGTGTCATCCTCAATGAGGATGCGGATAGGAGGGGCGTGTTGTCAGCACACCGCTCTCCCGGTCGTTGCGATGGTTTTCTTTGACCGGCGCCGCTACTATTCGGTCGAGTAGTTCCTCAGTTGGCATCACGAGGCTAAGTGCACCCCAAAAAATGGCAAAGGCACATGGCGGCCCGGATGGTCACCCATCCAAGTGCCGGCAACGCCCGACAGCGCTCAACTTCGGTGATCTGATTGGAACCGGTGTATCCACTGCGGCAAGGCCGTTGCCAAATGTTGTAGACCTACTATTCAATTTTCAGGATGTCACACACGTTAGAGAGTTAAAGTACACACTATTATAAACTATGAAAAAAGTTTAGTGAAATACTTGGCATTGCATGACATTGACAAGTTTTTATAATTTGGTGAATAATTTATAGGAGCCAGCCTTACACAGTCCCAAAGATGAGAATTAGTCAGGTTACTTCTACGCTTATTTTTCGCTATGCCCATCATCGTCATCGGGACCTTTGCCTTTCGCGGGCAAGTGCTCTACCACTGAGCTACCCAAGCACGACTCACGCCCCGTCCTCACAGCTTTACTTCTGCCAGTACCCCGTCTCACTCTACAGCGGAGTGTGCGCTGATATGAAACTTCCTGGCAGATTATAACTGTGTACCGGACCGAGACCCGAACTCGGGACTTTTGCCTTTCGCTGGCAAGTGCTCTACCACTGAGCAACCCAAGCACGACTCACGCCCCGTCCTCACAGGCAAAGGTCCCAAGTTCGAGTCTCGGTCCGGCACACAGTTTTAATGTGCCAGGAAGTTTCATATCAGCGCACACTCCGCTGTAGAGTGAAAATTTCATTCTAGAAACATCCCCCTGGCTGTGGCTAAGCCATGTCTCCGCAATACCCTTTCTTCCAGGAGTGCTAGTTCTGCAGGGTTCGCAGGAGAGCTTCTGTGAAGTTTGGAAGGTAGGAGACGAGGTACTGACAGAAGTAAAGCTGTGAGGACGGGGCGTGAGTCGTGCTTGGGTAGCTGAGTGGTCAGTCGTGTTCAGGCACTCGGCCAGTGCACATCGCGCGGTGACGGGCGGTAGCGCGGGCCAGTGTTTACGTCGCGAGCAGTGCTGAGGTGGAGAGCCGAGCAGCGTGTGCGAGCGCTGTTAACGTTTGTTGCTGTATAACTCTTGTAAGTACGATGTCGACAATTAACAGAGCGAACAGCGTTCAGTGTGTTTTCGATCGCGCTGCCTTACGACTGACGGCATTTGAAATTCGTGAGTGGATCTTTGAGGATTTGAAATTGCTGGAAGATATAGCCGACACATTCCAATTGAACTTTGTGCAGTACTCGTTATTTGTCAATTTTTTTTCGAGTGACACTTATGAGAAATTCGTTGAGGAGCATGCTGGCGTGAGACCATTTCTTCATAATGATGGCAGAATTAGTAATGTCCAAATCGTGCCTTCGGGATACGGAGTGTTCTCTGTCAGGGTGTTTAATGTGCCACCTGAGGGCCCTAATGATCTGATTGCACGTTCTCGATCACTGTACGGCGCTGTTTTGTCAGTTAAAAATGAAAAACGGTCGAGTGCATATCGCTACCAAGTTAACAGCGGGGTGCGAAGTGTTCGTGTAGACTTAAAAAAGGATATACCCTCGTATGTTGTCATTAGCGGCTGTCGTGCACAGGTAACTTACATTGAACAACCCCCTACCTGTTCGATCTGCCATTCAACAGAACATCTGCGGATGAACTGCACACGTAGACGTCCATTTCAACTTCCACAGGAACGTCCTGCAGACGGTAGTGAAAGGCTTGTTCCGCTACTGAGTGAGGCAGTCGCGGGGACTGTACCACCACCCCGGAAGCCGGAACATGTTGGTCTAAGATCAAATGTATCTACGTTCTTGTAAACTGGTAATCTCATTCTCCTTCTGTATCTTCTGCTGCTGCTGCGGTAAGGCATGGCTGTGGGTACTGTGTGGCTGCCTCGAGTAGAATGAGCCTGCTGTTGCCTCAAGAGCGAAACTGGGATCCCAGCGGATGTAGCAGCTGATAACAGCGCCCAGCCAGCCAATCAGCGCACGCCGGGAGGGCGTTGGCTGCAACCGGAAGGAGCAATTCCAGCAGATTGCGCTTAGTTAAAACTAAGCGCGATCCTCCGCGGCCTAGCAGCAGCCAGTGGAACTCGTTTCAAGGTCACCCACCTTACGCAACAACATGGCGGCTAAACACACAGCCATGCATAAATAATGGTTGACAATAGCTATACTACGAGGAGGTGATTCACCACTTGGAGGACTTGAGAGCTATAACGAGAGAGATAATATAAGTTTTTGTACTTATTCTATTGGTGTTATTCCAAACAAGAGTTATGGTACTTGTGTTGTAACAACAGATAAACCATTCTCTTTGTATATGAAGAATAGGAGGAAGATTAATGCTAATGAGAGACTTAATGTATGGTTTAAAATAAGTGGAGCTTTAGAGGGAGTTATTGATGTACAAGGAGATGTACGAAAACTTATAATATCTCTCTCGTTATAGATCTCAAGTCCTCCAAGTGGTGAATCACCTCCTCGTAGTACAGCTATTGTCAACCATTATTTATGCATGGCTGTGTGTTTAGCCGCCATGTTGTTGGGTAAGGCGGGTGACCTTGAAACGAGTTTCACTGGCTGCCGCTAGGCCATGGTGGATCGCGCTTAGTTTCTAAGCGCGAACCGCTGGAATTGCTCCTTCCGGTTGCGGCCAACGCCCTTCCGGCGTGCGCTGGTTGGCTGGCTGGGCGCTGTTATCAGCTGCTACATCTGCTGGGAGCCCAGTTTCGCGCGTGAGGCAACAGCAGGCTCATTCTACTCGATGCAGCCGCACAGTACACACAGCCATGCCTTACCGCAGCAGAAGCAGAAGATACAGAAGGAGAATGAGATTACCAGTTTACAAGAATGTAGATACATTTGATCTTAGACCAAAGCCAACTGGAGAACAGCAATTACTTGGAGGACCTATTACCTTTGTAGGATCTAAGATTAATTTTTCTTGCACAACTACAGAGGTTGTGAGTTGTAATTCATGGTTGACAATAGCTATACTACGAGGAGGTGATTCAGCACTTGGAGGACTTGAGAGCTATAACGAGAGAGATATTATAAGTTTTCGTACTTATTCTATTGGTGTTATTCCAAACAAGAGTTATGGTACTTGTGTTGTAACATATCCGCCAGTTCAGGTGGAATGCAGTGCCAAAGACATTCACGTTAGGACGGACGTCGATTCGTCACCGTCATCCTCGCCGGGACAGTTACCGCTGGATACCAAAGATGCGCCAGCCACCTCTGAAACCAAGCCGTGTGAGATACAGGAGCTGGTGCAGATCAGTTTGCCTGAACCATCCCTATCGGTAGAAACTGAAGCAGAAACGAAGAAAGGCCGCCGAAGGAGAAGCAAAGGGAATAGTAGAAAAGAGGAAAAGTCGGATGATTTGAGACCTGTACGCATGTCAGAAAGTGGCAGCAAGACTGAACCTCAATCTTCTTGCTCCGTGCGCTGCGAGGACACCGCGAGGCAAAAACGCATTCGTGAACAAACCAAACACCAGAAGGCACTACTGAACGCTGAGAGGGAACAGAGCACCGTAACGGCTAAGAGGAAGAGCGAGCAGAGCAGCGAGCAGCTGCAGCAGCGCTCCCGCAGGAAATCGCTGACGTCAGTCGCAGCCCCGCGTGGTGGCCAGACGGATGGGACCAAGTTGACAGACGCAGCCGGCGGTGGCGGGCAGGGCGGCGCGCGCACCGCGCAGCACCCCGACAGCAGTGAGCCGTGGTGGCAGCAGAACGAGGAGATGCAGCAGTAGCTGCTCTCGCGCATGACCATTGCGCTGCGACCTTTCCACTCCCTGACCCGTTATTGGTTTTGACATTTCGCCTCATACTCCAGACGTTACCAACGAGCTCGGTTCAAAGCGGTCGAGAAGGACGATCCAACACTCAGAGCTCATTGTCCTCTGAGCCATCATGTGCGACAGCCAAACCTACAACATTACCACTCTTAACGTCAATGGGATTCAAAGTGCGGTGAAACTCCGTTCGCTAACTGATTTCTTGTATGGTACCAGCGTTGACATTGCCCTCCTACAGGAGGTAGTCACGGTCTAAGAAGTGCCCGGTTACGTTCTTATTGATAACATCAATCTCCAGGATGCTGTAGGCACTGCCGTACTTCTGCGTGACGGTACACCCTTTACGGATGTGCAGCGGCTGCCTAGTGGTCGTGGCATTTCTCTTCGACTGAATGGTGTACAGATTGTTAACGTGTACGCCCCCTCAGGTAGCACTCATAAGAGAGACCGTTCAAATTTTTGTAGAAACGAGGTTCCCATTCTTCTTAGCGCTTATCGTGCACATCTCATCCTTGGTGGTGACTCGAATTGTGTGCTTAACGATAGAGACCAAACTCCTAACACGAACAGATGTATCCAACTTGAACATTTAATTCATGGCATGCGTCTTCACGATACATGGGAACAACTGCACGGTGAACGGGTAGCGTACACCTTCGTAACCAGTCATTCTGCCAGTCGGCTGGTTAGGATCTATGTGTCAGATGCCCTCCAGCGACACACTGTGAACTGTGACATAGCTCCTGTCAACATCTCCGACCATTGCGCATATCAGTGTTACCTTAACCTACAACGCCAGCAAATTTACCGCGGGAAAGGCTACTGGAAATTGAATGTCAGCATTCAGCAGGATGACCAACTTGAAGAGGATGTGAACATAACATGGCAACTGCTCCGGCGGCACCGACGTCTTTACGCTAGCGCTCTACAGTGGTGGATTCAGTGTGCTAAGCCTAAATTACGCCTCACCCTCATGAGCTACGCCCGACAAAAAAGCTTTTGGCAGAAACAGACTATTGAATTTTATTATCGCTGTTTGAGACAACTGTACAGTCGCACTTCCAATCCTTCTCGCGATATCGATGTACAGATCAAACGATATACAGCGAAAATCACGGCGATACAACGCCAACGAATGCAAGGCATCATCGTGCGAGCCCACCCCAAGGACGTTGCCGCCGAAGAACGGGCCGAGCCCACCCCAAGGACGTTGCCACCAAAGAACGGGCCTCTCTCTACCACATCCTGAGAACGACGAATCGATGTAAAGCCATGTTGATTGAAGCCGTCGTTGATGACGCTGAGAATGCCATCACGAAGCAACGTCACATCATCTCGCACGTCTACGACTATTATAGTCAACTTTACAAGAAGCAATCCGTTGACGAACACTCGTGCGACGATTTTCTTAGGACCTTGAGCTGTCGTTTGTCACAACAGGATAATGCAAATCTGGAATCTGTTTTCACAGAGGACGAAATCCGACTGGCGGTCCACAGTGCAAAGAAAGGGAAATCAGCAGGACCCGACGGTCTCAGCGCCGAGTTTTACCAGGGATACTGGAACCTCCTCGGTCCAACACTCCTCGAGATAGCGAATGAACTCTGGCACATGGCAGTAATACCCAAGGCATTTACGGAAGGTATCATCTTGCCCTTACCGAAAAAAGGGAACAGCAGGAAGGTCGGAAACATGCGACCCATCACACTCCTGAATGCCTATTTCGAAATCATCACCAGATCGATTAAGCTACGGATGCAAACCGTTATGTACAAGGGGTTATCACTGTTAGCATTCAACCGCGATTCTTATACATATTTTAACAACGCGTTTCAAGAGACAATGCTCTCATCATCAGGTTGTAAAATCTATGTCATGAAATTAAACGGACTAAAAAGACAAAATATCATCACCAATAGTTGGGAAGTCCACAGAGTAAAACAGAATTAAAAGTATATTGGACTGTGGGTCCTCGTCTGACATTGAAGTTGTTGACACAAGTCAATGGCCGTCCCATAGCTACCAAATATGCTGTCGACTGCGCCGGCTCGGGAGCTGTTGTGGACTGACGTGCCTAGGTGTTGTGGCGTGGTTACAGCCGTGTGCTTGACGGTAACGCTATGCTATTGGGCGCCTCATTTCCTTATTGCATTGGTGTGCCATCGTTAGCCTCTCGCAACTCCGTCATTGACATGCTACAGGTTTAAAGTCGCATGCCTGCCCTAAAATAATTCTAAAAACCCGCTAAAAATCTCATTTCTTTAAAGTTGTCTTGTACATTTAGGATATTGCTTTGTTTCTTTTCATGGATAGCTATCTCGAATTCCTCTAGTAAATCAAGTTTCCTCCCTTTCTTTTCTACATGCAATATTTCTACGTTGTCTTCTATGCTATTAAGGGGATGGCCTGTTTCATATATATGGTTCGCAACAGCTGATTTGTCATAATTCCCTAACCTGAACGCATCTTTATGTTCTTTATACCGGATCGCGAATGATCTTCCTGTTTGCCCTATATATTTTGCATCACAAGTTCTGCACTGAATCTTATAAACTCCCGATCTTTCAAACTTATTTCTCTTCTCGCCAATATCGTGCTTAAGGCTATACCTCACTAGGTTATTAGTCTGAAAAGCTATTTTGACATCGTATGGCTTAAAAATATTTGCTATCTTTTGTGAGACTTTTCCGTAGTATGGCATCGTGATAATTTTCACTTTCTCTCCATCAGGTTTATTCTTCTTGCGCTTATTACTTTTCCGTAACAGTTTTTTAACCGTATCTATTCTGTAACCGTTATTCATCGCTATTCTCTTAACGGTATTAATTTCAGTCTCCCTATCTTCTTCACTCATAGGTATATTGACTGCCCTATGCACGAGACTACGGAAAGCAGCTTCTTTATAAGCCTGCGGATGGCATGAATCATTCGGGATCACGGCATCAGTCGTAGTTTGTTTTCTATAAACGGAGAACGCATGTTTGTTGCCCTGCTTTTTTATATTCAGGTCCAGGAACTGTAAACAATTGTCAGTTTCATACTCTACGGTAAATTTTATTTTATTATGTGCGTCGTTGTACTTTTTTACTATTTCCTCAATGTCCTCAAATATTTTTAAGCCATACGATGTCAAAATAGCTTTTCAGACTAATAACATAGTGAGGTATAGCCTTAAGCACGATATTGGCGGGAAGAGAAATAAGTTTGAAAGATCGGGAGTTTATAAGATTCAGTGCAGAACTTGTGATGCAAAATATATAGGGCAAACAGGAAGATCATTCGCGATCCGGTATAAAGAACATAAAGATGCGTTCAGGTTAGGGAATTATGACAAATCAGCTGTTGCGAACCATATATATGAAACAGGCCATCCCCTTAATAGCATAGAAGACAACGTAGAAATATTGCATGTAGAAAAGAAAGGGAGGAAACTTGATTTACTAGAGGAATTCGAGATAGCTATCCATGAAAAGAAACAAAGCAATATCCTAAATGTACAAGACAACTTTAAAGAAATGAGATTTTTAGCGGGTTTTTAGAATTATTTTAGGGCAGGCATGCGACTTTAAACCTGTAGCATGTCAATGACGGAGTTGCGAGAGGCTAACGATGGCACACCAATGCAATAAGGAAATGAGGCGCCCAATAGCATAGCGTTACCGTCAAGCACACGGCTGTAACCACGCCACAACACCTAGGCACGTCAGTCCACAACAGCTCCCGAGCCGGCGCAGTCGACAGCATATTTGGTAGCTATGGGACGGCCATTGACTTGTGTCAACAACTTCAATGTCAGACGAGGACCCACAGTCCAATATACTTTTAATTCTGTTTTACTCTGTGGACTTCCCAACTATTGGTGATGATATTTTGTCTTTTTAGTCCGTTTAATTTCATGACATAGATTTTACAACCTGATGATGAGAGCATTGTCTCTTGAAACGCGTTGTTAAAATATGTATAAGAATCGCGGTTGAATGCTAACGGTAACCAATATAACGACAACTGCTACCTCGACTCCATAATGGGTTGTGTACAAGGTTTTAGGCATTTACCAGTACAGTGCAGTGCAAGGCCGAAGTGCAATCTCAGCTCCCTGCGATTTGAGGGACATCAGCTGTTCATTGTTGTTGCTGTGGTCTTCAGTCCTGAGACTGGTTTGATGCAGCTCTCCATGCTACTCTATCCTGTGCAAGCTTTTTCATCTCCCAGTACCTACTGCAACCTACATCCTTCTGAATCTGCTTAGTGTATTCGTCTCTTGGTCTCCCTCTACGATTTTTACCCTCCACGCTGCCCTCCAATACTAAATTGGTGATCCCTTGATGCCTCAGAACATGTCCTACCAACCGATCCCTTCTTCTGGTCAAGTTGTGCCACAAACTTCTCTTCTCCCCAATCCTATTCAATACTTCCTCATTAGTTATGTGATCTACCCATCTAATCTTCAGCATTCTTCTGTAGCACCACATTTCGAAAGCTTCTATTCTCTTCTTGTCCTAACTATTTATCGTCCATGTTTCACTTCCATACATGGCTACACTCCATACGAATACTTTCAGAAATGACTTCCTGACACTTAAATCAATACTGGATGTTAACAAATTTCTCTTCTTCAGAAACGCTTTCCTTGCCATTGCCAGCCTACATTTTATATCCTCTCTACTTCGACCATCATCAGTTATTTTGCTCCCCAAATAGCAAAACTCCTTTACTACTTTAAGTGCCTCATTTCCTAATCTAATTCCCTCAGCATCACCCGACTTAATTAGACTACATTCCATTATCCTCGTTTTGCTTTTGTTGATGTTCATCTTATATCCTCCTTTCAAGACACTGTCCATTCCATTCAACTGCTCTTGCAAGTCCTCTGTTCATATGCTGATCTTTCTAGATTTTGAGGCTTATGACCGTGTACGTCATGACTTCCTCTTTAAAAGCATGAAGAAACTAGGATTTGGACCTCATCTCATAGAATTAATTCGCAAACGCCTCTTCACGGATTCTCATTAATGGCCATTTTACAAAATAAGTTTCCATTGGGCAATCCATCCACCAAGGATGTCCTCTGCCAATGATATTGTACGCCATTGCAGTAGAGCCGCTACTGAACAACTTAGCGCATAGCGGGATCGGGCTTGGCGTTGCGTCTCTCGCTATCCCATGCACTGCGTATGCTGACGATATATACGTAACTGTGTCATCATCGCAACAACTTCTGTCAGCGGAAACTTTTTTACAAACGTTCACGTTTCTTTCAGGAGCAGTACTAAATAGAACTAAAACCACAGCTTTGCAGATCGGAGGCGGTATCGGAGACGTATCCCATGTTACCTGGTGCAAGGTAAAGGATTATCACAAAACCCTCGGTGTTACCTTTGGGGCCAAACCAGACAAATTCCTGACGAAGAACTGGTCACACATGCTTAATATATTACGTGCTGCTTTGATACTTCACTCCGACCGTGACTTGAACATACTACAGAAAGTTAAGACCATCGAGATCGCCATTAAGAGCAAGATGAATTATTTGGCGCTAATTCTTCCAATCTCCGACCATCTAGCCAAGAGTATACAAGAAGCGTTATGTTGGTTTCTTTTTAGGGGCACATTTTCAAAGTTCAGTTCGATACCTTAACCTTACCTTCGTCCAAAGGTGGCCTTAACCTCGTTAAGGTACAAAAAAATGTGTCACCCTGCTCCTAAATTGCATCAGAAAGGAGTTTCTTACCCGAAGAACCAGTATCATCATAAATCTCATTCAGCGGTGGAAGCCTCATAGCCTTGACCCACCCGTTAATATCGCCGGCCTTCCACTTTCTTACCGACACGTGCGACTGTACTGCATGGAAATGAGCTACATTCGACACAACATCGTCGATAACGGAAGCCTGACGAACAGGAAGCTTTACGACCTTCTCATGACAACAAACCACAGGAGTTGTCTCGAAGAAAAGCATCCACATACACATTGGAGTATAGTATGGCGGAGTGTGCACAGCGACATGTTACCATCACGCGTCATAGCCGACTGGTATCTGACAGTCAACGATAAAGTAGCAACGAATGAAAAGCTGCATAAAATAGGCCTTCATCCAACGCCCAAATGTGACGCATGCGGAAGAGTCGATACGCTTATTCATAGGCTCACGTGCGGACATGCAGATGAAATTACAAAATTTCTTCGTCAACGATTGTCGGTGATAGACCGTACGACGCCCAGTGGTGTAGACCTTTTACAGATCATTCAGCCACAAAAACTGAGATATCCACGAGCAAAAAACAACGCGGCAACATGGATCATGGGCCACACAGCATCGTTTTACTATGCACAATAGGCATGCTACTTTCCTAGACTGTTATTCTTACATAGAAATTGAACACTTTTAAAATCAGCCAACATTGTGACTACAGGAGGATATTTGGAAATATGCTGAAAATCATAATTAACGGTTAAATGCTTCAAATACAATATTTTGGATAGCAGAGGTGCCCAGTGATCTGTATGTATGAATCCTATTTGCTTCCTGGGACTTTAGTTCTTGACGGAATTTTAAGATACTATCCAGACGCTCACCAATGCAGAAGGCATTTTTTTCTTTCCCATTTTCGTTTTAACAATTTCCTTCTCTCGCAGAGCAGCGGAGCAACTTTCCTTCAACAATCAAGTGATAGACTTTTGTGCACCTAAAATCTGTTTACTAAAGGAAGAAAAAAAAACTCAAGAAGAAATTTCATTTCTTATATTGGGCAACGGCAACGGCAGCCTAGCAATGATATATACTTTGTTCATTCTATTCTCATTACAAATTGGAGAAAATTTTTATTTTCCCTTCCTTATAAAAAACTAAAAAAAAATAAAAGAAAAGGTGGCTCAGATGGATAGAGCGTAAAATAATAATTACAAAAAAACAAAAAAGTATTATAAGGGTAAGTGTCGCGCACTGTGGATAAGACGTCGCGAGTTCGAGTACATTCAGTGCTACATTTTTTAAAACGCAATTCTGCTATCGGCTGAAATTATCAATGTAATGGAAGTTTAAAAAAATATTAAAAAATGTGGTAGAGCACTTGCCCGCGAAAGGCAACGGACCCGAGTTCGAGTCTCGGTCCGGCACACAGTTTTAATCTGCCAGGAAGTTTCGATGAGGCGATTATTTGATACGTCAATACAAACAGCTGTCTCAGTTTCGATAACATAGAGTATTTAACTGATCAGCAAGGTGATGCCGTTTGGCAACAAATTGTAAATTTACGTCTAAAGTGAATGAAACCAGTCGTATAGACGTGATGTGGCCGTCTGGAAACACACACAGTCTGGCTGCGTCTAGCTAGTCTGTGTTTAGCGTCATTAGGTTCGCAGAAACAGTTAAGATCGGTAATCTTTTCTGAAAGTCGAGTGTACATAAGCATGTGCATAAGCAGCTGTAAGAGTTAATTATTTCTATCACTTTGATCACATCTAGTTTGATTTCTAAGGTTTGTAAAATGATGCTTAATGATAGCACAGATTATGTTTCCATGTATCTTTAACTGAACGGTTAATAGTTAATCAATATTTCCGGTATGTTACCGTATGGAAATAAACCTAAGTAATAGAAAAAAATCATAATTGAAGCAAAATTTGTATATTCAACCTCTTACATAGCATTTTGTGTGTCGACCTATGCCCCAGATAATTTTTTCACTCAAATTGGTTTTCAAGAAAGTCAAGCGATAGAGGATTAATAGCGCAAACTATAGAATAATCTACTGCATTTTGTTTCCTTACTATATTAAACTATGTAAACAAAGCGTTTTACGTTTTATTCGCAAATAATTCTAACTATAGCAAGATATTCAACAAATAAAAGCAGGTTAATGATTTAGTCGTGGAAATGAATGTAACCCGAAATATTTTCCTCCTAAAACGGCGACGTCTACATGGTCAACATAAATATGTCTGTCCACATACAGTTCACAATAGCTATATCTACAACATAAAATGCACCAAAATAAGTCAATAATATTCTCCGAAACTGCTTGTATAACTTTTCACCTATTTAGGCCCCAAAATCGAAACCAATAAAAGGGGAATACCATCCTGTATTAAGCAGAAAATAAGGACGAAACGACAATTATAGTTTTTGTAGCGTAGAACATGATGCAGTAGCATGTTCTCCTTCCCCCTTCCCCAGAAATAGTGGTTGGTCAAGTGAACCATTACTAAAAGACATGAAAACACTTCAGATGATGAAAGTTCGTTCTTGTACCGCAAGTTGAACATGACTTTAATAAGACCTAAAACAGTAAGTAATGAAAGCTGTATCAGTCAGTCAAGAACGCCAATTATACAGGATCGTCAGAAACACTCTGATAAGCCTGTAAGGATGTTGCAGTGTAGGTTGCGCAGAAAGTCAGAAAAAAATCGGTACATTGTGGCGTTTCCGAGTTAATTAGTATTGAAGTTAGCCAGTCAGACCATTGCGTGCGCAAATGCAAGCGGCCAGGCAGATACGATTAGTGTCAGTTGTTCTAATAGCATGTTGACAGTCCCATGTCCAATTTTGGTATCGCTCTTTTGTTCGGTTTTAGGAAACCGAACAAAACGACAGCGTCCATCAGGGGCCGCTTGAATTTGCGTGAGCAACCGGCATGATTGGCTAACGTGAGCGCTAATTAACTCGGAAAGGGCGCAATGTATCGGTGAATATGGTCGCCACCACGCACACATTACGCAGCTGCCATCACAGCTGAACGAAAATGTCACCCTTGTTGTAGGAAGCTCGGAATAAACAAATAAAAATAAAATAAAGATTGGACGCAACTTCAGAAGGAGTCGTGTTTGGACGAGCATATGTGATGTCAGTGGCACAGATAATTGCAGTTGACTTAGTAGCTCTCTGATTGGTTCATTTCCTAAAAATGGTTGGGGCTTAGCAAGAAAGGGCATAGAGGGGAAGAGACGAGGAGACAGGGGAGGGGAGAGAAAAGTAGAATGGGTGGTGTGTGGCTTAGGAAGGAGGATGTGGCTTATGAGAGAGATGGGACATGATTGACAGCATGTGTCAGACTCAGAATTTAGAGAACCCGAGCGCCAAAACTCATAGTTTTGGCGAATGAGTACAACATTCCTCTAACTTACAAATAACTAAGAGGTATACACGAGTACCACCCCTTTAAACGGCGTTAATAGAAGATCTTTGCAACAGCTTCTTGTATTGCTCTTCTTTGTCATGTTTTCATGAGTGTCGGTCGATACGTCAAAAATAATGAGTGTTGACAGGTATTACAGTTTAAGTATTGTGGAAAGAAAGGAGCATGAAAATCTCAATTTGTTTTTCGCCTTTACATTCAAAAATCTTTAAAATACTTTCATGCTCATGAGAAAGTTGTAATTTGAAAGTATTTTAGTAAGCGGAATAGAAATTACCAAAATACCAAGATTAAAATCTGAGTGTAAGTCGTTCATGAGCATGAACTCTCAGAGTTCGAGATGCATTGTGCGTTATTAAAATATAACTTGCGATTATAGTCGGTTTTTGTTCATCACTGTACAGCAGATACAGTCACAGCGGTAACCTTATCCTTGTTAGACCATATGGTTTTTGTTCAACTTTACATGCCACGCCGGCCGTTGTGACCGAGCGGTTCTAGGCACTTCAGTCTGGAACCGAGCGACCGCTATGGTCGCAGGTTCCAATTCAGCATCGGACATGGATGTATGTGGTGTCCTTAGGTTAGTTAGGTTTAAGTAGTTCTAGGGGACTTACGACCTCAGGTGTTAAGTCCCATAGTGCTCAAAGCCATTTTCCGTTCCATGTGGATTCCATTAGAAACCCATACGTACACTATTTTACTGTACAAACTCTTAATTCTTCTGTGTGCACCTTTCCTACGAGTTCCTTTCAATAATTAGACACAAAAATAGCTATACAGCAGAAGTCGTTTACTAAATCAATTCAGTTTTTTGTGTGTTTTGTTCCCAATCGTCGCAAGCTTCTAAGCACTTGTTTCTAAGTACTTGTCCCATCGTCTTACGAGTTTTATTATCCTCTCAGCAAATAACTCTTAACCTTCTACTCAAAAATAGTTTCGTATTTTTTCGTTGTCATGGGACGTGACTCTGCATAGAGTTTTTGTCATAGCACCAAACAGAAAAAATTCCAGAGGTTCATGGCCAGAGATTTAAGGAAGATGACGCAGGAGTTCTCAAACTCCTCTACCAATAATTTAAGTTTTGTTTCTACCATTGCCTTGAGGAAAAATCAGTCCTTTCCTCTGTCATAGCGGACATTTCTTCTTCAGAGTAGGCTCGACCTTTTTCTCGGTCAGGCCTGAGCGGAATAGCACCTTGATAGTCCGCTGCTCCTTCACCAAACCACTGAAAATCGGACCATGGTCACTTCAAAAAATGTTTAACATGACGTTACCAGTTAATAGTTGCGTTCTGAATTTCTTAGACATAACCAATCCAGGGTAATTACTCAGCATTATTTGATGTTAGGTCTCCGGTTCAAAATGATGTATCCGAGTTTCATCACACGTTAAAATCCTGTCCGAAAACGTATCATATTTTCTTTAAAAATTAATGTTTAATTCCGTGCAAATACGAATGGCTCAGTGTTAAAGTAAACTGAAAATCCAAAGATCCCAAGTTCAATCAACGGTCAGTCACTTTTCATATCTTTCACTTCTGGCAATTTTAGTTGATGTGAAAAATGCCCAGTTACATTGTGGTTCGGAATCCACGTTCAACTGTAGAACCCACTACAGCTGGCTGGATAAGTCAGTTCAGAGGAAGACAATGGCAGACCACCTCCATCAGGACCATGACTATTGTCGAATGGCGTAAGAAGATCCCTGACACCTTGCACCACTGTTGCTAGTGTTTAACTGCGAAACGCTAACGACTGCAAGCGAAACCAGTACCTGGCAACGTAGCTGTCACAACAACGAGACGTTGCCATAGAGACGTTTACAAAATCGCGTTACGTTATTGGTTGAGGGAGGCTGTTGAAGCTGTTGAGCCCAATCCACAGCAGCTATCAGCTTCGGCGACTCATCTACAGTAACGCTCTGTCGTGTTCAAAAGAATCTCCAGACTGATGACAGCTTTACTTGCAGATACGAAATCTTGGTTCTTTGCGTTGAACGGTGAGCTCTCTAAGAAACCACCTTGTACAAGTATTACGTTAGTTCGGTTATTTTGAAAGATGAAATAGATTTGTAAACACCTGCTCGGTAGCAATTTGTTCGACTGGCATCGTCGATCTTCTTGGATAAGTGAGTCAGCACGAGGATGCAGTGGAGGTCGATACTGCCAGCGGACGCCCGGAGCTGTACCCTCCGTATACGCATTTGCAGCCACTTTTAAATTTGCCAGACTGTGTGAAATGTCGCACTGCTCATGCGCCACTGCTGTACTGCTTGTTCGTCAAAGAGAGTATTTCTGACGACTGTACATATTCCGGAAGTTAAAATCGGTTCATCGGACGCTCTTCTTCAATAGCACTTTCTTCGAGCAGACACATCTTTCTAACTACGACCTTAGACATTACGTTTACGTGAATATTAATCAAACAAAATGGCTAACACCATACACAATGTTGCCAACCAGCACAAAAGTTACAATTTCCTTCATTAGGCTTCACCTTCACTGGATACGTTTGTCTATTTATTGAATGACCATCGTAGCTGTTACATAGCAAATGTCGCACTACAATTTGTTTGTGGCTTATACATAATATTTAACTGAGACGAATCATCTAAACAATTTTTACATCTATTGTTCTCACAGTGTTCCACACATGACAAACTCTGACCGCCAACTAAGAGACTTATCATGCTACATTTCGTGGGAATGGCAGCTCTGTATGTCGTGCTTTACGTCCATGGCTTCCTGTTCGGAAGTGGAAACGTCCGTCGACACAAGACTTGCTTCCCTTCTTAAACGTACTTTAGGTCCATCCAGCGAAAATCTTGTACTTCTGTACTTCAATCAAAAAGGGTGAAGTAAAGCTAATCCCTGGAATTACTTAAGCAAGTTATCTGACTACGTCGGATGGAAATGATGCCGTTTTTCATTCATCTGTTCGTCAGGTTCACTCTACAAAATTAATCAGTAGGAGTCTAATCACAACTTTCATTACAGAAATGATGTGTGCAACGGTCTATCGAATTTTAATGTTTACAGCCTTACTACGCTCTATCATTAACGTTTAACATCACAGACAGTTATTGCGTTGCCTGAAGTGAGCAACAGCAGCCAATACGATGACGGAATAGCCTACATGGAGCTGCGTCAAGGCACAACTAGAGAATTAAAATACCAGAGCCATCTTCTGTAGTCGAGGTCACAGGATATTGAAGGTAGTTCACACCTGAAATGGGGTACACACAGAACACCCTTTAGAACACAATGATCATTGGGAAACCCTCAGTCCAACAACAGCTTCAAAACTTACCTGTGACCGGTTGACAAGCTCTGAGCATTTGATTACTATGAATAACACATTATGATACATGTCGAAACCACAAATCACAAAATAACTGAGAGTGACACGCTCCAGTGAGTAATCTACTGCCTTGAGTCTACCTATAGATTGGCTTCATAAATGACACTGTGCTACGAACTATATAGAGCCATGGAGGTATTTTATTATCTTTCTGTTCATGTTATTCTTATTCTCTGGGTTAAAAAATGAGTGGTGATTTTAGCTTATCAAATGCATTCCATGTTAAAGGTGTTTGACAACAGGATCTCTGTCACCCTATGGGAAAGATCCCTTTGTACACTGTTACGTCTGTTCAGATGTAGTGGACGACCTAGAAAATCAAAAGCAAGAAGTGAAACACATCTGGGTATTTATGATTGCAGCGTTCGCATCATTCGAGGAGCCACATGTGTCCCCTGATTTATGTAAGATGACGAAAGATGGCGAATATCTCAGGAAAATCTGGGCTGAGTATGTCTTGGGAGGACTTGAGGTTTCTAACCGAGGACTGTTAGCCTCTGCCAGAACAGGGCATGTCTCAGGGAATACAGATCTTTACGTCATCACCAGAATCTCAATGACAGGAAAAATACCTCTTAAAAAATCGCAACATCCAGAGCGCTACGTGCCAATTAGGTACGAGTTGTGGTGGTGGCAGTAAGTTCCTATGGGACCAAACTGCTGAGGTCATCGTTCCCTAGGCTTACACAGTACTTAATCTTACTTAAAGTAGCTTACGCTATGGACAACAACACACACACCCATGCCAGAAGGAGGAGTCGAACCTCCGACAGGGGAAGCCGCACGAACCATGGCAAGATGCCTCAGACCACATGTAGGTACGAGTAGATGACTATTGAGGTGCATCTACAAATAACCTCTAGCCCCTCTTGCACTTCATATGAGACTAGTCCAAATAAGCCTGGAATCAGTCTGTATCAGCTTATATTTCCCCATGCAAAACGAGGAAGTGGAATAGTTTTCAATTTTTCCTACATAATCAACCCGAATTGTATAGGCACACAGTCTGGAAGTGAAAACATCCATTTAATGAAATGGACACTCCATGGTCCATCGATAACAACTTTCAAGGAATTTGTGAACTTTAAATGCTCACTTATTACTTCAAAGATGCCTATCCCACAGAGAAAAGGATAGATTACTCTATCGAAAAAGTGTCGCCTTTTTACATTCACGAATGCTTCTAGTGTATTGCAGGAAAATTAAATCTACGAATGACTTAAAAATTTGGCACTTTTGTTTCAATAACTTGACAGACTTTCAAATATGAAACGAAAAATTGATTTTACACTATTCAATTACAGCTGGTGTTGAGCTTCATAATATGCACGATTTTAGTAACAGTGTGAAAATTTTAATAGAGTAAATTATGTGAGATAAAAGAAAGGTGCTTATATAATGTTCAGGTAACATGTAATTTAAGTGTGAAAGTTGTACATGAAACAGAGTCCTCTTGCTTCTAGTACATTTATTTTGTAAAGTTAATTTTCTGGAGCGAAAATTTATAGATTCTCCACAGCTGTCGTAATGCTACTTTCCATATTCTTTATTACAGCTGCTTTCTCCAGAAAATATAAAATGGCATCACCTTGTTCTTTCAGTATGATGTGTGTTGATTTCCATATATTTTACCACTACTGGGTAATCCTAAGAGGACTTTACTACTTTACTTACATATAAAACTTTACTGAGAAGGCTTATGCAGATAGTAAGACGTCATCTAGAAGTAAAATACTGCAAGTTTCATTCCATATGTTCATCTTCACTCAGACTACTGGTGACTAAAAACCATGCTAGTAAGCAGTGTCTTATCTCCTTTTATCCGACGTAGCATTTCTGCACAAAATTCGTTACGTGCCTCCACATCTACGTCTGTGAGGCGTGTAGTGTCAGTTTGTATGGCTTCAGGTACAATCTTTCACGTAACACTCTCCAAACTTGATAACTCTAAGCTCTCGCGGCGCACAATGCGTCGATATCCTGGCGCTGTGGAAAAACTCTCTCTCACTCGCTCCACGACAGCCAGAGAAAATTCATGACCGACGTGGAGATTTGTGTGACGATTTCGACAAGTAGTCTGAACAAAAGTCTGATGACAGGAATAAATTATACACCTAGTAGAATAATCCTTATGGTACTCGGTGCGAAATTTAGGTTGAACCCTTTTTGCCAATTTTGTTTCTTCCATCCAAAACACGCAACGAACAGCTTCAAGTCGTGTGAAGTCTGCCATTTTGATTTTCAACTTTCTGTCGTTCCTAGTGACGGAATTTGGTACTAAAACAATACTTAATTGGCAAATTAAACACATTATTTTTACAGACCTGAACAGAGAAAGTAGCAACAGTCTGGAACTATTGAGAAGTGCTATTGGTCAATTGAACGTCACGTGATACAAGGCAGCCATTTTAGACTCTAGTACTTCATCGGAGTAAGCGAGAGAACTGATACAATTAGCGGTTATGTTAGTTTGGAGGGGTATGCGAAAGATACAGATTCATTTTATAGTAAATTAGGGGCCTAACAAAACGTCTCAAGTTTTCTATGTGGAAGAATGTTGTGCAGTAAATAGCTATTCGAGGGCAGAGTGTGGTAGCATGTTTTCTTCCGAATTCCAAAAGGCCAAGGAATTGAGAAAAGATGCAATACTTGACTGCATCGAACTGGCAGGTAGGTACGTCTCGAAACTAGTCTGCCAGGCTAAGCGAAATAAACATTTCTCTCTTTGAGGCTTATTTAACAATAGACTTATATACTCCATTACTTAACCTGAACAACCTTTTGTCGTTTCTATTGTAATTGGTAGCGTGCTGGGTTACAAGTTCACAAGATCGATCCTCATTCAATGCATTTTTTCCTTTCTTTTTCTTACCTGTTTCCTTCACTTAATACTAATGTCTTCAGAAATTTACTCTATTCGTAATAATTTAAAAGCTATAAATTTCATATCACATATTTTCATTTATTAGTTTCATTTTACACCAGACGGAAAAGACGGAAAAGAATCACAAGGGTGGTGTTAAGAAACTGAGTTTCATGTATGAGGCATCTATTATCCTGAAGAATCTGAGAAGAAATCATTTAACAATTTCCGACCTCATTATTCTTCCCAAACAAATCGCTGAAAATAATTGGCAAACTGCCAGTTGTCTCCATTGAGGCTATTTTAAAATGGTATGATTTTACAAAGAGCACAAATTGAACATTGCTTCGAATCTACGAGGAAATGTAATAAGACCAGCGCATTACAGTAGAATGAAAGTTGGTCCTGCTGAAGCACTTTTAAATCGCAGTTTTTCAGGAGCAGTAAAGTATGCAGAAGAACAACATATACTTTAACGTTCTGCTGCGTCAACTGCATATTTCATAGACATAACTTTCCAGTAATTTAAATTAATTTCCTGTAGGAACAGATAAACAGCAATGTGTAAAGCTGTTAAAGGCAAACACGATGATGCTCTACAGTTCCCCACAAGCGCTTTTACTGAAGCACTCACAGATAGCCGGCGTGTTACGAAAAATGTAGTTAAATGTAATTATCCGCCTAGTAATACGATCTGTAGCTGGATGGAATTAATTGCATCGATATACGAAACATAAACCACTTTAAAGCTGATCGCACGGTGAATTGTGTGTCGTGTACTTGCATTAATAAATCGTGCTATCTATATAGGCTAATCCACTTTAAAATTAATACTGGTTTGCGTATCGTAAATAAAACCTTTTACTCCGTAATGGTGTGTCACTTTCAATAGCAAAATAGGTTACGTAAACTTGTTCGTAAAAAGAGTTAAATTCAGAGGAAATTACGCTCTTTGTTTCTATCATTTAGATATTGTGCAAAAGATTACGTTACAAGCAAGGCTAACGGTGTGATGAACCAACTATACTGGCTTTCCAGAATGAGATTTTCACTCTGCAGCGGAGTGTGCGCTGATAGGAAACTTCCTGGCAGATTAAAACTGTGTGCCCGACCGAGACTCGAACCCGGGACGTTTGCCTTTCGCGGGCAAGTGCTCTACCATCTGAGCTACCGAAGCCCGTCTCACGCCCGGTACTCACAGCTTTACGTCAGCCAGTATCCGTCTCCTACCTTCCAAACTACGGGGCGTGAGTTGTGCTTCGGTAGCTCAGATGATAGAACACTTGCCCGCGAAAGGCAAAGGTCCCGAGTTCGAGTCTCGGTCGGGCACACAGTTTTAATCTACCAGGAAGTTTCATATCAGCGCACACTCCGCTGCAGAGTGAAAATCTCATTCTGGAAATATCCCCCAGGCTGTGGCTAAGCCATGTCTCCGCAGTATCCTTTCTTTCAGGAGTGCTAGTTCTACAAGGTTCGCAGGAGAGCTTCTGTAAAGTTTGGAAGGTAGGAGACGGATACTGGCAGACGTAAAGCTGTGAGTACCGGGCGTGAGTCGTGCGTCGGTAGCTCAGATGGTAGAGCACTTGCCCGCGAAAGGCAAAGGTCCCGAGTTCGAGTCTCGGTCGGGCACACAGTTTTAATCTGCCAGGAAGTTTTATACTGGCTTTCTTTTTTTCTGTTGCAAATTTTTTGTGTATCTTTGCCTCCAAGAAAACTGTTTGCAGTATATGAATCATTCGAAAAGAATATCTGAAACTATGCTTCTCAGTTAATTTCTTTTAAGAATGGAAGTTCTCTCTTTCCACAACTAGAAAGTCGTAACTTCAGCAAGTTATGTATGGAAACTTCAGCGCAATTACGACTACCTAGTAAATGTCGATTATCTCTGCTTTTGTCGTAGGACATTTTCCAAATTATATATTCTTAAGACCTTTGACGGAAGGAGGTTATGCTTAACGTCCCGTGAACCACGAGATAATTAGAGACGAAGCACAAGCTTGGGTTGGGGGAAGGATGGGGAAGGACATCGTCCATACCTTTTCAAACAACCATCGGGGTATTTGCCAGAGCCGATTTAGGGAAATCCCGGAAAACCTAAGTCAGGATGGCCGGACGTGAGTTTGAACCATCTTCCTCCCGAATGCGAGTCCAGTGTGCAAACCACTGCGACACCTCTCTGGGTTCTTAAGACCTTTCGTCTTTATTTAAAATATAAATCAAGAAAGGAATTCTGTTCAGAATTATAAAATGGGTACAATTTTTAGAAACGTAGCTTTATTTTTGTTTTTATTCCAATAAAGTGCAGCCAAAATCGTCGTAATGTAAGAGGGTCAGCAAAATTGTAAAATCCCATTAACGGACAACACTGCAAACATTGACCAAAAATTGGTACCAACACCACCACTTTTAACCATACAACTACACATCTTTTCAAAACTCACAGCGTCTTCGCTAAATCGCTAGGTTGAATGGTTCAAAATGGTTCAAATGGCTCTGAGCGCTGTGGGACTCAACTTCTAAGGTCATCAGTCCCCTATAACTTAGAACTACTTAAACCCAACTAACCTAAGGACAGCACACACATCCATGCCCGAGGCAGGATTCGAACCTGCGACCGTAGCGGTCACGCGGGGTTGAATGGTCACTTGACACAATTAATAAGTTACAACATTGCTGTACATTTGCTCCTATTAACGGTTCCTTCAATGTCCATAGTCTTTCCCTACCAATCCTAAGGCAGATCTTTACTAAAGCAAGTGCAAATTAACACCGTACGAACAAGCCAAACTTCAACGTTCGTACTCTAGGTTACATTACAATAAAATACGCACAAGCTCAGAAATACCAATGCATCGTCAACAAAACAGTCACAACTATATTACCTCGGAGTGTGCCACAAAACGAACTAACCACGAATCAACTACGTTTGAATGTGGTTATAGAATCCCTAGATTTACAGCACGGAATCATACGGATCCTAGTCCGCTATCCTCAAACCAAAAATCACAATCTTTAAATCTTGTTCGTTACAGATCATCAAATATTTCTCTACCAACGAATAATTGCAAATAATTTCTTGTCCGGCAAACTGCAAACTGTAATCAGATATCTACCAGCATAACTGTGCCTGTTAAGAAAAACCTAACTAATCAACCACGAAATCAGCAAACCAAATCCTTCCAAATTTTACCACAGAAGGAAATTTGAAAATAGGTATATGTCTGGTGGTCTCCTGTTCTTATGACACACCGCACACTCTATTTCGCTCCCGACAAGTCGCGTACCCAAATATACGTTGAGGTAACAAAAGTAATGGGATACTTCATAACATCGTGCCGGGACTCCTTTTACCCGGTGTAGTGCAGAAACTGGACGTGGCACTCGCTGGAAGTCCCATGCGGAAATATTGAGCCATGCTACATCTATAGCCGTGTATTACTGCGAAAGTGTTGCCGGTGCAAGAATCTGTGCGCTAACTTACCTCTTAACTATGCCCCATGGCTGGAGGTCTGGGTGGCCACATTATATGCTCGAACTGTCCAGAACGTTCTTCAAACAATTGTGGCCCGCTGACACGACGCATTGCTGTCGATAAAAATTCCATCGCTGTTTGGAAACATGAACTCCATGAATGGCTGCAAATGGTCTCCAAGTAGCCGAACTTAACCAGTTCGAATCACTGATCGGTCCATGGACCAACGGAACCAACACACTCCATGTAAACACACCCCACACCGTTATGGAGCCATAACCAGCTTGCACACTACCTTATTGACAATTTGGGTCCATGGCTTTCATCGGTTTGCGTCACACTCGAACCCTACCATCAGCTCTTATCCGGCGGGGTAGCCGCGCGGGCTAGGGTGCCTTGTCACGGTTCACGCACCTCTCCCCGTCGGAGGTTCGAGTCCTCCCTCGGGCATAGATGTGCGTTTTGTCCTTAGCGTAAATTAGTTTAAGTTAGATTAAGTAGTGTGTAAGCTTAAGGACCGATGGTCTCAGCAGTTTGGTCCCATAAGACCTTAGCAAAAATTTCTTACCAACTGAAATCGAGAGGGACTCATCTGAGCAAGCCACGGCTTTCCAGCCGTCTAGGGTCCAACCGATATGACCACGAGCCCAGGAGAAGCGCTGCAGGCGATGTCGTGCTGTTAGCAAAGGCAATCGCGACGGGCTTCTGCTGTCACAGCGCATTAACACCAGATTTCGCCTGACGGCTACGTTCGTCGTACGTCCCACATTGATTTCTGCAGTTATTTCACGCAGTGATGCTTCTCTTTTAGCACTGACAACGCAAACGCCGCTGCTCTCGGTCGTTAAGAGAAAGCTGTCGGCCACAGTGCTGTCTGTGCTGAGAGGCAATGACAGAATATTTGTGTTCTCCACACACTTTTGACACTGTGGATTTCGAAATGTTAAAGACCGTAATTATTTCCGAAATGGATTGTCCCATACGTCTAGCTCCAACTACCACCCAGCGTTCAAAGCCTGTTAATCCTCGTCCTGAGGCCATATTCGCGCCGGACAAAAAAAAAAAAAAAAAAAGTTCAAATGTGTGTGAAATCTTATGGGACTTAACTTTCTAAGATCATCAGTCCCTAAGCTTACACACTACATCACCTAAATTATCCTAAGGATAGACACACACACACACCCATGCCCATGCCCGAAGGAGGACTCGAACCTCCGCCGGGATCAGCCGCACAGTCCATGACTGCAGCGCCTCAGACCACTCGGCTAAATCAAAACACAATTTCACATGAATCACCTGATCAAATGGCAACTCCGAAAATTCACTACCCTTTTATACCTTGTGTACGGGATACTGCTGCCGTTTGCATAAGCGCATCGCTGTCCTATGATTTTGTCAGCTCAGTGTATGTCCTGCTCGACAGGAACCAACTTCTCGTTCGGAACAAATGTTAGTGGCTATCAATTGCATCTAGTAATATGAGAACCATTATAGTTTGAAAAAATGTTCGGCACCGCTATCCCTTTTGACGATTTCAGTATTGTTAGTGAAGGTTGTCGGCGGCATTCTCAGCGGCTAGCTACGATTGTAGGCTCTAACCTCTCTGGACTGTAGGAGTGACATGTTTCCGCACACCACAGCGAGTCACGGACAGGTACGTATGGTATTTTGACGTTATGACATTTGCAACATATTTGCAAAATAAGCATTAAACGGTTTTACAAACATTCATATAAACATTTCCTGGGTTTTAGCACGTATCCAAATGTCTCTTTCAATATGGAAAGGCGATAAAATAAATAAAGTACGTTGTTCTAAATGACAAAGCACAAAGTGTTTCAATTGTCTGGGGAAACTTCGAGACACTAATTTTACTTTTTGTAGCGTTAAGAGTGATGTGAGTAGAGACGACGTTGGCAGGAAAATGTATGAAAGTCGTTTAAAAAACACACAGTATTAATTTTTTATTTCTCCGTGTAGTGTTCGATGCGCTACAGCAGTTGTCTGCCCTGTGGTTCGGACTGCATACTCGTGATATCACTCTTCATATTGTTGGAAGGAAATGAAAATATGTGTACTGTTACCCCTAGTTCCATTCACGTTTAATTTTATGAAAGGTTATATAAGCGAACACAAGTTAGACTTTTAAGTGATAAAGAAGATATTTCTTCATGCGCTAAAGTACTGTATCCTAACTGGACTGACAATCCTGCAGTAAGTTTTCGTGTGAAAGAAAGAAAAATTATTTCAAAGATTCAGTTTTCCTGAAAAAAGTAATAAGATATTTTCGAGAGTTACTATAAGAAAACGGACGTCCAGTTTCTCTATTGCCTCTAATAAATACAGTTAACTGCATACCAATATCCACCAGTGAAGGTGAAGACTGTTGCTAAGTTGATGTACATCAACCTAGTGGGACCTTCTTTAAATCTGGTTCCAGAAGAGAAGACACCTGGCTACAGACAGGAAACGTAAGAAGCGGAAGCAGGAGAAACATGTGATGTTCTGATGCCGATTTAGAACATGCTTTAAATATCCAGGCACGTCTGCAAGGTACCTCTTAACCGCAATTCTGCCGGCCGGTGTGGCCGAGCGGTTCTAGGCGCTTCAGTCTGTAACCGCGCGACCGCTACGGTCGCAGGTTCGAATCCTGCCTCGGGCATGGATGTGTGTGATGTCCTTAGGTTAGTTAGGTTTAAGTAGTTCTAAGGTCTAGGGGACTGATGACCTTAGATGTTAAGTCCCATAGTGCTCAGAGCCATTTGAACCATTTGAACCGCAATTCTAGATATTATGTACGAATCTGTGTTAGTTACATACTTTAAGATAAGCGTTCAGAATTATTACAGCAATAATTTGTAAACTTTATACAATGGCGACAGGTCGCACAAAGTACCACTAAACTTTTTTCCAGAAAATCTGCATTGTTCACATCCTCGCAAGTGATATACATAAACATGAAATATAACCTCAGAAAATGGTGGAATAGAGTAGTGGCAGTGGTGAAATGAAGAGGTCTACAGAAGTCGACGCGTATAAAGAACTGTTAAGACATTACTTGATTTCTTGCTTATTGTTGTTGTTGTGGCCTTCAGCCTATGGTTTGATGCGGCTCTCCATGCTACTTTATCCCGTGCAAGCTCTTAGCCTCACACCATCCTTGATGTTGCCTATCTTTCGCATGGACTACACAGTTTGTACATTTTGCTTATTTTTTCATAGTTCCACACAACTTCTTGCTGTTTTCTCGATTGATCTGTGTTCAGTTTTTCAAGGCCTATTCACTGTGCCAACTTATAACTAAATCTGAGGGGGGTGCGATGGGGAGGTTCCCTTGTTAGTGTATTCATGTCTTGATTTCCCTCAACGATTTTTACCCTCCACGCTTCCCTCCGATACTAAATTGGTGATCCCTTGATGCCTCAGGACCTGTCCTACTAACCGACCCCATCTTCCAGTCAAGTTGTGCCACAGATCCTCTTCTCCCCAATTCTATTCACGTGATCCACCCATCTAATCTTCAGCATTCTTCTTGTCTAAACTGTTTATCGTCTATATTTGACATCCATACATGGCTACACTCCATACAAATCCTTGCTTACCCGATTGCTTATTTCAACCACTTTCGGATAAAGTGCGTTACTATCAGATGTCACACCTCAAGATCCTTGCTTCGCCCCAACGCACTTGTATTTTAGTGATATCGACCGACGCAGCTCCCGGAAGCTCCAACAAAATTTATCCTCTCGGAAAGGTAATTGAGTTGTAAAATTTTATTTTATTAGGTAAGTTTCATTTGACTATGTTTTATATAAATTTACTCTCCTGTAGTCAACAGACCTCAGATGAAATGACCGCATTTGGAATTAACTGATGCCTCCTAACCTCACTTTTGTTTATTGTAAAGTAAGTATCCATCTAGTTAAAATTTTATTACATCAGTTCTTGTTCTATGTATTATGATTATTCCAAACACACACACACACACACACACACACACACACACACACACAATGCACTGACAGACACAGATACATCGAGCATTAGAGATCTTAAGCTGTAATGACGAACTTTTCCAGTGCGGTGATGTCTGTAGAACACTTTTCATCCAAAACGCATAACGATGCACCTTCTATACAAAGCTGAAAATCAACTTCGTACTCAGATTTCATAAATATATGAAAAATAATAAGTAAGAAATTAGTAACAGAGAGCAATATTTTCTTGAGATTATGTCATCTTTAGTGGCAACAGTCATTTGTTATTATTAATGCAAAGTATTACATTACGGAAACACCAGGTAAGTACAGTGAAGAGCCAAAGAAACAAGTACACCTGCCTAACATCGTGTAGGGCCCCTACGAGAACGGAGAAGTGCCGCAACACGACGTGGAATGGGCTCGAATGTCTGAAGTAGTGCTGGAGGAAACTGACACCATGAATTCTGCAGGGTTGTCCATAAAGCCTTAAGAGAACGAGGGGGTGGAGATCTCTTCTGAACAGCAAGTTGCAAGGCATCCCAGATATGCTCAATAACGTTCATGTGTGGGGAGTTTGGTGGCCAGTGGAAGTCTTTAAACTCAGAAGAGTGTTCCGGGAGCCACTCTGTAGCAATTCTGGACGTGTGGGGTGTCGTATTGTCCTGCTGGAATCGCCCAAGTCCCTCGGAATGCACAATGGACACGAATGGATGCTAGTGATCAGACAGGATGCTTACGTACGTGACACCTGTCAAGAATCGTATCTAGACGTATCAGCGGTCCCATATCACTCCAACTGCACTCGCCCCACACCACTGCACAGCCTCCATCAGCTAGAACAGTCCCTTCCTGACATGCAGGGTCCATGAATTCATGAGGTTGTCTCCAAAACCGCACACGTCCATCCTCTCGATACAATTTGTGTCGTGCAGTCATCAACGGCACACGAGTGGGCCCTAGGCTCTGAAAGCCTATATCGATGATGTTTCATTGAATGATTCGCACGCTGACACTTGCTGACTGCCCAGCATTGAAATCTGCAACAATTTGCGGATGGGTTGCACTTCTGTCACGTTGAACGATTCTCTTCAGTCGTCGTTGGTCCCATTCTTGCAGGACATTTTTGCGGCTGCATCTATGTCGGAAATTTGATATTGTAGCGGATTCCTGATATTCACGAATGAAATGGTCGTACGGGAAAATCCCCACTTCATCGCTACCTCAGAGATGCTGTGTCCCATCGCTCGTGCGCCGACTATAACACCGCGTTCAAACTCGCTCAGATGTTGATAACCTGCCGTTTTAACAGCAGTATACAATCTAACAACTGCGCCAGGCAATTGTTGTCTTATATGAGCACTGCCGACCGCAGCGCCGTATTCTGCTGTTTACATATCTCTGTATTTGAATACGAAGGCCTATAGCAATATTTTGGCGCTTTAGTGTAGTTTCTTCAAGTAAAGATAGTCTCTTTAGAAATGTTGTGATGGTCACTATTCACGGATAATACCTTCAGCCAGGCAGGTAACATGCCACGGAACATGAAAGACAAACGAACAGACTGAGAGACTGATGCGTTGCCGTGGTGTTTCCAGATTGGCGAGTTAACGTTGTCCCGGGGGAGTCAACTGCCAAGGTCATTAGTCCCTAAGCTTACACACAAGTTAACCTAAATTATCCTAAGAACAAACACACACACACACACACACCCATGCCCGAGGGAGGACTCGAACCTCCGCCGGGATCAGCCGCACAGTCCATGATTGCAGCGCCTGAGACCGCTCGGCTAATCCCGCGCGGCAAGTCTAGTGTAGACAGCGACATGCTCTTGCACTCCAGACGCTCTAACTTCCACCTACGGTCGATTAGTAGGTTTTCCGAGTAAATGAAACCCAGTTCTCCCTGGGAAACTGAATTTTCTCTATCTCACTGTGTTGCTCCAAGTTTTATTGTGCCCTGTGACATTCAGTGGAATCCGAGGATTTGCATTTTAGTAGGTGACTGCTGCGATTTGGGCAGAGTAGAGAGAGAATCAACAGTCACAGTATTGCATCATGCTGACGTCCAGATGTTGAAGTAAGAGTTGCAGTGTCGAGAAAGGAAAAAGTTCACTGGGACGCTGAACTGGTAAATTTATTTATTCATTTATTTATTTACTTGCTATTCTCCCCCTGCCCCCGCCCCTGAAAAAAGTACGCGGTTAATTTGGGTCGTATTTCATGTATCTTACTTTTATTACAACTTCTGTACAATTACATCTACTTTATATCACTTGACTGCTGATTTATAGTTTATTGATTTTACTGCAGTTTATAGATTGATACTTCTACGTGATTTCTATATATAGCTGTTGATCTTTTACAATTACTTTAATTCTTTCGTGTATCTTCGTAGCCTAATTGTGTAATCGTGTCCAGCTTCACGCAGGTGCATAGTGCACACAACGGTTTTCTTTCTCGTTAAGTCCAAAGCGTTAACCTACGTATCGTTTGCGCAACTACTTTCCTGATGAGTACAGTTGACAGCTTCCCATGAAAGTATTTTTGCTGTTCCCAAACATGACTTGTTCATTATATTCTAATGTTATAGATGATCCTTATTATCTACAGTTAGGTCCTATTTTGCCAATATTTTTATTCTTAATTTAAATATTTCGTTAGGGTTGATTGCTGATTCATAATCCGATATGTTTAGCAGCATTCGTGTAATCCCCTTATACACATTTGGTAGAATTCATACACATTTCTCTACCGTAATATAGCCGGTTTGTGGTGGTTATTTCACACAGATGTGGCTTGGTTTCCTGTGGATGATAACCACGCCGGCCTAGGTGGTCTAGCGGTTCTAGGCGCGCAGTCCGGAACCGCGCGACTGCTACGGTCGCAGGTTCGACTCCTGCCTCGGGCATGGATGTGTGTGATGTCCTTAGGTTGGTTAGGTTTAAGTAGTTCTAAGTTATAGGGGACTGATGACCACAGTAGTGAAGTCCCATAGTGCTCAGAGCCATTTGAACGATTTTGATGATAACACGGTTGAGGCCAGGAGCGAGAAACCTTCAGCTGTGTTTTGCGCTACCAACTGATCTATGCAGGCGTGTATTTAGCTTTTGCATTTCTAGTTGTTTTGTCTTCAAGGCCAGGCCATAAGATATATCTTCCATATATGGCCCGTAGATTAACTAGGCTGGTTTGTAGGAGAACAGATCTTGCTTACGTATTTATTTTTTTTTTTTTTTCTTCGCAAGAATGCTTGCAACTTTATTGTCATACCGTCCATGGTAGGAGCTTCATTTACAAACACCGATCTACTACATTTTTACCCGTATGCTGTGTCATTTTTTTCCTTGCGTTCATGAAACCTGCCTTAAGCGCTCCTTGTTAGTGGTTATTTCCTTTGTTTATTCTATTCAGGCTACTCGCGTCCACAGTCTTGCAATATTTTAGAAAGGACAACATGTTCAACATGATTGTTCTTAAATGCATCTATTAATCGAAATTGCAGTTTCGGCGTAATATGTCATTATCAGCGATACCGCACTATGCAATGCGCCAATAAATGGTTCTTATTAAGTCGTATTGGTTCATGACTGCCCTCTGTGGGATTCCAGCGTGAAGTCGGAATGTCTCTGAGACATGAACTCGGCAACTTTTGCTGTGCGACGTTCCGACGATACTCAGTCATTTTGTTGAAAGTTTCGTATCTCAATCAGCGCGAAATCCATGTCTCACATTATGGCCACTTCGCCACGGTTTCCTTTGAACGTTCCAGAAATTTCTATTGCACGTTTCAGCCGTAGGTCGTTGTATGAGTATTTTCTTCTAAACGTTGATTGTCTTAGGGGATAAGCTGCCTGTCTGCAAAAATACTGCGCCGGCGCCAACATGTTTAGAAGCGAAGACGTCCTGTAATTTCTTGAATGGATATTCGCCCTGTGAGGTTACGGGATTATTATTTTGTTGAAGGGCTACTTGTAGCGGTAGAAACGACTAAATAAGACCGTGTGTTGGCTCATTTTGGGTAATCATGAATAGAAACTCAGAGAACAGATTTGTTGAACGCCAATTCACTGCACGTGGTAGCATTTCATAAAAGCAGAGAGATTTGGAAAGATAAATTTAATTTTTCATTACAAATACTAACTACTCTTACCAAAAGAATTGTTAGAAGTTACGGTTGTCTATTAGTCCTGTAATCGATTGCGCCATTCGCCTGGTCACTCTTCCAGCAGACGATTCATCACGTTGGATCATTATACACTGTTGAGTCACATCAGCAATCTGAAGTTGGATGGTGCTCCGTTAACTTCATGGATGATTCACAGATTAGACGGGAAACCGAATAGTCGCACTCTTAAAGGGAAACAATTAACTTAGCACATCACAGTTTGGATTCCAAAAGTGTTGCTGGACTATTCTTGGCATATGTGAATGATCTTCCTGTAATCGATTGCGCCATTCGCCTGGCCACTCTTCCAGCAGACATTTCATCACCTTGGATCATTATACACTGTTCAGTCACATCAATATGAAGCCTGAAAAGCTTCCTTTTGCATCGTGGACAACTGCGAGGCGTGCAGAAGGAGGTGCCGGCAGACGTGTGGAGCCATGCCGAGTCCAGTAACGTCGCCAGCTGGGTTCTAGATTGATGATCCATGGCGCGAAGAGGCCGTTCAAAGGGGTACCACTGTTTCTCGATTGGACTTACATCCAGGTAATTTTGTGACCTAGGGAATACGGTAAACTCATCCTGGTGCTCTTCGAAATACGAGCGTACATTACAAACTGTCCTGCGTTGTCCTACTGGAAAATGTCATCGTGTCGAGGAAAAACAGACTGCGTGTAGAACTGTACATGATCTCCAAGAATAGATGAATACCTGTGTTGATCCATTGTGTCTTCCAGAAGACCATCACTCAGAGAATGACACGAACACGTTCTCAAGACCTTGTTGCAGAGTGTTTGCCTCCAGACGTTTCACGCAGTACACGCCAACGGCCATCTGTCCGATGGAGCGTAAAACGTGATTCATTTGAAAAGGCCACCTGTCGCCACTCAGTGGACGTGCAGGTGCGGTACTGGCGTGCGAATTCCAGCCTTCTTAGACGATGAACAGCAGCCAACAGGCGAGCATGAACCAGGCACCAGCTGCGAAGGCCCACACGCAGTAACGTTCGCTAAGCGGGCGTTGAGGAGACACTGTTGATGCCCTTGGTTCATCTGAGCTTTCAGCTGTTGAACAGTTGTACGTACGTCTATTCGCCCGTTCAAATTTCCGCAGCCGTAGTTCACCCCTTCATCTCTGGCCTGTGGTGCACCATAATTGCCTCGGCGTCAGATTAGGATAGCGCCATTTCGCCAAGCACGGTGTACTTTTATCACAGCGGTTTAAAAATTTTGCCGTTCGGAAATGCTTCCAATCTTGGCCAGAACGCCAATGTTCTTGCCTTTCTGAAAAACAGATAAATGCGCTTCGTTTCCGCCTTACGGTAACAGCTACACTGTTTTCCGTGTCCAACCGCACCCCTCCCCCCCTCTACGCTTTATACAGGGTGTTATAAAAAGGTACGGCCAAACTTTCAGGAAACGTTCCTCACACACAAAGAAAGAAAATATGTTATGTGGACATGTGTCCGGAAACTCTAAATTTCCATGTTAGAGCTCATTTTAGTTTCGTCCACCTACGCTCAATGCAGCACGTTATCATGATTTCATACGGGATACTCTACCTGTGCTGCTAGAACATGTGCCTTTACAAGTACGACACAACATGTGGTTCATGCGCGATGGAGCTCCTGCACATTTCAGTCGAAGTGTTCATACGCTTCTCAACAACAGATTCGGTGACCGGTGGATTGGTAGAGGCGGACCAATTCCATGGCCTCCACGCTCTCCTGACCTCAACCCTTTCATTTATGGGGGCATTTGAAAGCTCTTGTTTACACAACCCCGGTATCAAATGTAGAGACTCTTCGTGCTCTTATTGTGAATGGCTGTGATACAATACGCCATTCTCCAGGGCTGCATCAGCGCATCAGGGATGCGACGGAGGGTGGATGCATGTATCCTCGCTAATGGAGGACATTTTGAACATTTCCTGTAACAAAGTGAGGTCACGCTGGTACGTTCTGTTGCTGTATTTCCATTCCATGATCAATGTGATTTGAAGAGAAGTAATAAAATGAGCTCTAACATGGAAAGTAAGCGTTTACGGACAAATGTCCACATAACATATTTTCGTTCTTTGTGTGTGAGGAATGTTTCCTGAAAGTTTGGCCGTACCTTTTTGTAACACTCTGTATACTCCTTCCACTGCTAATACTGTCACTTGTCGTCTGTGAGTGGTTATTGAACTCTTGAAGTGCAACATAGGCAGTGGTCACATTAGTGTCACGGGACAGAGTAGTTTCATTCTGTAGCAAAGGGTGCATGACAGATGGTCAAAACTTTTGATGATGTCTACTTCGTACAATATCATCACACACGTTTATATCTGCATATAACTTTTTGTGTGTGTCTCTATGAACCACCATATATCTAACAATCAGCTTTAGCACATAACTCATTTCATTCTACTCATTTGCTACAACCAGAAGACTAGTATGTGTTGCCAATGTTGCTCTGCTGCTAGAATTTATAAAGATTCTGTCACATTAACAGTGACTTTGATGTTGCACTGCCTAATCTTGCGTACTTTAACACAATTTAAATTGTCGCTTCGCTACACACTGAGTATCGAATACAGCACTAGATTTGTGACTGGACCGTATTCATTTTATGAGAAGATCCAGTATATAATTCTCAGTGAGGACACATTTCGACTATTATTCCATCAGTTTGAGGATTTACTTTCCTCGTTACATGCCAACTGCGTTGCCGCAGTGTTAACACGTTTCCGTCAGATCACCAATATTAAGCACCGTCGGGATTGACTAGCACTTGGGTGGGTGACAGTCTGATCTGCCGAGCATTACTCGCAAGCGGGGTGCACTCAGCTACTTGATTGGGAAGTAGCGGCTCCTGTTCCAGATTGAAGCGGCTAGAACTGCTTGGCCACAGCAGCCGGCGCTTAACAAGTCTGGTTCTTTCTAACTCAGATTTTAAAATGATAGTCCAAAACACTACGACCACCACCCATCGCGATGTTGAATGCCGCCTGCTGGTGTTGCGAGCACTTGCCGTGCTATGGAAAATATATACGAGAAGCAGAGACAAACGGGGAATCATTGTAGCCACAGTACGGGCTGGAAAGAGGAAAATCCATTGACGTATGAGATTTTGACAAACGGCAGATTGCCCTACCCTAGCAGCTGGGAACGGGTATTTCGGAAACAGCTAAGCAGGTCGTATGTTCGCTTGCTGCTATCGTGAGCGTCTATGGAAAGGGGTCAACGGACGGTGAACCCAAGCGGTAGGCGACAAGATATTGGACACCAAAAAACGGAAAGCAGCAGTAAACGACAAGTGGCAGATCTGAAAACAGAGTATGGGTTTAGTGTGGGCTCTAGTTTCCTGGAGCACGCGGTTCAGCGCTCACTGTTGAACATTGGGCTCTGCTGCAGACGCACCCTACGTGTTCCCATATTGACACAAAAACGTAATATTTAGAATGCTCATGAGACTCCACGTAATCGACGATTCAATGTTTTTGGAGCAAGTAATGAGTGCTTCATTCGTGGTTAATGACAGATGACTCTGCTGTTCCCTTGTTGCTCCATTCCATAATTAAAAGTAAGTAGAAATCGGCTAACAAGAGATCATTCCGAAGTGTAATTATGCGACCTTTATGAAATTTGGCGGGTATGTAAAAGAGTCAAAATAATGCAATAGGTATGTTTTAGTTATTGCCCACTTTCACTCCCAAGGGGTACAACATACCCCAAAAGATACTTTGGCTTATTAGGTCTAGAGGGAATATCTTCGAACACATTAGAGATTAAAAAGGTGTTTCATATAAAAGTTGAAAATTAATTATCGTTCTTCAAAACGGTATAATTACCTTTTGTGATAATCTGAAATTTTGCAAAAGACCCCACCATTTTGACACAACATGAATTAAAGACGTTTTCACGCCACACAAATCCATGTGTAATAAAGCTGTTTTCTGAAATACCATTGTTTGAAAATAAGCTGTTCATGACACCTATTTAAAGTATACAAACGTTCATTATTATTCTAATTATTTGTTAATTTATATTTGTTTTCTGTTTTAAATTGTTACTTCACGGTTTAAAATCACGTTCTCATTTTGCTTTTTAGTTTACAATTTCAAATATATGTATTGTGTTAATATAAAACTGTAATGAAGTCATTTTTATGATACATTATCATTATAATAATGATAATCTGCAAATAAATGCTTTTTCTAACTTAATGAATGGTGGTGAATTATTATGCAAAATTTCAAATTATTATAGAATTTTATTCCGCAGATTTGAAGGACGGTAATTACATTTCAATTGTCATATGAAACACACGTTTTATGAATCATGGTTTCGAAGACATTCTCTCTAAATATAACATGCCAAATTACCTTTCAGATTGTGTTTCGCACCTTAAATTAGGTTTGGGCATAAACGAAAATTGCGTATTGCACTATTTGAGTCCTCCTAAAAGATCATTTATTTACAGCTGGGAATGGTCCCTTGAAAGAAGACCATGCCGTGTAACTGCATAAATATAAGCCCGTAAATTGGAGAAGCACTTCACAAAACTTTGTCCTGGTACGCTAATTTATCTATTCTTTCAACTGCTGGACTTTAATGTCGATAAATCTGGAAGCCAGCGTCGTTGCCTTCACTTGAGGTGTCTGAGTTTCCTTGGCGCTTTCCAAGAGGTCACAAGTTCCGCAAGCATCGGTTTTAAGACGGTGCACAAGCGCGGTAGAGATGGTGAGGTTTGGAAGGACTCTGGTGCGACTGCCGAGTTGGAAAGGTGGCGAGTTTTCCAGTCTGGATCTGGCTGTGTGACTGGTAACTACACAAATATTCTTCTTTTATGGCGTCTCCATTGCTCGTCTGGAAAATTTTCATACTTTGGATCCAGTTTGGTTCCTCCTCGATAGCAGTTTACCGAGGTATACATGCTGCGAGACCGTTGTGGTACTCATTATCACCACATAACGGAAGTCAAGAAGAGCCCTACTGAGTTACATCTTAACAGGGCTTAGTTGTGCCAAAGGGAGTGAACATAGTACTTCCGTGGGTAAATCTGGATAGCGCTCGCACGAGGTCGCCTGTCCCATAATTTTCTGCTGATGAAATCTGGTTCTGTATTTGATGTTTAGTAATCAGATGCTTAGTACTGTGCTGCAATATTTTCTGTCTATATTCTCGTCCTCCCTTCTCTCTCCACGTTATCGCACCCACCCCAGGTGATTCTCATATCCACAGTATTTCTTTCCAGACTGTAAGTAGCATATGTACCAAATTTGATTGAAATTGTTCCACGGATTTAGGATGAGCTTTTTACCTGTACCTTTGTCCGCATACGCGCATATCAGATATATTTAACAAATATCACGCTATTCACACACATATTTCACCTGTATGTGTAGAGAATTTTCATTTTCACGCTGCACAATGTTTGCTACATCGTATCTCCTGAACTATGTGGCGTACAATGACATAATTTTGCAGATACATCCATTGGTAAAGGTGCTTATTGTCTGCGAAATGTGTTGTGAATAGAGTTAGTAGTAAAGCAGTAATAAATAAATATATCATGCGTGATGAGAAAGTTTTTCACGCATCCCAGTATTTCCGACGGTATACCTCCTGAACCCAAGTGTCGTGCAATGATGTCATTGGCAAATGTGAATACTGCCTACAAAACCTGTCACGAATACAGTTAGTAGTAGAGAAGTAATAACTTGAAACGTCATGCTTCATGCGGCAGTTTTATAGAATGAGCAGCAAAAATGTAGTAACCGATGAACTTCTTCCTTTCATAATTTTGTCCATCAGCGATAAAAAGATTCGTAAAGGTTTGAAATTATGCGTAGGGTTTGCTGCAAGTCTCTAAGTGCTCTCATTCTCAAATACTGGACGACTAAGGTGTGTGTATTCTCGCATCGTGGACTACATTGCTTTCCCATCCCCACCCCTTTGGTAGGTGTGTGTGCCTCTTACCCCCACAGTCCTTTCCAGACTGTAAATGATATGTATACAAAGTTTGGTTGAAATCTGTGCAGTGGTTTAGAACAAGATGTGGACGTACATACGTATGTGCGTCCATTTTTATGATTTGAATAGATTCCAAACTGAGTGCTGACAGTAACTCATGCGCTCCTGTGGTTTAATTTATTCCGTAAATAATACAACCCATGGACAGAACGTTGCCGCAAACTTCACTTTGTTTTGAACTATGAATATGATAAAGATTTTTTTTATTATGATGTATTTTGTAGTTAGGGGTTGTCATTGGGGTTTAATTCATTTAGATATCAGCTGGTACTCCGTGTAAATATATGTGACTAGGAAAAGGAGCCATGTAGCCAGAGTTGCTGGTGTGTTAAATTGATTTATGAGTGGTGGAAAAGGTTCAAGTCTGGTTGTTAGCTGAAATTTTATATAACTTTTATAAGATCTTACGGTATATGTGGTAATGTTGTTTCTACCTGATTATGACGCTAACGGCTAAATATTTTATTGTGTTTGTCTAAACCCGGTGGGAAGGCCTGTTGACATCTGTGGCGAATGTAAATGATACGTATACCAGATTATCAACGAACTTTTTCAGGATGAGTCTTCAATTTCCTTCGTCGGTGTTTGGTCTACTGTTTTGGCATTGTATTCTAATGACATTGTAGATTTTGTTTTAACGTTTTCTGCTGGAATTCCACCAGTTACCAGTTTTGAATTAATTGGAAGCTGAGGCACAGATACCCCGTAAGGGAAAGTATTTTGCTGTTTAAAGTGTCTCATTTATTTATTGGTTATTTTAAACATTTCGGTATTTGAAACTTCCTGACAGATTAAAACTGTCTGCCGGACCGAGACTCGAACTCGGGACCTTTGCCTTTCGAGGGCAAGCGCTTTCTTCCAGGAGTGATAGTTTTGCAAGGTTCGCAGAAGAGCTTCTATGAGGTTTGGAAGATAAGAGAAGAACTGAAGATGTGAGGACGGATTGTGAGTCGTGCTTGGATAGCTCAGTTGGTGCCGGCACCGTTGCTCAGCGTGTTCGGTCAGTGTGTTAGCTGCTCTCTGTAACAAAAAAAAACTGAGTGAACGGATCAACAATGAACCTGAGCAAGTGTCATGGGACGTCCGACCCCGAACGAATGCAAAGAACAATAACGAACAAAATGAGGTCAAAAACAAAAGGAAGTTGGTAGAGCAATTGCCTGCGAAAGGCAAAGATCCAGAGTTCGAGTCTCGGTCCGGTACACAGTTTTAATATGCCAGGAAGTTTCATATAGCGCATACTCCGCTGCAGAGTGAAAATCTCCTTCCGCACTTCAGTATTTGTCTTATGAGAGTTTAATTGAACAATCAGGTGTGCTCAGTCTACCAGCGCATGCCTTATGTAAAATTTCTCATGTGAAATAAATTGTTAAATATTCATTTGCTGAATGTGGTCTTGGCCGCTTACGACTCTATATTCACACACTATGAGATTACTGAATGACAAGAGTTTCCAAATGTTCAATTGTGTGAAGTATTGTTCTAAAATATTAATGAAATACCCTTAGTGAAAATTACGTGAGCGTTACGTACTAAGAAATGGAGTGACTGGAAAATAGTGTTCTGTCAACTTCGCCTAAAAGATTCAGACTAATTTAGAAGTGATGCCTGGTATATACGCTGTCATAAGACAGGTATGATTTATTAGCTCATACAAATTCGAATATTCCCCAGGAAAATAACTTTTACTACGTTAAGTTGCTTTTTTCAGGTAGACGTATTGTGAGAACGTAAGCAGAGAAGCTAATTCTGAGAATGTATAATTGTGACCTACAAATTAGTCTTTTAATGACTTATTTTTAACAAGCGCTAAAGCGTAGGCTTCTCACCGTAGTAGTTAAATTGCTGTTACGTGGTAGCGTTAAAGAAACAGTGACCAGATTTGAATTTGTTGGTGGAAGGAATGTTACCCTCAGGAATTGATCTTTTCTTAGGATGTCATCAGAAATTGATCTCTCTTGCATTTTATGAGAATTGTTATGAAATGAAGTAAGGATCTGTTACAGAAACGCACATCGGCAAAAAGTGGCCAAAATTAATATTAGCATCGACTGAAGTTGTTTAAAGTGTCCAAGTGAATCACATTTAGAAAGTAAAACTCAACAAATTTAGCGGAATTTTATAAAAGCACACCCACAATACAGATACGTTAGCGCTTGCCTTGCAACTGAGGAAAGGAGTAACGTTTACTAAAAGATTATTAGAACTTGCAAGCATTTCTGAAAGGGAGGTCACTGTTAATTATCCACAATTGAACGAAACACGTTCGAAATTATTTTGCTCACTATAAATTCGTTCGCCGACTGCGAATTCGTTGATGTCAGGTGTATTAGGTATAGATCTACTACCAAACAGTGCACCGATATCCAAAATGATTAAGGTGAACGGTCGGGATAAGCGGGAAATCCGGGTTCGGGTCCCGAGCGGGCACAGATTTTCTATGACACCAGTGAGCAATAGAGGTGATGTCAAAGGATTCGCAGTCAGCGAATTAATTTCAAAAAAAAGCAGCCGAACTCATAAATCTTGAATTCTGCCTTTTAGGTGATTAGCGCGTGATTGGCCCAGTTAACGATGAGGAACATTGCAAGTAATTTGCGCATTCTCCATGTGAGAAGAAGGCAGGCGTAGGGGCGCAAAACGTTACAGGGAAAAGAGCAGCGAATTACTGCGATGACCCTCAAGGAAGCGGAGCAGGAAAAGCGCTGCTTGTTTACGGTGACCTCCAGACGTGCGTGTCGCGCTCTGACAGCCGTGTGGGACGCTGCACAGTGCCCAGCGCCTAGAGCATGCTGATTGCTGACGAGGCCTGCACGCTGCTGGGGTTCACCGGCCACCCACGTGACCCTGCCTAACAACGTGCCAAATGACAGCCGACCGCTCTCAGGGGCATCTGACGGAACGCTTGTATGCCAGAAACTACAGTGCAACGCAGATAAACAGAGGCAAAACGCAGTATTAAACTTCTGAAATAATCGGCATGAACATGATGGAAGCAGATCCGGATTCAATTCTGTTTCGTCTTAGGAGTCTTAATCGTACAACTGCATTTCATTACCAGCTATGAAGTACAATACGAATTCGGATCTGCGTAATTATAGTTTAATGCTGCGTATTCAATTTCAAAAACAACGTTAGAGATTTTCTTTTGCGAAAAATTGAATAAATAAATAATTTTTAACCCTGCACATGTTTCAGGGCAGTACGTCATCTGTAAGGACAATTTTCTTATATCATCAGTCTTTTGACAGGTCTGATGCAAACCACCACGACTTCCTCTCCAGTGCCAACCTCTTCATTGTAGAGTAGCCACAGGCAGACAACCTCTTCATTTATTTGTTGGATATAATATAATCTTTCTCTTACCCTACAGTTTAACCTTCTAGAGCACCCTCTAGTACCATCTCTAAAGACACGTCCCATGATCCTCTTCCTTCCTTCGTCAATTATGCGGATAGAAATCAGGACTCAGGATGTTTTGTAGTCAAAGACACCATCCCTAAGCATGATTAACTATTAACTTCTCCATGCCCACTTCGCCGAAGATCTAGAAGAGAAAATTCTTAAGCCTTCGTCATCGTATTGTATCTTTTAGTTGCTACTACGGGGATTTACGAGAAATTTTCCTCAGGAAAAACGTAATAAACGTAATCTTTCGTCAGAGAGCACCCACTTACACACGCAATGTAGAGCCCTTCGGGTTACCATCTCAGTTATAAAGCTACTATGGAAAGTATTATCACTTAGGAAGACTAGCGCAATAGTAGTTCCACACTCGTCAGCAGATCGGCAAGGTGCATTCAGCTCTCGCCCCATGTGAATTTAGCTACGTCGACTGACTGCTACATTTTCCACTTCGTTGCGTTTCTGGGCACCTGTACAGCTTGCTTTCTCCTTTGTGTTCAAACTTCTTTTTACGTCGTATTTTTCTGCACTTAATAACGTGTAAAAAGTCTGCTGCTAGTGGATAAGATGCTTTACAGCCCATGTAATACTCCTATACCAATGAGGGTGATAATGTCATTAAAAAGAGATAGGTGACACAACTTCTCGATCACCACATCCTTCCCAGGTAGTGTCCTGGAGAGAACCCACGCATTATATTGTTTTCCAGTTTGAGTATCTCTTCCTGGAGGTTCCAGGAAAGGCACCAATACGCTCAACGTGCCTTCAAATTGACGTACAAACTATTTGTTCACTCGGCATGCTCTGCCATTTACCCATTTTGATGAAAGGAAAAAATATAAAAATGCTACAAATGAAACAGGCGAAAGGCAAGACAAACGTCTAAAAAATGAGATTGACAGGAAGTGCAAAATGGCTAAATAGTAATGGCTAGGGGGCAAATGGTAGCATTTTTAGAAGCAAATTTCACTAAGTGAAAGATGTAGAGTATCTACACGTAAGTTAAAGAGGGCCCCGGAGAAAACAAAACCAGCTGTATGAATATCAAGAGCTCAGATGGAAATCCAATACTAAACAAAGAAAGGAAAGCTGAAGGACGGAAGGAGTATATAGTGGATCTGTACATGGGAGATGAAGGCAGTACTATAGAACAGGAAGAAACTGTAGATGAAGACGAGATAGGAGATACGATACTGCGAGAAGAAAATGACAGAGCATTGAAATACCTATGTCAAAACAACGCCTGGGAGTAGACGACATTCCGTCAGAACTACTGACAGCCTTGGGAGAGCCATCCACACCAAAACTATTCCATCTGGTGTGCAAGATGCACGAGGCAGGCAAAATAACTTCAGACTTCAAGAGGAATACAATAACTCATTCCAAAGAAAGCAGGTGCCGACAGTTGTGAATATTACCGACCTATCAGTTCAATAAAATTGCAAAATACTAGCACTAATTCTTTGTATAAGAGTGTAGAACTGGTAGACCTCGGGAAAAATCAGTTTGGATTACAGAGAAATGCAGGAACACACGAGGCGATACTGACCCTGAGACTAATCTTAGAAGATAGGGTAGGAAATGACAAACCTACTTTTATAGCTTATGTAGACTTCAGCATGAGAATGCACAAGGCAATGGAAAACCACTGCATTACAGACTATGTAACCACAGGATATGGGACCTGAAACTGAAAAACTGCCTTTATGATCTCTCCATCGACAAAAGATTCCGGAATAGTCCCTCATTCGGATCTCCGGAAGAGGGTGAACGTGAGAAAAAAAACTGAATGCCCAGTGAAAGAATAACGCCCTGTGAGTTGGGGCGTGAAATCTCAGAAGCTTGAACGTGATTGAAAAGGTAGAAAATCTGAAAAGGGAAATGCAAAGGCTCAATGTAGATATAGTGGTAGTCAGTGTAGTTAAATGGAAAGAACACAAGGATTTATTGACAGATGAGTAAGATAATATCAGCTTCAGCAGAAAATGGTATAATGGGAGTAGGATTCGTTATGAATAGGAACGTACGGCAGAGAGTGCGTTACTGTGAACAGTTCAGTGATAGAGTTGTTCTGATCAGAATCGAGAGCAAACCAACACCAATAACACCAATAACGACACATACACATAAAAAAAAAGTTTTGCCTCACCCCGGTTCCCAGAACTCCTGAAGATAGACGTTGAGTGTGGATATTATATCACAGACTCATTCACTTTGACTAGAGATGAGACGTTGACTGTGGATATTGTATCACAGGCACATTCCCTTTGACTAGAGATGTCACTAAGCCCGGCCATGGATGTAAACAACCATGTATGAGCAGCGCCTATTAGAGGGAAGAGGTCCGACAGCCGATCAGTTCCAGTCATTCCAACAGGAAAGAAGTACACGGCTCGTGTTGTCTGTAGTTCAACCATGCCTAGACGGCCAATGGGCTCTGAACAAGGGAAGTGTACAGGTGTCTCGGAGTGAACTGAAGCGATGTTGTTCGGACATGGAGGAGGTAGAGAGAGACAGGAGCTGTCGATGACATGCCTCGCTCAGGCCGCCCAAGGGCTACTACTGTAGTGGAGGACAACTTCCTACGGTTTATGGCTCTGAGAAGCCCTGACAGCAACGCCACCATGTTGAATGATGCATTTCGTGCAGCCGCAGGATGTCGTGTTACGACTCAAACTGTGCGCAATAGAATGCATCATGCGCAACTCCATGGCGAGGTCCATCTTTGCAACCACGACACCATAAAGCGCGGTACAGATGGGCCCAACAACATGCCGAATGGACCGCTTAGGACTGGCGTCACGTTCTCTTCACCGACGAGTGTCGCATTTGCCTTCAACCAGACAACCGTCGGAGACGTGTTTGGAGGCAAACCGCTCAGGCTGAACGCCTTACACACACTGTCCAGCGAGTGCAGCAAGGCGGAGGTTTCCTGCTGTTTTGGGGTGGCGTAATGTTGGACCTACGTACGGCACTGGTGGTCAAGGAAGGCGCCGTAACGGCTGTACGATACGTGAATGCCATCATACGACCGATGGTGCAACAATATCGGCAGCATATTGGCTAGCCATACGTCTTCATGGGTGACAAGTCGCGCCCCCATCGTGCACGCCTTGTGAATGACTTCCTTCAGGATAACGACATCGCTCGGCTAGAGTGGCCACCATGTTCTCCAGACATGAACCCTATCGAACATACCTGGGATACATTGAAAGGGGCTTTTTATGGACGACGTGACCCACCAACCACTCTGAGGAATGTAAGCCGAATCGCAGTTGAGGAGTGGGACAATCTGGACCAACAGTGCTGTGATAAACTTGTGGATGCCACGAAGACTACAGGCATGCATCAGTGCAAGAGAACGAGCTACTGGGTATTAGAGGTACTGGTGTGTACAGAAATCTGGACTACCAGCTCTGAAGATCTCGCTTTAAAGTGGTGCAACATGCAATGTTTGGTTTTCATGAGCTATAAAAAGGGCGGAAATGATGATTACGTTGAACTCAATTCCAATTTTCTGTAAAACATCGCAAGCTGAAGATGAAAAGAAAGAGGAAGCATATGAGTATGGTGAAAGGGTAATACAGTACGTAAGGGAAATGAAAATCGAATACTCAGGGGGACTGGAATGCAGTTGTAGGTGAAGGTGAAGGAATAGAAGAAAAGGTTACAGGAGAGTATGAGCTTGGGGCAAGGAAAAAGAGAGGAGAAAAACTGAGTTCCGTAATAAATTTCACGTCGTGGATGATTGACTGATATGGCCCTGTTACACTAAGCAAGACGGCCTTGCTGTTTTGGTACTGCGAACGGCTGAAAGCAAGGGGAAACTACAGCCGTAATTTTTCCCGAGGGCATGCAGCTTTACTGTAGCATCAAACCAGTCTCAGGACTGAAGACCACAACAACAACAACAACAACAACATAGCGAATACTTGAGGAAAAGCCCAGGTGATACCAGAAGATTTCAGTTAGATTACATCATGATCAGACAGTGATTCCGAAATCAGATACTGGATTGTAAGGGGTACCCAGAAGCAGATATAGGCTCAGATCACAATATAGTAGTAGGCTGAAGTTTAAGAAAGAATTAATACGCAAAGAAGTGGGATACGGAAGTATTAAAAATGACGAGATACGTTTGAAGTTCTCTAAGGCTATAGAGACAGCAATAAGGTTCAAATGGCTCTGAGCACTATGGGACTTAACCTCTTAGGTCATCAGTCCCCTAGAACTTAGAACTACTTAAACCTAACTAACCTAAGGACATCACAAACATCCATGCCCGAGGCAGGATTCGAACCTGCGACCGTAGCGGTCTCGCGATTCCAGACTGAAGCGCCTAGAACCGCTCGGCCACTGTGGCCGGCAGCAATAAGGAATAGCTCAGTAGCAGTACAGTTGAACAGGGATGGACGTCTCTAAAAAGGGCAATCACGGAAGTTGGAAAGGAAAGCAAGGGCAAAAAGAAGGTAACTGTGAAGAAACCATGGTGACAGAAGAAATACTTCAGTTGACTGATGAAAGGAGGAAGTACAAAAATGTTCCGGGAAACGCAGGAACACAGAAATACAAGTCAATGAGGAATTAAATAAATAGGAAGTGCAGGGAAGCTAAGACGAAATGGCTGCGTGAATAATGTGAAGCACTCGAAGAAGAAATGATTTTTGGGATGACTGGCCCAGCATATAGGAAAGTCAATAAACCTTTCAGTGAGTATAAAAGCAAGGGTGGTAGCTTTAAGCCTAAAACGGCAATTCCAATTATAAAAGTAGAGGAGAGAGCGTATAGAGAGATTACACAGAATGCCTCTATGAGGGGGAAGAGTTGTCTGATGTGATAGAAGAAGAAACAGGAGTCTATTTAGAAGAGATTGGAGATCCAGTATTAGAATCAGAATTTAAAGGGCTTTGGAGGAGTAAAGATCAAATAAGGCAGAAGGGATAGATAACATTAATCATTGGGGCAAGTGGCAACAAAATGACTATTCACTTTGGTGTGTAGAACGTATGAGTCTGGCGATGTACCATCTGACTTTCGGTAATCTACACAATTCCGAAGACGCCAAGAGCTGATAAGTGTGAGAGCCATTGCACAATCAGCCAAGAATAATATACAGAAGAATGGAAAAGAAAGCTGCGGATGTGTCAGATGACGATCAGTTTGGCTTTAGGAAAGGTAAACGCCCCAGAGAGGCAATTCTAACGTCGCAGTTGTTAATGGAAGCAAGACTAAAGAAAAATCATAGAATTTGCCGATCTGGTAAAAGCGTTCGACAATATAAAATGGTGCAAGATGTTCGAAATAGTGAGAAATACGGCCAAGCTATAGGGAGCGACGGGTAATATATAACAGGTGCAAGAGCCAAAGAATGGTTCAAATGGCTCTGAGCACTGTGTGACTTAACTTCTGAGGTCATCAGTCGCCTAGAACTTAGAACTACTTAAACCTAACTAACCTAATGACATCACACACATCCATGCCCGAGGCAGGATTCGAACCTGCGACCGTAGCAATCGCGCCCGAAATTATTCAATCTGTACACTGAGCAAACACTAAAGAAAACCAAAGAGAAATCTGGAGCAGGTACTGGATCCTAGGGGCAAGAAATAATATCAAGCTATTTATCATTCTGTTTGGGAGCACCTTGCTAACAGTAATTCAGTGATGACGAGACGTAGTACGTGAATGAACATTTGATGTTTGCCGATGACACTCTAATTCTGTTAGAGAATGGAAAGGATTTCGAAGAGCAGTAGATCGGAATAGACAGTGTCTTTAAATGAGGATGTAAGAAGAGTTTACAAAAGCAAAACAAAGATAAAGAGATGTAGTCGAATTAAATAAGGTGATGTTGGAAGTATTCTATTAGCAAACGAGACGATGAAAGTAGTAACTGTTTTTCGTTTATTTACTTACAACGTGCTCGATTACAATATTTGTATGATTGCATGTATGTACTGTGTTTTGCATGTTTCTCTCTCTCTATCACTTACTGCCCCTCTCTCTCTCTCTCTCTCTCTCTCTCTCTCTCTCTCTCTCTCTCTCTCTCTCTGTGTGTGTGTGTGTGTGTGTGTGTGTGTGTGTGTGTGTGTGTGTGTGTGTGTGAGAGAGAGAGAGAGAGAGAGAGAGAGAGAGAGAGGTGTAATCTTTGTGTTGTTCGATGGCGGTGGTGGTGATGATGATTATGAGGAAAGGGAGAAACCCGGTGCCGCCACATAGCCTACTCCTCGACTTAAACCATCAAGGAGGCCGCCGAACTTAACGTCCCCATCCGACGGACGGATCACCCTCAGCAATGACTGTCACAAGCCCTCTTTTCATGAGACAATGTGTAGAGGAATGGTTCTTAAACGAGGACAGTGGTGTAAAGTCTGACGGTCAGGAACTGTATACCACCGCCTCTCCTCCACTTTCTGCCCAAACACTGGCAGTAAAATTTTTTTGCCACCATCCGGATTCGGACCAGTTTACCCAAGATTTGAGCGCCACCGCACAAACCTGCGTTAGCGACTCGGCCGCGGAGGATGGTGAGTTTTACTATTTGAGCAGCAAAATAACTGGCGATGACCGAAGTAGAGAGGATACAGAACGTAGAATAGCTATGATAAGAATAGCGTTTCTGAAGAAGAGTAATTTGCTAACATCACATATAGATTTAAATGTTCAGAAATATTTTCTGAACGTATTTGCCCGGAGTGGACGATAAACAGTTTAGACAACAATACAACAGTGGCTTTTCAAATGTAGTGCTACATAAGATGCTGAAGATCAGATGGGTAGATTGCGTAACTAATAAGGAGGTACGGAACAGAATTGGGGAGATAATAAATCTGTGGCACAAGTTGCTAAAAGAAAGGATCAGTTAATAGGACTTATTCTGAGATATCGAGGGATCACTATTTAAGTATTGACGGAAAGTGTGGGGAATAAAAATCGTGGAGGGGTTGTAAGAGATAAATACATTAAGCAGAGTGCGAAAGATGTGGTTTCAGTAGTTATTCGGATATGGAAAGGCTTGCACAGGACAGAGTAGCATGGATAACTACATCAAATCGGACTGAAGACCACAACAACAAAAACAACATTTAGAAGGTAAACATATTCATAGTTTGATTAAAAATAAGAATGTTAAATTGGGAAGCAGTAAGACACACGTATGAGTTTGATCTGCGCTGACGATCCTGCAGTGAGAGTATACCGACTGCCATAGTAGATGCAGCAAATAATAATATTTCGACCACTACGCTTTGTTTACAAATTCTTGTTCCTGGCGACATGGATCGACGTCGTCAAGTTTAAACGCATTAGGAGTACTTTCAATAGCATAAAGAAGATGAGCAAAAGAAGATCATCATTTTAAAACACTGAATCTGAAGACGCAGGCGTTCAGCTCCGACGTACGTCACTTGGAAAGGAAGATCACATGTCCACCTTTTCTTCTTTTCTATGACGCAGCAGTGAAACTGAGGAGTCCTTGAGAGCTCTTACGTGTCTCTACATCTAGATGCCAGACTGAGATTCATTGGAAGAATCGTAAGGAAATGCAATCCGAAAACAAAGGAAGTAGGTTAAAGTACGCTTGTTCGCCCACTGCTTGAATACTGCTCAGCAGTGTGGGATCCGTACCAGATAGGGTTGATACAGGATCATTTAGTAATCGCGAAAGCGTTACGGAGATGATAGATAAACTCCAGTGGAAGACTCTGCAGGAGAGACGCTCAGTAGCTCGGTACGGGCTTTTGTTAAAGTTACGAGAACATACCTTCACCGAAGAGTCAAGCATTACATTGCTCCCTCCTACGTATATCTCGCGAAGAGACCATGAGGATAAAATCAGAGAGATTAGAGCCCACACAGAAGCATACCGACAATCCTTCTTTCCACGAACAATACGGGACTGCAATAGAAGGGAGAAGCGATATAGGTACTCAGGATACTCTCCGCCACACACCGTCAGGTGGCTTGCGGAGTATGGATGTAGATGTAGATGTAGATAGATCTCTGAATGCCGTCGAAGACAGCACTTGCGTCTGCCGATACTAGCGCACAGAATATACGTTTGTGAAAATAAAGAAAAATACAACCGAGTCGCAAAATATTTCGACGTGTTATTCTAGTAGCACGTCAAGGCACGAGGTACGCCAACCAATTGACTATGACAGCTTAAGCATAGAAATGTGAACTGAAATGTTTCTCCCCTCGTCAAAGATGCAGTGGTAGGATGAAGGAAAGTCGACTGTGTCCCTATTACTGAAACCGTCTCATCGTTTAGCGAAACAATAAAACGTTAAAAAGGGATGACTGGATATAGTTTTGCACTGAACTGATTTGATATATGGGTGCAAAATAATAGTCACTGCACCATTCAATTGTAAAACGGCAGTGTGGAATATAGAACTGTATATGATTTAAACCTTCACCCTAGTAATTAACTGGCATAATACAACTTAGATTTACCTTAAATATAATTACCTTGCCTATGACACAATTTATAAATTTCGTGTTTGCTACTGATTAACATGTGATCATCTAAAAATATCACTAGTTTCAGACTTAAAATGACAAAACAGATGATTTTTTCATGTCTGGATTTAAATAGAACTAATTTATAACGTTCAAGGTCACTAGACTGATTTCTTCAGGTTTTCTCTTACGTTTTCAAAACATCCAACAGAGGCAGCAAAGGCAGTTAAAATATAGATTTCCCTGTTTTTACTTGTCATTTACATTTTGATAACTACTCATAATGTAGGTCGTTGCTCTTTCCAGTGAACTAAATGGCGTATTAATTATTTAAAACAGATGTTTCACAGTCACCAACTTTAGACAGTTAGATCTTATCCGATTACTCGGCGAGGTAGCACAATAGTTAGCGCTTTGGACTCACAGTCCACTGAAAGGCGGTTCAAACCCGTGTGACGCCATCAAAATATCTGCTTTCTCACATTCTCGTGAATCCCTTAAGGCAAATAATAGGATGGTACCTCCCTAAATGGCCGATTTTCTTCGTGGTTCCGTAATACTCCCCCCCCCCCCCCCCAACACAAAAAAAAAAGATTAGTGGAATCTGTGGTTCACCATAATGCAATAGATTTGCAAATAATCAAACACCGATGTACACTGATCACCCAGAAAATTGTGACCACCAATATACTACCGAAAAAAAGCCGTCCAGGCTACAGCAGCATCACCTGGTGAGGAATGACTGCTAGTCAAACACACACACGCGATGCATATAATATCAGTGAGCGTGCTGTACGTGTGTAGAACGAGAAGGCGTGCGATCTATCTGAGTTCGAGCGAGGGCAAACTGTGATGGTACAGAGATTCAAATGGTTCAAATGACTGAGCATTATGAGACTTAACATCTTAGGTCATCAGATCCCTAGAACTTAGAACTGCTTAAACCTAACTAACGTAAGGACATCACACACATCCATGCCCGAGGCAGGATTCGAACCTGCGATCGTAGCAGTCCCGCGGTTCCGGACTGCAGCGCCTAGAACCGCACGGTCACCGCGGCCGGCTGGTCCAGAGGATTGCACGAGCATTTCGGAAACTGCACGACTTGTCTGGTGCTCGAGGAGTGTCTTCAACACTTGGCGAAACAAAGATGAAACAACGGCCAGACGCCGTGGGCTTGGCTTGTCACGCCTCATTACAGATGTCGCACGTCGTAGGCTTGGCAGACTGGTGAAACAGGACAGACGTCGAACTGTGGCGGAATTAAAATCAGACTTTAACGATGGGCAGAGTACAAATGAGTATGATCATATAGTGCACAAAACACTCCTAACGATAGGCCTCTGCTGCCGATGATCATGCATGTGCCGACATTAATACCACAACATCGACAACTACGACAGAAGTGAGTACGTGACCTTAGGCACTGGATTTTGGCTCAGCGGGAAAGCGTTGCATGGTCTGATGAATCCCGATAGCTTCTTCATGATACCGATGGGAGGGCGCGAATGCGGTGTCCTCCAGGGAAACAGCTCCTTGACACTTGTACTTGGGACTGAGACAAGCTGGCGGCGGTTCCGTTACTCTCTGGGGAACACTTACGTGAACATCCATGGGCCAGAGGAACTAGTGCAAGGCACCATGATGGTCAAGGAGTATCTTAAGCTTTTTGCATACCACATACATCCCTTAATTACGATCATGTTTCCCGACGGCAGTGGCATCTTTCAACAAGATAATGTTCCGTGTCACAAGGCTAAGAATGTGATAGCGTGATTCGAAGAGTTCAGTGGCAAGCTTTAGTTGACACTGTCGAACATATGAACGTCGTGCCACAGCTCATCGCCACCCCAACCCATCCTCCCCGCCCTCCCTCCCCTAAAATTTACTGGGATTGGGTGGCTTGTGTGCGGTGCCTACTACCTCGAACGACCTACCAAGGCCTCACTGCTTCCATGCCACGACGTGTCGCCGCTGTTATCCGTACCAGAGGTGGACATACCGGCTATTAGATATGTGGTTACAATGTCCTGATTGATCAGTGTATTACCTGCATATGAAGTTTATCATGCCAGCCGAGTGTCTCACACCTTCATCAGTGACATTACAATTATAACCATGCTTTTTGTATTATGGTATTTATTATGTAAGCACAGAACGTGCTGCATCCTTCCCACTTCCTTTTGCTCCTGTAAGTTCTTTCCGCGCATATGCGCGCCATTTGTAACTCTTAGAAAATGAACACGTAACTAATGGCATTACATTTTAAACGATAAACTTATTATTTCATTCAGAAAGCTAATCCCATTATAAAACGAAATGCTCTTATACTCCAACTATCTACGAGAGACTGTTCCACGAATTGTAAAGTGTATTCTCTGACGACCAAAAGTATAGAGAGTTTTTGTAGCTCTATTACTAAACATGTTTTTAATTCATATCGTACCGACTTTTCTTTGGCGATATTGTCCAAGTCAGTGACAAAAAATTCTAATTAGAAGATAAATAAATTTTATCTCTATCAACGGCCTCAGGTAATACATGTATCCAACATCTGCACTGCGACTTATTCACGAAGAAAGTGGTAGGACATATTTTCTACGTTTCCCGAACGTTAATTCCATTCGAAAAGAATCCAGGGTCCCCCTATTTTGACTAATTCAGAAAATTTGAAGAGCAAAATCTTCATCCTATTATGGAAACTTAAATTCATAATCTGAGATTTAATTACAAAGAACAGAGAGAATTAATCACTGGAGTAGCTTCACTGGTCCACATCAGTAATGATATCATTGTCGACCAACCTGAGAGGCTTCTTTGATAATTCTTTGCAGTTGAACCGTTTGCTACAATTTTCGTGGTCTTATGTGCTACACTTTTAGGCAGTTTCATCTCGTAAGGTATATTTTGTGGAAGTGAAATGGCGCCCCCCCCCCCCCCCCCCCCTATCGTATTGCAGCAGGTACCACTAAATTTATTTTTCTGCCTTCTAACTCAAACAACCACTTAAAAGTTCTTTTCCTTGTATTTTACATGTATAAATGTATAAATTACAAATCAACCATAGGGACGAAGAGTTTCATGATTTCGAAAATAATTATCTATCTTGATAATTATCGCTGTGCGGTTATTTAGATTCGCTAATTACTTTCTGTTCTTACCTTTTTCGTTTTTGTGTGATCTTCATTTCTGCTAATTGGGCCATATTAATATGCAGACATGGTTCTTTAGGATCGAAAACAAGGCTTAAAACTACACAGACATCAGAGCTCGCTTTCTGCCACCAGGAAAGTTCGAAAGTGTCTAACGCGGTGCCTTCGCTACAGTTTCAGACAGATCATAAATTATGTGTTTTAAGCCCTTTTTCATGCGACTTTATTGCATCGTGCTTTCTTAGTTAACGTCTTCCCTCTTTCTGCAAACATCGCGCTTACAAATATTGTAAATGCTACTCGACTTAGCAACTGACATACAAAATGTTTGAGGCGCTAGTGAATTAGGAAAAAAAAAACAAGAATGTTCTGTAAACGGTTTACTTTCTGCTGTTGAGGGGCTTTCCCTGAAGAAAATACCAGTGAACTGTGCCGTTGCTATTGCCTGATAAAAGACAGACGTGTTTACATTAGAGGTCTTTGTCTAGTGCGGATTGTGAGGACAGTGACGAAGAAGAAATGCCCATTCAATGCCGCAATATGTACCGTCTTATCACTTTCCGTGTTTTCCGAGTTCCGTGACCCGGGGGCCATGTTGCAACACTCAGATTGGGGCTTGTCTGGCCAAAAGTGACTTCAGTGCATCACAATTTCTGTGGTTAGGCTGCTACATCGTACACCAGTTTACATATCAAGTGAAAGAAAAAATTCTTGCACGACAGTCTGTGCCCAAGTATACCGATTAAAAAGAGAATGAGCTTTGCGATGTTCCTGCACTTCGATTTCCTTCACGATGTGGTCATACATATAAGGATTTTTCCAACAAGGAAATCGGTTCAGAACGCAGTTCAGTCTTAATGAGAACACCATAGAATTCACAACCTAGTATGCTAAGGAATCCACACTTAACGGTGAAAATTTTGATATAATGTTTTCCTCAATCATTTGGTAAATTTTTGTGCTGATACCAAAGACAGCCAATATAGGTTTAAGTGCTTATAAAAATTGTTTTCTGAGGAAAGTTTCAAATGACATGGTCATTAATGGAGTTGAACAAACCTTACTGCAATACTAATTAGTTACACCCTAGCCTTCATATTCCACGTACGCAACAATTACGTAGTTCTGATACACGTGTAATTACACAACTATGTCACTGATAATAACCAAGTTTGATTGTTCTGTAACGTTTTTTCTAATAATTTGGATAACGATCCATCAAAATTGTGTAATCTAAGCATTGGATTTTATTATCTTCCTCGTGGTCTAACGTGATGAGGATGTCTGTGTGTCTTAATGATCCAAACAGCTGTGTTGGCGAGAGCAATGCCCTGTCAAGGTCACCCATGACACACTGTTCAGTAGGTGAGAGACAAGTGCAACGCCCTGTCAAGGTCACTCATGATACACAGCAGAATGTGAGAGACAAGACAAAAAGCAGTTCCTCATGGGGCTCCTTTTTCGGAAGTGTCTGGGGGCCAACCACTTGAACCCTTTGCTAAGTCTGACATTGCTTCCAGTTATAGCGCACAGGGCATACAGTCAGGTAACGTCGTAGACAACCGCTGGTTGCATTCCCGTATTTTATTTGAATATTATGCACGTCGGGAGGAAATCAGATCTCTCCATAGGTTTTCCTCCCTATCGGCCACTCTTGGTCTATTTTTGCTTGTTCGACTCCGATGTCATCAGAATATGAGGCCTGAAGGTGTTACATTTTTATTGATTAGTCTTAGCTTCCACAGGGGAGGAAGACCTCCTCAGGAGCAGCGAAGGTAGCTTGTCTATGGGAGCAAACCTGTGAGACAAGACCTGGTGCTCCAAGTTAGGAGTTATTTGGTAAGGCCAGTAACCTCTCTATTTACAAATCTTCATACTCGCAAGCCTCATAGTAAGTCTCGACAAAAGCCGGAAATCATGAATGACAACCAGGCAAGGAAATGGTTATGAATTACGAATTGAAAGACATATTCAATACTTTCACATGGAATGTCCGGGGTTTTGGGCAAATGACAGCGAACTTAACAAAAAAACCATAAATCATAATGTCAGTACAGCAGTGATTACAGAAATCAAAAAGTAACTGAATATCTCTCAATACCTCAATTCAGTATCTCAACTCGTTGTCAACTCAATATCTAGAAGATTTACTTATTCTACACACGGTGTGGTAGTTCTGAACGAAGAGCACGTAGTGGAATGGCAGTGATGGTAAACAGAATATGAGAGAGAACATACAGCAATATGCTTTAGCAAATAAAAGGATCATGGTTCAAATGGCTCTGAGCACTATGGGACTTAACATCTATGGTGATCAGTCCCCGAGAACTTAGAACTACTTAAACCTAACTAACCTAAGGACATCACACAACACCCAGTCATCACGAGGCAGAGAAAATCCCTGACCCCGCCGGGAATCGAACCCGGGAACCCGGGCGCGGGAAGCGAGAACGCTATCGCACGACCACGAGCTGCGGACCAAAAAGGATCATCTTAGACTCAGAATTTATTGAGGATTCACATAGTTTAGCAACCCACGCAACAAAGGAA